>NC_053390.1:400275290-400636606 GCF_905171765.1 Bufo bufo | reverse complement strand
CACTGTGGTATTTGGTTCTGCTAGGAAGATATCTTGTGCTGCACTGTGGTATTTGGTTCTGCTAGGAAGGTATTTTGTGCTGCACTGCGGTATTTGGTTCTGCTAGGAAGGTATCTTGTGCTGCACTGTGGTATTTGGTTCTGCTGAGGCAGTCCTTTGTACTGCACTGTGGTATTTGGTTCTGCTGAGGCAGTATATTGTGCTGCACTGTGGTATTTGGTTCTGCTGAGGCAGTATTTTGTGCTGCACTGTGGTATTTGGTTCTGCCGAGGCAGTATTTTGTGCTGCACTGTGGTATTTGGTTCTGCTGAGGCAGTATATTGTGCTGCACTGTAGGATTTGGTTCTGCTGAGGCAGTATTTTGTGCTGCACTGTGGTATTTGGTTCTGCTGAGGCAGTATATTGTGCTGCACTTTGGTATTTGGTTCTGCTGAGGTAGTATATTGTGCTGCACTGTGGTATTTGGTTCTGCTGAGGCAGTATTTTGTGCTGCACTGTGGTATTTGGTTCTGCTGAGGCAGAATTTTGTGCTGCACTTTGGTATTTGGTTCTGCTAGGAAGGTATTTTGTGCTGCACTGTGGTATTTGGTTCTGCTGAGGCAGTATTTTGTGCTGCACTGTGGTATTTGGTTCTGCTGAGGCAGTCCTTTGTGCTGCACTGTGGTATTTGGTTCTGCTAGGAAGATATCTTGTGCTGCACTGTGGTAGTTGGTTCTGCTAGGAAGGTATTTTGTGCTGCACTGCGGTATTTGGTTCTGCTAGGAAGGTATTTTGTGCTGCACTGTGGTATTTGGTTCTGCTAGGAAGGTATCTTGTGCTGCACTGTGGTAGTTGGTTCTGCTAGGAAGGTATTTTGTGCTGCACTGTGGTATTTGGTTCTGCTAGGAAGGTATTTTGTGCTGCACTGTGGTATTTGGTTCTGCTAGGAAGGTATCTTGTGCTGCACTGTGGTAGTTGGTTCTGCTAGGAAGGTATTTTGTGCTGCATTGTGGTATTTGTTTCTGCTAGGAAGGTATTTTGTGCTGCACTGTGGTATTTGGTTCTGCTAGGAAGGTATTTTGTGCTGCACTGTGGTATTTGGTTCTGCTAGGAAGGTATCTTGTGCTGCACTGTGGTATTTGGTTCTGCTGAGGCAGTCCTATGTGCTGCACTGTGGTATTTGGTTCTGCTGAGGCAGTATATTGTGCTGCACTGTGGTATTTGGTTCTGCTGAGGCAGTATTTTGTGCTGCACTGTGGTATTTGGTTCTGCTGAGGCAGTATTTTGTGCTGCACTGTGGTATTTGGTTCTGCTGAGGCAGTATATTGTGCTGCACTGTAGGATTTGGTTCTGCTGAGGCAGTATTTTGTGCTGCACTGTGGTATTTGGTTCTGCTGAGGCAGTATATTGTGCTGCACTTTGGTATTTGGTTCTGCTGAGGTAGTAAATTGTGCTGCACTGTGGTATTTGGTTCTGCTGAGGCAGTATTTTGTGCTGCACTGTGGTATTTGGTTCTGCTGAGGCAGTATTTTGTGCTGCACTTTGGTATTTGGTTCTGCTAGGAAGGTATTTTGTGCTGCACTGTGGTATTTGGTTCTGCTAAGGCAGTATTTTGTGCTGCACTGTGGTATTTGATTCTGCTGAGGCAGTCCTTTGTGCTGCACTGTGGTATTTGGTTCTGCTAGGAAGATATCTTGTGCTGCACTATGGTATTTGGTTCTGCTAGGAAGGTATTTTGTGCTGCACTGCGGTATTTGGTTCTGCTAGGAAGGTATCTTGTGCTGCACTGTGGTATTTGGTTCTGCTGAGGCAGTCCTTTGTAATGCACTGTTGTATTTTTTTCTGCTGAGGCAGTATTTTGTGCTGCACTGTGGTATTTGGTTCTGCTGAGGCAGTCCCTTGTGCTGCACTGTGGTATTTGGTTCTGCTAGGAAGATATCTTGTGCTGCACTGTGGTATTTGGTTCTGCTAGGAAGGTATTTTGTGCTGCACTGCGGTATTTGGTTCTGCTAGGAAGGTATCTTGTGCTGCACTGTGGTATTTGGTTCTGCTGAGGCAGTATTTTGTGCTGCACTGTGGTATTTGGTTCTGCTGAGGCAGTATATTGTGCTGCACTGTAGGATTTGGTTCTGCTGAGGCAGTATTTTGTGCTGCACTGTGGTATTTGGTTCTGCTGAGGCAGTATATTGTGCTGCACTTTGGTATTTGGTTCTGCTGAGGTAGTATATTGTGCTGCACTGTGGTATTTGGTTCTGCTGAGGCAGTATTTTGTGCTGCACTGTGGTATTTGGTTCTGCTGAGGCAGAATTTTGTGCTGCACTTTGGTATTTGGTTCTGCTAGGAAGGTATTTTGTGCTGCACTGTGGTATTTGGTTCTGCTGAGGCAGTATTTTGTGCTGCACTGTGGTATTTGGTTCTGCTGAGGCAGTCCTTTGTGCTGCACTGTGGTATTTGGTTCTGCTAGGAAGATATCTTGTGCTGCACTGTGGTAGTTGGTTCTGCTAGGAAGGTATTTTGTGCTGCACTGCGGTATTTGGTTCTGCTAGGAAGGTATTTTGTGCTGCACTGTGGTATTTGGTTCTGCTAGGAAGGTATCTTGTGCTGCACTGTGGTAGTTGGTTCTGCTAGGAAGGTATTTTGTGCTGCACTGTGGTATTTGGTTCTGCTAGGAAGGTATTTTGTGCTGCACTGTGGTATTTGGTTCTGCTAGGAAGGTATCTTGTGCTGCACTGTGGTAGTTGGTTCTGCTAGGAAGGTATTTTGTGCTGCATTGTGGTATTTGTTTCTGCTAGGAAGGTATTTTGTGCTGCACTGTGGTATTTGGTTCTGCTAGGAAGGTATTTTGTGCTGCACTGTGGTATTTGGTTCTGCTAGGAAGGTATCTTGTGCTGCACTGTGGTATTTGGTTCTGCTGAGGCAGTATTTTGTGCTGCACTGTGGTATTTGGTTCTGCTGAGGCAGTATATTGTGCTGCACTGTAGGATTTGGTTCTGCTGAGGCAGTATTTTGTGCTGCACTGTGGTATTTGGTTCTGCTGAGGCAGTATATTGTGCTGCACTTTGGTATTTGGTTCTGCTGAGGTAGTATATTGTGCTGCACTGTGGTATTTGGTTCTGCTGAGGCAGTATTTTGTGCTGCACTGTGGTATTTGGTTCTGCTGAGGCAGAATTTTGTGCTGCACTTTGGTATTTGGTTCTGCTAGGAAGGTATTTTGTGCTGCACTGTGGTATTTGGTTCTGCTGAGGCAGTATTTTGTGCTGCACTGTGGTATTTGGTTCTGCTGAGGCAGTCCTTTGTGCTGCACTGTGGTATTTGGTTCTGCTAGGAAGATATCTTGTGCTGCACTGTGGTAGTTGGTTCTGCTAGGAAGGTATTTTGTGCTGCACTGCGGTATTTGGTTCTGCTAGGAAGGTATTTTGTGCTGCACTGTGGTATTTGGTTCTGCTAGGAAGGTATCTTGTGCTGCACTGTGGTAGTTGGTTCTGCTAGGAAGGTATTTTGTGCTGCACTGTGGTATTTGGTTCTGCTAGGAAGGTATTTTGTGCTGCACTGTGGTATTTGGTTCTGCTAGGAAGGTATCTTGTGCTGCACTGTGGTAGTTGGTTCTGCTAGGAAGGTATTTTGTGCTGCATTGTGGTATTTGGTTCTGCTAGGAAGGTATTTTGTGCTGCACTGTGGTATTTGGTTCTGCTAGGAAGGTATTTTGTGCTGCACTGCGGTATTTGGTTCTGCTAGGAAGGTATCTTGTGCTGCACTGTGGTTTTGGTTCTGCTGAGGCAGTCCTATGTGCTGCACTGTGGTATTTGGTTCTGCTGAGGCAGTATATTGTGCTGCACTGTGGTATTTGGTTCTGCTGAGGCAGTATTTTGTGCTGCACTGTGGTATTTGTTTCTGCTGAGGCAGTATTTTGTGCTGCACTGTGGTATTTGGTTCTGCTGAGGCAGTATATTGTGCTGCACTGTAGGATTTGGTTCTGCTGAGGCAGTATTTTGTGCTGCACTGTGGTATTTGGTTCTGCTGAGGCAGTATATTGTGCTGCACTTTGGTATTTGGTTCTGCTGAGGTAGTATATTGTGCTGCACTGTGGTATTTGGTTCTGCTGAGGCAGTATTTTGTGCTGCACTGTGGTATTTGGTTCTGCTGAGGCAGTATTTTGTGCTGCACTGTGGTAGTTGGTTCTGCTAGGAAGGTATTTTGTGCTGCATTGTGGTATTTGGTTCTGCTAGGAAGGTATTTTGTGCTGCACTGTGGTATTTGGTTCTGCTGAGGCAGTATTTTGTGCTGCACTGTGGTATTTGGTTCTGCTGAGGCAGTATTTTGTGCTGCACTGTGGTATTTGGTTCTGCTGAGGCAGTATTTTGTGCTGCACTGTGGTATTTGGTTCTGCTGAGGCAGTATTTTGTGCTGCACTGTGGTATTTGGTTCTGCTGATGCAGTATTTTGTGCTGCACTGTGGTATTTGGTTCTGCTGAGGCAGTATATTGTGCTGCACTGTGGTATTTGGTGCTGCTGAGGCAGTATATTGTGCTGCACTGTGGTATTTGGTTCTGCTGAGGCAGTATTTTGTGCTGCACTGTGGTATTTGGTTCTGCTGAGGCAGTATTTTGTGCTGCACTGTGGTATTTGGTTCTGCTGAGGCAGTATTTTGTGCTGCACTGTGGTATTTGGTTCTGCTGAGGCAGTATTTTGTGCTGCACTGTGGTATTTGGTTCTGCTGAGGCAGTATTTTGTGCTGCACTGTGGTATTTGGTTCTGCTGAGGCAGTATTTTGTGCTGCACTGTGGTATTTGGTTCAGCTGAGGCAGTCCTTTGTGCTGCACTGTGGTATTTGGTTCTGCTGAGGCAGTATTTTGTGCTGCACTGTGGTATTTGGTTCTGCTGAGGCAGTATTTTGTGCTGCACTGTGGTATTTGGTTCTGCTGAGGCAGTATTTTGTGCTGCACTGTGGTATTTGGTTCTGCTGAGGTAGTATTTTGTGCTGCACTGTGGTATTTGGTTCTGCTGAGGCAGTATTTTGTGCTGCACTGTGGTATTTGGTTCTGCTGAGGCAGTATTTTGTGCTGCACTGTGGTATTTGGTTCTGCTGAGGCAGTATTTTGTGCTGCACTGTGGTATTTGGTTCTGCTGAGGCAGTCCTTTGTACTGCACTGTGGTATTTGGTTCTGCTGAGGCAGTATTTTGTGCTGCACTGTGGTATTTGGTTCTGCTAGGAAGGTATTTTGTGCTGCACTGTGGCATTGCTGACCAGGCCTACTTGTGTTACCTACAGCCGATTTGATCTATTTGGACCTGAACCAAATTAATCCATTATGTAGTGGACAAACCATTGAAGTCAATGGGAGCAGGGTAGCAGAAATGAGCTCAGTCCAGTACACAATGGATGTAGCTGTGCAGTTCTGATGCCTACTTCTGGCACTAGAGTTACTGTAGAACAACAGATCGGGTACGGGGTGGACCCCTGCAGATCCTCAGGATAGGCCTTCAGTGTGAACAACCCCTTTAAGCTCATAACCAAATGAATTTACTGCTGAAAGAAGAATAGACTTTCTCTTTCTTTTGCATGGGACTGTATAGTAAGTGCAATAGTGCATAGTCTGCTGAGAACTGTAATCATCTTATAGCTATACCTAATTACTATCCCATAGAAAGGCATACTTAGCTTCTGCCAGTCCAAGAAAATCTGCCACGTTTAACCATTCAAATTCAGGTACCATGTATACTGCCTATTAAAAATGTATATTTTGCTTGTTTACACAAAATCTTACCATTGTCTGTAATCTATATATTTTTCAAATGAGAGCAGATATAATGCCTAGTGCATAAAGCACAATCATCTTGTGAATATGTAGGGCCAAATTGTATGAGCTGATACCTGAATGTACCTTTTCCTGAATGTGTGACAAATGCAAAAAAAAATGAAATTTTTTTTAAAGAAAGATCTTACTAATTTTGCACTAGTCTTATATATTAGTTTACTTAGATCAGTGTTATTTACAAAGACTCTTGCCATGCTTTAGGACATGAAGGCAGTTTACTATGGCAGAGAAGGGAGCCATAGGCTCAGTGCCCGCCATAGGCTCTCGTAGGCTGCAGCCAACAAGGCTCCTGGTACTGGATGCAGGCAGACGCGTTGCAGTGATGTAATTGTCCCCATCTATGCCGTGGGGGCAATGTAAACTGATAGGGGGCACCTTTTTGGCATACTTTTCAACTTTTTGAACGTTGAAAGAGGGACACTTATGGTTTATTGCGTGAAAGATAATTTTTTTTTTGCATTTTTACACTTCAATCGTTTTCTCTTGCGAAATAGCACAAAAATTATCTGAATATACAAACTTCTAAAATTCTAATTGCATAAAGCGATGAAATAATATACAAAGCGGGCTCTAATATACAGATAGGAAGCAGACAAACACTTTCTGGATCAATATTGCCTCAGATCAAAAATAGGGACATTTATGGAGTAAAGAGGGACAGGGGGACATGCGTCAAAAAAGGGACTGTCCCTCCAAAAGAGGGACACTTGGGAGGTCTGCTTTTTGGAGTTAAAGGAAAATACTATAAATATGTGGGGGAACTTTTTGTGTGTGGGGGAATCTAGGGGGTCTTATATGTGTAGGAAGAAACAATGGGCACTTTAACTGTGTGGGGGCAGCAAGGGAACACTTTAAATGTGTGAGGGGCACTAAGAAGCACTTTAATTGCGTGGGAGAACACCAAGGGTGTTAAGAGCACTCTTTCAGTATGTGTAGAGTAGTAAGGGGGCTCTATCACCATCCCGGATCAAGCGTAACAGGTTCTTAGTGGCTGTCCCACTCTCAGCTGATTATAATTCAGCTCAGCTGTCGGCGCTCCCCAGCAGTAGGACGATATGCCGTCACACGCTGGTCTGTGTAGAAGGAGTGTGCCAGCCGGGAATCAGCCTCTGTGCTCCTTCTTCACAGCAAACACGATATGTGACCGTGTCCTGCTGCTGCTACTGGGGAGAGCCAGCAGCAGAACTGTGATCATCAGAGGAACCAGGTGAGTATTTACTGTGAAGGGGGCACATATCTGGGCATAACTACTGTGAGGGGGCCACACCTGGGTATGGCAACTGTGAAGGGAGCACATCTGGGCATAACTATAAAGGGGGTATATCTGGGCATGGCAACTGTGAAGGGGCACATCTGGGCATGGCTACTGTAAAGGGGGCACATCTGGGCATGGCTACTGTGAAGGGGGCATATCTTGGCATAACTACTGTGAAGGGGGTGCATGTGGGCATTATTAATGTGTGCTGGCACAAAGAGGGAATACTTACTATGTGGGGGCATTAAGGGGACTGGTGTGTATAGTTATACTTTGGGCAGAATTAGAGGCTTTGCTACGCATCCTGCACATATTGTACCTCTTTGCAGGTATGCTATTACTATGATTCATGCTGCAGAGGAATTGATAGGCCATAACAAGTTGCTAGGTGGGAAAGTGTCCCCCTACCCACAGGAGGAGGAGCTTAGATCAGGAGCAGAGCATTCAGCGTAGAGACAGTGGGTGTCTAGACAGTAAAATGAGCAAATGCAGAGAAAACACAGCCCTGGATACAAAGCAAACATGGACAGAAAAGTGGAGGCAGAAAGTCTAAAAAGGATTCCAGTGAGGAGGGGTGTAGGAGTTACAGACTCCGGAGAACAGCTGTCAAAAAGGACTTTAGAGACTCCATAGGCAAGTTTTGGGAAAAATCAGTGTCATCGTGCTTGGACATGCATTAGAGACAGACTGGCAATCTGTAGGAAGAAAAGACATTACACAGGGGAGACGTGTAGCGTTGATCATTGTGAGTACAGCAACCTACAAAAGGTGCACGGGGGGCACCCAATGGACACAAAGAAGTGTTGCATGCTTGATTCTGCTAGAACTAAAAACAGTGTGAGAAACAATTTGCTTCAGAGAATTACCTTGGCCAATCAGCTACCTTTGCAGCTGTCAAAACTGTAAAATCTATGGAAAACTGAGAAAACTGCCTGTCCATGTGCATTAAGAACTGTGACTGCTGTATTGCAAATCCATTTGCCAGTATAGAACTGTTCCACTGTTAACTTAGTGTTATCTTTCCCTGCACCACCATCAGCCACCATCTGCAGGCAGATACCCCGCCTTGCACCTCAAAACGCACCAACACTAAGGGCTCCTCAAACGACACCAGACAGGAGAACCCCAAAGCCAGGGAGTGCCCCAAAGGGAAGAAGAGGTAAACCTTTCCCATCACTGTATGGCCCAGGGGAGCCACCACTACTGCCACCACTGCCGCTACTATCACTCCTATGTTCTCCTGTCACCTCTTGTGGGCTCGCTGCCCTTCTACTAATCCTGCGTCCAAGAGAGGCCCACTGAGGAGTACAATACAGCCAGCAAACTCTACAAGGTATATTGTTTGATTTTCTGCGATGAGGCCTAATGTAGAGGACACAATGTTTGGCATAATGGTACCCTGAATGGGATAGCCCATTTATCTAGGGACAAATGCAACCTCAGTATTCTACTGGGCCCAGCTGCTCACTGTCCATCATGCTAGTCAGAACCCTCAATGCCTCCAACCACCGGTGAGCTATGCTGGTTTCCTCAGGCCATTCCATCCCTCTATCTCCGGACCTCTCCTCTGGAGCTGTGGCTAAGACTTGCATTAGAGCTCCGCTATAAGGAGTCCATAACAACAAACTCATTTGGCAGGAGGACGTCCCTTTTAAACAGCTGTCCTGCAGCTCTGCCTTCTAGTGTCATAAACAGCTGGCAGCTCATGGCCACTAGGAGTCATCCTGTCCTCTATGTTACAAGCTCCCATATTTGCCCAGTGAATAATCGCAATCACAATTACATAATAATTAAATAATAATTTCCAACTCTCCAACAGTCCATCCTGTATGGGAAAAACGCACAAAAACTGTCAAAACATGTTAACCATATAAAGTTAAGTCAAAAACACAATGTCAACTTTAAAGTGGGTACTGGTACCACCTTACAGCCTTACAACCCAACAAGAAAGCTATTGTTTTATGGCAGAGTATCCTTTGCTACCCTAGATAAATTATAATTAGAGAATTGGGCTTTTTTTGCTATATTAATAGTAAAAAGCTTCCTGTCATAGTAAATGTTGACACATTGTGATGATATGAACTCCCTCAATGATCGTGGAAGTCCTATCACATCTGTGCTCATTGAGTAATGCTGTGCAGACAAAAATGCAAGCCCTGTGCCCCATGGAATGTGGAGATTGGGCCCCCATTAACAGTAATTGATGGTGTGACCTTGCTCTAACATACCAAGTTAGGAGAGATCCCTATGGGAACATGTAAAAGTGAAGCATCATTATGGGTTGTCTAACTTCATTAAATTATAAATAATTATAAAAAATATATAGATATAAAAAATAATACAAGGCACTTACTAATGTATTGTGATTGTCTATATTGCCTCCTTTTCTGTCTTGATTCATATTTCCATTGCATCTTAAACTGCTAATTTCCAGGGATTACAGCCCCCACTGCGAAGATATGTGGTGGCCATGACAGGAACTGCTGCGCATGCATCCCTACACATGCGTCCAAAACCACCAGAGAGACCAACGCTTTTTCCTATAGTGTGCAAGCACGGCCACCACTGCTGGATTGCAAGGTGGTCGTAACCACTGAAAACAAGCAGTGTATAATGTGATGGAAAAATGAATCAAGCCAGCAAAGGAGGCAATATGGACAATCACATTACATTAAGCGGGTCATTTATTAAGACTGGCATTTTAGACGCCGGTCTTAATACCCCGTTAGGTGGATGCACCGAATTTATACTTGTTGGGGTACATTTGGACCATTTTGTACGCCTAAGACAGATGTAGAAAATGATAAATGAGACGGGACTGCCAGCCCGCCCACGTAGACCTGGTGTGAGCAGGGAAAAGTCGCAGATTGCGGTGCAAATAACCTTTGTGCTGCAATCTGCGACAGATATACACCAAAAAGTGTCGTATATCTGTTAGATTCCCCTTCTACAAAGACAGACACGTAGATAGATAGAAAGACAGACAGTGATATAAGTGTACACTAGATATATAAATAGGTTTGGCATAAAAGTAAGACTACATGAAAGCATTCCATCTTAATAGTGGAAGTATTCATGTACATATTGTGTTACAGTTGAGTTGATTTGTCCTGTATTGGATGGTGAAATCCTATAACAAATTGCTGTGTGAAGGTTTTTTCCGTACAAGCTGTCAACAGTGTTCACGCTCCTGCAGACATGTAAATGAGCCTGCCACATCCTCGCACAACAGTAACCTTCTCTGATGCAGTCTCTTTCATATCCTTACTAGAGTATCAGAAAGGAATGCCATTTAACATATGTCTTTTTCAAGCCTAACCATTCCACTTCCAAGAAATGATAATGCTAGGGCGACACCTGTAACTGTAAGGCTACGTTCACACCAAGTTTTTTGGGAAAAGATTTTAACGCGGATTCCGCTCCACAAATGCTCACCAAAATGCATGCAGGACTTTCCCTTGGGAAGCTGCATGTTAATCCATACAGCGTAGTTTTTTTTCATTATGCGGCTTTATAAACCACAACGCGGCCAGAAGAAGAGTCCTGTCTAGAATTCTATTGAAAAGGAATTAAAATCCTCGCTGAAACCACACTAAAAACCGCATAAAAAAAATGCGACAGGAAGAAAACCACATGCAAAATAACGATGTGGATTCCGCATCAGTTTTTTTTTCAGTGCGAGCCTAGCCTAAGAGTATGTTCACACAACAGATTTAGAAAATTCGCCTTCAAAATTCAGCAGGGAATCTGTGTGTTTTTGGTTTTTTTTGCACATTTTTTTCATATGTTTTTGTGTCTTTCTTAGGTATTTTTGACATTTACAAATGAAAAATACAAATGTGATAGCACTCTACATCCAGCAATTTGCCTCCATGCTGGATGAGGCATTGGTGTACATTTTGGCCAAAGCGTAGTAAGCGACTCACCACGTCAAGGTCGCCTCTATTGAGTGGTCCCTAACACTAGTTCCTACCTGTTTATGGGCCATGACAGCCACACAAAGTCCAGGGAATGCAGGTCAGCATGCAAGCCAAGCACACTCTGCTTTTAACCCCGTCCGGTGCCATTACAGCTTTCATCGGATCCAGGGATGCAAGTACCAACATGCACGCTGAGCCCACCATATACTTCTCCTGGAGCCAAATGGCTACTGGTAGGTTCTATATAAGCAGACTCAGTTTTATACTGACTTTAAAACCAGCCTCCAGGACAGATTGACTGGTCAGGTGTGCATGACTCAAAGGAGATCGCCAAGCCTCCAATATATACTACAAAGAAAAAATGTGGGGGATTGAGTCAGCACAACCTGCCTGTAGGTGCAGATCACTATGGCGAAATACATATACAAACGGAAAATACAAATGTGATAGCACTCTACATCCAGCAATTTGCCTCCATGCTGGATGAGGCATTGGTGTACATTTTGGCCAAAGCGTAGTGGTGAGTGGCTTACTACGCTTTGGCCAAAATGTACACCAATGCCTCATCCAGCATGGAGGCAAATTGCTGGATGTAGAGTGCGATCACATTTGTATAGCACGTCATAAACATGAACAGCTCTGGATTTTGGAAGATGATGGTTTTTGGATTGCCATCTGCATCAATGAGGACCATGCATTATAATTATTGACCTGTGATATCTTATGACAATGCTGTATCACTATTGACTTGCAATGTACTTTGATTGTGTTAAAAGGTACCTAGTTCAAAAACCACATAAAACAGCCTACAAAGTCATTAATCCGGAATCTGGAGGTTGTACCTCCAAAATCCTGCAGATATGATCATGAAATATCATATCATGAAATATATTGGGTTGTGAAGCATTAAAATTGAAAGGCACAACAGATGTTTCCATGAATCCATTTTATTAAACTAGAATGCTTATGCTTACTAATAATTTACTGTATAAAGCTCATTTCTGAAAACAAACAGTATTAAACACCAACCGGCATCCTTGCTGCCTTATATGTGTGTATTCAGTGTGCGGAGTGAGGGGAATATAGATCTTATTTGGTCAAGCCGAAAAAGGGGGGCAGGTGCATATTAAACGAATTTCTCAATCACGTTTTTCAGTGGATGGATAGGTTGTGCGAATGTCGGTCCACTGCTCCATTTATTTCTATGGGACTGATGGAATGCTGTCTACATTAATTTCATAGATTAGTGGGGTCTGACTTTGGTGACAAAACCGTTCCCATGAATGGAGGTATCTGTCCCCAAATCCCAGAGGAGAACTCGGTATTATGATCTAAGGGCACAGCCACACGGTCAGGTTTCTGCACACTGTTTTATAAGCCAAAATCAGGGGGGATCATAAAATAATAGACAACACCCCTTTGCTATCACCCCTTGCCATCACCAACAGCGGCATTTTATGGTCCACAATTCAAAACCTGTATATATGGACACAGATATAAGCCACATCTGTTGTACAACTCACTTTAGATATAAATTATTGGATATGAATTCTCCAGATTGCCAGCTAGACCGCTAATTTTGGACAATTTCTTTTATAGAATCCTTCATACAATTTTATCCATGTCTACATAGATGTGTTTTTTGGTTTATTACATTAAAAATAAAAATAAATGCATTGAAAACTCATACGTGTTTTTTATGTTATATATCCCTATAGCCTGGGAGTGATCCAATTATCATTTTTAATATGCTTCTAATGTGATCTACACTTTTAATATGTTTCTAATGTGACTTATACTTTCATTTAACGTGATACAATGCGGTATATAATCTCATTCATCTATTTATATGTGAGGTCGCTGCTAGAAGAAATAGGAACCTTTGCAGGACACTAACCCCTGAGACATATTGATGAATAGAGACTTTGTAGTTCAAATCCGATTAGGAATCGACATCCGTATTTTCTAAAAAATCCCTCCCTGTCCTAGAATACACCACTTTATTGATAGCTACCATATAAATGGTAGTCTTATTACACCCACTGTTCAGCCACTGAGGAAGGGGTATTTTTAACCCCGAAGCGCGTCTGTCACTGAACAGTGAGGGATCGAATGGAACAGAAGCGGTTTTAATATCACTGACTCTCAGTGGACATTCACACTATTACCCCCTGACAGCAAACGGGGATCACCGCTGAACCAACGCATTCAGAATAGGGGACCAAGCTCCCCCCGCCTCCCGAGTCACGTGACACATCACAGGGAGTGCCGCGGACCACGTGGGACGCCTCGTAGGTCCTTGCAGGGCAAAGCAAGAATCATATCCCGTGTTCCCTGACCAATTTGCAGGTCAAAGCAGCAACCGGATCCCGTGCCTTCTGACCAAACAGATGAAGGGAACCTGTCACAATGAAAATGGTGTGAATCTGTCACGCTTCGGTGTGGGAGGGAAACACCCCACCAAGCACAGAAGGAAAGGGGGGAACAGGGAATCAGGCCTGAGAACTAGGGAAGGAAAATGGACACCTCCTAAGTCAAAACCCTAACCAATATCCTGACTGACTACCAGTATGAACAGACCCCAATCACCCGGTGGCTGATTTAACTAACAGCTTTCCAAACACGTGGGACGCCACGTGGGGCGCCGCACCAGCCAGAGGCCATCTAACCTCGGCTGCATTCTGAATACAGAGGCGGTCCGCTCATTCAGAGTGGAAACGTATACAGTGTATCTGTTAACAATAATATGAAAAAAAATCAACTGCTACGAGTATAAATGAACTATACAGTTCTATATACGCTTAGTCTTTTCAACATGAAACATCTTTCAAGTGCAACTCTTTAAGTGCACACACTGAATTATACCAGAATGTAATATTATGGATATGGAATTCACTTTTTCCCCACTGCCTACTGACCATCACCAAATTCTCTCCTCTCCAGGTATGTCTGCATTGAATCTCCTTGGGCCTGTCCTCTGCCTTTGACACTGTCGACCACTCCCTTCTGTTACAAACTCTCTCATTTCTTGGCATCACTGATCTGGCCCTCTCCTGGATCACATCACAACTCACAGAATGGACATTTAGCGTCTCCCACTCTCACAACACCTCCTCGTCTCATTCCCTCTCTGTTGGTGTCACGCAAGGCTCTGTCCTAGTGTAAGACCGTGAACCGGGGAGGGACCCCCAGGATACAGCGAAGCCACAGACGAGAAAAGAAACACCCACACCAGCATTTGTGCAAAAACAGAAACTTTACTGAACAGTAGGATTAAACACAATCTCAAATGTAATAAAAATGTCCTTACATACGCTCGGCTTGGAAGCCGAGACCCCTGTGCTGCACAGCACGAAACCCCAAGATGGGCACAACTATCACTGCCTGGCTTTACCTATTATTACCCTGGAGGACGGGAATAATTGTGTGGGATGCAAGATACAGGTGAACAGCGGTGCAGCACAAGAGCTCACAATTTTAAAGGTATATCTCTAAGATTGTGATCTTAATACTCCCAGCCTAGACGCTGGAGTAGCTGAAGCTGTTCCTAAACTACACTGTTGCACGTGTCCTTAATACTCCCAGCCTCTGTCCAAACATGTCTGCTCAGTTCACCATTTCCTGCTTCTTCACAGCAGCAGCATGAGTCATTAGCTCCACCTCTTATGCATATTCAATCACTTAGCAAAACTTAACTGTGTGGAGGAACAGCGGCCTCTAGTGGTTAAAACTGCACAATGACAACTCTAACAAGTAAAAAATCCACATCAACAGAATTAGAAGCTGTATTTAAGCAATGGTGGACGTTTCACCCTCTTACACTAGGACACCTGCTCTTCTCTATCTACACTTTTGGCCCGGGACAGCTCATAGAGTCCCATGGCTTTCAGTATTACTTTTATGCTGACGACAAACCAATCTACCTCTCTGGCCCTGACGTCACCCTCCTACTATCCAGAATCCCACAATGCCTATCTTCCATATCCTTTTTCTTCTCCTCTAGCTTTCTAAAACTTAATATGGACAAAACAGAATTCATCATCTTTCCCCCATCCTGCTCAACCCCTCCAACAGACCTATTTATTACGATCAATGGCTGCACACTCTCCCCAGTCAACCAAGTCCGCTGCCTTGGAGTAAATGGTGGTGAATAGGATAGAGAAAGGCGCTCATAGGGTAAGTATGTTCGGTAAAATTATAAGAGATGGTTTGCTCACCTATTGCGGTTGCACCAATTGGGCGCAACCACAATGAAGGCCAAAAGAAGAGAATTGCAACAGTTGGTGCAGCCTAGATTCGTCCGATCGCCTTGGGCAGGAGCCACCCTGTTGCTCAGGTAACTGTAGAAGAGAAGAAACGCAGAATTTTACGTCGAGCGCGTGGACCTTAGAGGGCGCACTAACACAACCGGTCATAAGCAATATTTAGGTTTCAGCAACTTTCCATTTTATTCATAGACAACGCGTTTTGGGGTACTGGAAACCTCTTTATCAAGTCTTTCCTGTCTAATCACTGTAGAAGCTTCAGGTGATTAGACCGGAAAGACTTGATAAAGGGGTTTCCAGTACCCCGAAACGCGTTGTCTATGAATAAAATGGAAAATTGCTGAAACCTAAATATTGCTTATGACCGGTTGTGTTAGTGCGCACTCTAAGGTCCACACGCTCGACGTAAAGTTCAACGTTTCTTCTCTGCTGCCTTGGAGTGACCTTGGATTCTGCCCTCTCCTTCAGACCACACATCCAAGCCCTTTCCACCACCTGCCGTCTCCAAATCAAAAACATCTCCCGCATCCGCGCCTTCCTCAACTTTGAGTCTGCAAAACTAATTGTACATGCCCATCATCTCCTGTCTAGACTACTGCAACATTCTGCTCTGTGGCCTTTCATCTAGCACTCTCATACCCCTCCAATCTATCCTCAACTCTGCTGCACGACTGATCCACCTCTCACCCTGTTACTCCTCTGCCTGGGACCCCCAGACGAAGGTACACCGAAACGCGCGTTGGGGTTGGCGCCATCCTGGAGGAGACGCAGCATGGGTAATTGTCCGATGTCCTTTTGATTACAGATGATTTGTTTGCACTTGCACTTTATCTTCCTATGTATTGCATTGATGGACTGATGTATGGACATGTATCCGCTGTATGTTTCCTCCAGTGATGTCGTCTCTCCTTTTATCTCCTGCACCATATTTTCTTTTAATCATGTTTGTAAATTTATGTGATTTTACAATAAAGTATTAATACATTATAAGCGGCCTGGCATTTTTTGTAGGTTTTGTATTGTGGTAGTTTGCCATAGGCTTATGCCAGTTAATTACTTCTTTAAGTAATCATTCCCTGGTTGGGGTATATATTGGTTTCCGTGACAAATAAAACTATCCTACAAATTGCTACTATCTTTATCTCTGATTTCATTTTTAACACTTTTTATTTATTTTTTTATTTTATTTTTTCATTGTTATTTATATGTATTTTTTATAATAAAGATATTTATTTGAATTAAAATACGTATCTGCAGGGCTTTTTTTCTCAGAGAAAAGGTGGTGGAACTCACCCCCCTCCCCTGGCCACGCCCTACCCAACCCTAGGACCGCCCCCCCTACCCACCCCTAAGACCGCCCCCTACCCACCCCTAGGACCGCCCCCTCTACCCAACCCTAGGACCGCAAGTAAAATTTGGGGGGGGGGGGGTATAAGAGTCCAGCCCAGCAAAGAAACCCCCCAGATGGGGATGGCACTGTTAATGGGGGATCTGGGGATGGCACTGTTAATCTGTTAATGGGGGGATCTGAGGATGGCACTGTTATGGGGTGGAGGATCTGGGGATGGCATCCACAGATCCCCCATCCTATAACAGTGCCATCCACAGACCCCCCCCATCCTATAACAGTGCCATCCACAGACCCCCCCTCCTTAACAGTGCCATCCACAGACCCCCCCCCCTCACCCCATAACAGTGCCATCCACAGACCCCCCACCCCATAACAGTGCCATCCACAGACCCCCCACCCCATAACAGTGCCATCCACAGACCCCCCTTAACAGTGCCATCCACAGACCCCCCCACCCCATAACAGTGCCATCCACAGACCCCCCCCACCCCATAACAGTGCCATCCACAGACCCCCCCACCCCATAACAGTGCCATCCACAGACCCCCCCACCCCATAACAGTGTCATCCACAGACCCCCCATTGCCGCTCCAGTAGAGACTTATAAAATGTGTAATTAAATGAATAATGATTCCTGCTGCCCCTCAGTAAGATAACTTTCAATATATTGTACTCACAGCCGGCTACTGTTATCGTAATGCAGGCGGCCGGGCAGACGAGCGGCAGCGTCACTGACTGACGTCACGTGCGTGCGCCGCCTACTTTATGAATGAAGCAGGCGGCCCAGGCAGGTGAACGCTCCGGCCCCCAGCTCCTCCTCCCAGTCCCTCCCCGCTGATACATCGCAGGCTGCGATGTCAAAAGGTGGCGGAACGCCGTTCCGGTGCGTTCCGCCAGAAAAAAAGCCCTGCGTATCTGAATATTCTGTGCAACACCAGATAGCAGAGTGCCCTCCAATATATATATATTCTATAATACCTAGAGTCCTATCAAGCCCTATAGGACCCTGGTACTAATGGCAGGGACGAGACTACCTGTTGCTCCAAAAGGAAGGACGAATAGGAGTCTCCTTCAGGCCTAATAAAAACAATAGGGAAATGCAACACACAGAAACCAAACAAAATACAAAAGGGATAGGAAAGACTTAACTTCAAAGAAGCAATGGAAGCACCAGATACACAGCCGAGATACAACCACAATCTATCCAAAGGTCCAAACAGAAGCTATAAAACGCACAGCATTGTGGGAGAAGCAACTATAAATATAGAAGGTTAAATTACCCTAATAGCCACACCTGGGGAAAGAAGCTGTGGCAAGCACCAGAAACATAACAGACGTCATTTGATCCAAACAGAAAACATGTGTTGCCAGTCTCACCAATCTCCTTCCCTTCCGCGGGAATGTCCGTGACAGAATCTTTTCCCATTGACTATATATAATGCATTTGAACAGTGTTCAGACCTTCTTACTTTTTTCACATTTTGTTATGTTGCAGCCTTTGTGCTAAAATAAAAAAAAATCTAATTTCCTGCCAACAATCTGAACTCAAAACCCTATAACGACAAAGTGAAAACAGAATTTTATCAATTTTTGCTAATTTATAATAAAAAAAGGAAAAACTTAAATTTTGCAGGGACATAAGTATTCAGACCCTATGACACTTGAAATTTAGCTCTGGAGGTCTTCCTTTTTTCTTGATCATCTTTGAAATGTTTCTACACCTTGACTGAAGTCCACCTGTGGTAAATTAAATTAATTGGACACAATTTGGAAAGTTACACCCCTGTCTATATAACGTCTTACAGCTAAAAACCAAGCCATAAGGTGGAAAGAATTGCTTGTTGAGCCCGCAGACATGATTTTGTGGAGGCACATATCTGTAGAAAAGTACCCAAAAATTTCTGCTGCACTGAAAGTTCCCAAGACCACAGTGGTCTCCATAATTCTTAAATAGAAGAAGTCTGGAACCACCAGGACTCTTTCTAGAGCTGGCTGCCTCACCAAACTAAGTAATCGGAGGAGAAGGGCCTTGGTAAGAAAGGTGACCAAGAATCTAGTGGTCACTCTCCAAAGATTCTTTGTGCAGATGGGAGAAACTTCCAGCAGGTCAATCATTACTGCAGCTTTCCATGAATCTGGGCTTTATAGCAGAGTGGCCAGTAACAAACCTTTCCTCAGTAAAAGACCCATGAAAGCCCATCTGAAGTACCTAGAAGACTCTCAGACTGTGAGACACAATCAATATTCTATGGTCTGATGAAACGAAGATTGTACTTTGTGGCAACAATTCTAAGCATCATGTCTGGTGCACAAAGTACAAAGATATTCTTAATGAAAACCTGATCCACAGTGCTATGGGGTATTAAGTGCAGAATAATGGGGAACTTGTTTTTTTCTTTTTCTTTTTTAGAACAAGGCCGCAGTATAACAGAAAGTGAAAAAACTGCAATGGTCTGAAGACTTTACAAATGCAATGTGTTAATCTGCTCAGCTTCAGCTGCTCTACAACATGAAGCTGGCAGATTACATTGCACACTCATGGTGACATGTTACCGTTAAGAAATAATACTATTATCGCCAGTTGATGCCATGGTCAGCCAAACATTTTACTTAAAGCAACTGCTCCAGGGGATATATTGTATTAAAGGTCAGAATGTAAAGGGGTCGAACTGGGACGAAAAGTGAAAATATCTCTTTGTCAGCAACTTTACCACTTCTATGACATCCATAAATCTATATACAGGGAGTGCAGAATTATTAGGCAAATGAGTATTTTGACCACATCATCCTCTTTATGCATGTTGTCTTACTCCAAGCTGTATAGGCTCGAAAGCCTACTACCAATTAAGCATATTAGGTGATGTGCATCTCTGTAATGAGAAGGGGTGTGGTCTAATGACATCAACACCCTATATTAGGTGTGCATAATTATTAGGCAACTTCCTTTCCTTTGGCAAAATGGGTCAAAAGAAGGACTTGACAGGCTCAGAAAAGTCAAAAATAGTGAGATATCTTGCAGAGGGATGCAGCACTCTTAAAATTGCAAAGCTTCTGAAGCGTGATCATCGAACAATCAAGCGTTTCATTCAAAATAGTCAACAGGGTCGCAAGAAGCGTGTGGAAAAACCAAGGCGCAAAATAACTGCCCATGAACTGAGAAAAGTCAAGCGTGCAGCTGCCAAGATGCCACTTGCCACCAGTTTGGCCATATTTCAGAGCTGCAACATCACTGGAGTGCCCAAAAGCACAAGGTGTGCAATACTCAGAGACATGGCCAAGGTAAGAAAGGCTGAAAGACGACCACCACTGAACAAGACACACAAGCTGAAACGTCAAGACTGGGCCAAGAAATATCTCAAGACCGATTTTTCTAAGGTTTTATGGACTGATGAAATGAGAGTGAGTCTTGATGGGCCAGATGGATGGGCCCGTGGCTGGATTGGTAAAGGGCAGAGAGCTCCAGTCCGACTCAGACGCCAGCAAGGTGGAGGTGGAGTACTGGTTTGGGCTGGTATCATCAAAGATGAGCTTGTAGGGCCTTTTCAGGGTTGAGGATGGAGTCAAGCTCAACTCCCAGTCCTACTGCCAGTTTCTGGAAGACACCTTCTTCAAGCAGTGGTACAGGAAGAAGTCTGCATCCTTCAAGAAAAACATGATTTTCATGCAGGACAATGCTCCATCACATGCGTCCAAGTACTCCACACCGTGGCTGGCAAGAAAGGGTATAAAAGAAGAAAATCTAATGACATGGCCTCCTTGTTCACCTGATCTGAACCCCATTGAGAACCTGTGGTCCATCATCAAATGTGAGATTTACAAGGAGGGGAAACAGTACACTTTCTGAACAGTGTCTGGGAGGCTGTGGTTGCTGCTGCACGCAATGTTGATGGTGAACAGATCAAAACACTGACAGAATCCATGGATGGCAGGCTTTTTAGTGTCCTTGCAAAGAAAGGTGGCTATATTGGTCACTGATTTGTTTTTCTTTTGTTTTTGAATGTCAGAAATGTATATTTGTGAATGTTGAGATGTTATATTGGTTTCACTGGTAAAAATAAATAATTGAAATGGGTATATATTAGTTTTTTGTTAAGTTGCCTAATAATTATGCACAGTAATAGTCCCCTGCACACACAGATATCCCCCTAAAATAGCTAAAACTAAAAACAAACTAAAAACTACTTCCAAAAATATTCAGCTTTGATATTAATGAGTTTTTTGGGTTCATTGAGAACATGGTTGTTGTTCAATAATAAAATTAATCCTCAAAAATACAACTTGCCTAATAATTCTGCACTCCCTGTAAAGAGAGGTGTTATCTTGGTAACAAATTCAGGCTACAGTACTTTATGGCTACATTCACACGACCATAAGTGTTTTGTGGTCCGCAAGTTGTGGATCCACAAAACACAGATGCCGGCCGTGTGCGTTCCGCATTTTGCGGACTGCACATAGCCGGCGCTATATAGAAAATGCCTATTCTTGTCTGTGATTGCGGACAAGAATAGGACATGCTCTATATTTTTACAGGGCCGCGTTGAAATGAATGAGTCGCACCTGTTTTGCAAAATTGCGGTACAGATGCGGACCCAGAATTGCGGTTGTGTGAATGCACCTTTAACATGAATCATGCAAAGAAAATTTGGCACACCTAACTTCTTGTGACTTCAACACGTTCCAGTGAAGCACCATAACAGTATGGAGCTGGCAGTAATATGCTCCTGCTCAGTGCTGTACTATTACAGTACTGTCTTCAGGTGTCTACAGCTGTGCCTACAGGAGCAGAAGTGAGCTGTCAGTCATGGCCACACTCCTCCTGTTATGGTACAGATTGTAGAAATCTTATTAAAATATATTTTCTGCTGTGAGATACACTTTAGGGTACAAATACACGTTTTATATTATGAGAAATCATTGATCCCATAGTTAATATTTCACAGATCAACCTGTGATGGCCAGTGATAGACCGCAATAGAAGGCCACCCGTGAGGTAAGTTTTGATAAGCTAATTCAGATCCCATCTCCATATCCACAAATGAACTTTCAGGAGAAATGTATAAGTGCATCATACCGCTTGCCTCAGATGCTCAGCCAACCCTCAGAGGATCGCTTAGCTAGTATCCAGTAATGTATAATTACTTTACAGCAGTGATTACAGAGCCACTAGAGAAAAGGAGAAATCTGCTTAGTTCCAAATTTGTGCTGAATGGCACATGGCCACTATATACACTGCTCAAAAAAATTAAGGGAACACTTAAACAACACAATGTAACTCCAAGTCAATCACACTTCTGTGAAATCAAACTGTCCACTTAGGAAGCAACACTGAGTGACAATCAATTTCACATGCTGTTGTGCAAATGGGATAGACAACAGGTGGAAATTATAGGCAATTAGCAAGACACCCCCAATAAAGGAGTGGTTCTGCAGGTGGTGACCACAGACCACTTCTCAGTTCCTATGCTTCCTGGCTGATGTTTTGGTCACTTTTGAATGCTGGCGGTGCTTTCACTCTAGTGGTAGCATGAGACGGAGTCTACAACCCACACAAGTGGCTCAGGTAGTGCAGCTTATCCAGGATGGCACATCAATGCGAGCTGTGGCAAGAAGGTTTGCTGTGTCTGTCAGCATAGTGTCCAGAGCATGGAGGCGCTACCAGGAGACAGGCCAGTACATCAGGAGACGTGGAGGAGGCCATAGGATGGCAACAACCCAGCAGCAGGACCGCTACCTCCGCCTTTGTGCAAGGAGGAATAGGAGGAGCACTGCCAGAGCCCTGCAAAATGAACTCTAGCAGGCCACAAATGTGCATGTGTCTGCTCAAATGGTCAGAAACAGACTCCATGAGGTTGATATGAGGTCCCGACGTCCACAGGTGGGGGTTGGGCTTACAGCCCAACACCGTGCAGGACGTTTGGCATTTGCCAGAGAACACCAAGATTGGCAAATTCGCCACTGGCGCCCTGTGCTCTTCACAGATGAAAGCAGGTTCACACTGAGCATATGTGACAGACGTGACAGAGTCTTGAGATGCCGTGGAGAACGTTCTGCTGCCTGCAACATCCCCCAGCATGACCGGTTTGGCATTGGTTCAGTAATGGTGTGGGGTGGCATTTCTTTGGAGGGCCGCACAGCCCTCCATGTGCTCGCCAGAGGTAGCCTGACTGCCATTAGGTACCGAGATGAGATCCTCAGACCCCTTGTGAGACCATATGCTGGTGCGGTTGGCTCTGGGTTCCTCCTAATGCAAGACAATGCTAGACCTCATGTGGCTGGAGTGTGTCACCAGTTCCTGCAAGACGAAGGCATTGATGCTATGGACTGGCCCGCCCGTTCCCCAGACCTGAATCCAATTGAGCACATCTGGGACATCATGTCTCGCTCTATCCACCAACGTCACGTTGCACCACAGACTGTCCAGGAGTTGGCAGATGCTTTAGTCCAGGTCTGGGAGGAGATCCCTCAGGAGACCGTCCGCCACCTCATCAGGAGCATGCACAGGCGTTGTAGGGAGGTCATACAGGCACGTGGAGGCCACACACACTACTGAGCCTCATTTTGACTTGTTTTAAGGACATTACATCAAAGTTGGATCAGCCTGTAGTGTGTTTTTCCACTTTAATTTTGAGTGTGCCTCCAAATCCAGACCTCCATGGGTTTAAAAATTTGATTTCCATTTTTTATTTTTTGTGTGATTTTGTTGTCAGCACATTCAACTATGTAAAGAACAAAGTATTTCAGAAGAATATTTAATTAATTCAGATCTAGGATGTGTTATTTTTGTGTTCCCTTTGTTTTTTTGAGCAGTGTATATATATATATATATATATATATATAAATATTTCTTCTTCTTTTTTCATTTATTTACTACAGACCTGTGGACTGACAAGACAAAAGTGGAACTTTTTGGATGGTGTGCGCCCCATTACATCTGGCATAAAAATAAGGCTACTTTCACACTGGCATTTTGGCTTTCCGTTTGTGAGATCCGTTCAGGGCTCTCATAAGCGGTCCAAAACGGATCAGTTTGGCCCTAATGGATTCTGAATGGAAAAGGATCCGCTCAGGATGCCTCAGTTTGCCTCCGTTCCGTCTCCATTCCGCTTTGGAGACGGACACCAAAACACTGCCTGCAGCGTTTTGGTGTCTATCTGACGAAACTGAGCCAAATGGATCCGTTCTGACACACAATGCAAGGGTACTTTCACACTTGCGTTGTTGGATTCCGGCAGGCAGTTCCATCGCCATAATTGCCTGCCGGATCCAGAAATCCGTATGCAAACGGATAGCATTTGTAGACGGATCCGGATGCGGATCCGTCTCACAAATGCATTGCAATACCGGATCCGTCTCTCTGGTGTCATCCGGAAAAACGGATCCAGTATTTATTTTTTTCACATTTTTAAAGGTCTGCACATGAGCAGACCAGGAAACCGGATCTGTTTTTCCAGAACACTTGGTGCTGGATTTTGGTGCCGGCATTAATTCATTTTAATGGAAAATAATGCCAGATCCAGCAAGTGTTCCGGAATTTTGAACGGAGAAAATACTGCAGCAGGCTGTGGTATTTTCTCCGGCCAAATACCGTCAGAGTGACTGAACTGAAGACATCCTGATGCAAACTGAACGGATTTCTCTCTATTCAGAACGCATTATGATAAAACTGATCAGTTTTTTTCTGGTATTGAGCTTCTAGGACGGAACTCAATGCCGGAAAAGAATAACGCTAGTGTGAAAGTATCCTAAGTCAATGGGGACGGATCTGTTTTCTATGACACAATCTATCACAATAGAAAATGGATCTGTCCTCCATTGACTTTCAATGGTGTTCAAGACGGATCCGTCTTGGATATGTTAAGTGTTAAGGCCGATTAATTGGCCTGTATTTGTGGGAGGGGCGCCCTGCCCTATATCTGGCACGCACCTTTCTCCAGAGGGGACGGACGGCAGCAGTGTTCCTGTTACAGCCGGCGGCGTCAGCATCTCCTAGGCGACAGAGCGTCACTTCCGGTTTCGCGCTTCCTCCTGCACTCCGGCGTCCTGTTCCTCCTCGTGCGGCGCGTGAGTAGCTGCTGCCTCAGCGCAGTGTCGGCTCCTTAGTCCGGTCGGTGGGTCGGTCCCTCTAAGGTATGAGAGGGACATCCCCACACCGGAACGGCAGTCTGGCAGCACGCCCCGCTCCCACGTGACTTGCACGCAGGTAGCAGGAGTCAGCGGGACTCCGTTCGTATATTTGCTGGGGCTACTCGCATTAGGCTCTATCTTTCTGCATTGGGGGAGGCTTGTAAGGGAGTAAGGACGGGGGGACGGGGGGAATGTCAATGAGAAGGCTAGTCTTTGAGGGCGGAGTTTCAATCTGCCTGATTAATCACAGCCTAGCTGTTTTTAACTTTTCTGTCAAGACGAATTTTGTATAATCACCATGACTGTTATATGGGGGGCAAAGTCTGGCACGGGCCGCCGTGCTGTCAGTTAGGTAAGGGGTTAATGCCATACAGCGTGATGGTGATGAGTTGTTGGGGGTAGTACCCCCAGTAACAGGCGCCCCTAGACGTAGGCCAGCAGGGGCACACCAGACCTTTCACATTGTATGGCATTTTATTTCATTGTTCTGTTTCAGATGGGCAGGTTTCTCATTTGCCTGTCTTCATACACTTGTCGCAATTTGCTTGCTACATAGATAGCTGTGTTTTTATTTTTGGCATATGCACGTCAGCCGTTCAGCTAACTCCGTGAGAACCCCAGCAATCTGACAATCGTGTCTCGTCACCCAGCTTCGGGCCACCTGAACGCAAGGCGCAAGCGTTGTTAAAAAAATAAATAAAAATACTTATTCTGCTTAATTCATGCGGATAGGTCTATTTCCACGGTTGGTTCCTTGTGTTCTTCTCATATCAGCATCGTGTCCTGTTTCCGGTAAGGTCCTCCTTCTTTGTCTCCAATTTATTTTCCACTGTCACACGTCTCCTCTTTCTCCGTACCTCAGCTGTCAGGTGGTCACCAGGGTCAGTTACCTTTGCATGATGGTTTCTGCAGTGGCGGTGGTGGTGTCTAGGCACGGGTGGTAGTCAAATTGTTGCTAAACAGTGGTAGTGACGGTCCGTCTTTTTGCTTGCTTTACAGTCACAGAGAGCATGTCAGCTAGGTTGCCGGAAGACAAGTTGGTTAGGGTCCGCGCAGTCATTCACAGTTTCGTCACTGATAGGGTCACCACCAAGGTGGAGCTGCAGTCGTTGTTAGGCATGTAAATTTTGCGATGCGCGTCATTCCTCAGGGTAGGTTTTCGTAGCCAGATTGTTACCACTCCCACTGTCATAGCTATCATCCAGCCGTGTCTCAGTTATTCCCACTGCCATATCTATCATCCAGCCATGTCTCAGTTATTCCCACTGTCATAGCTATCATCCAGCCATGTCTCAGTTATTCCCACTATCATAGCTATCATCCAGCCGTGTCTCAGTTATCCCCACTGTCATAGCCATCATCCAGCTGTGTCTCAGTTATTCCCACTGTCATAGCTATCATCCAGCCGTGTCTCAGTTATTCCCACTATATCATAGCTATCATCCAGCCGTGTCTCAGTTATTCCCACTATGTCATAGCTATCATACAGCCGTGTCTCAGTTATTCCCACTGCCATAGCTATCATCCAGCCGTGTCTCAGTTATTCCCACAGTCATAGTTATCACCCAGCCATGTCTCAGTTATTCCCACTGCCATAGCTATCATCCAGCCATGTCTCAGTTATTCCCACTGTCATAGCTATCATCCAGCCGTGTCTCAGTTATTCCCACTGTCATAGCTATCATCCAGCCGTGTCTCAGTTATCCCCACTGTCATAGCTATCATCCAGCCATGTCTCAGTTATTCCCACTATGTCATAGCTATCATCCAGCCGTGTCTCAGTTATCCCCACTGTCATAGCTATCATCCAGCCGTGTCTCAGTTATTCCCACTGTCATAGCTATCATCCAGCCGTGTCTCAGTTATTCCCACTGTCATAGCTATCATCCAGCCATGTCTCAGTTATTCCCACTATGTCATAGTTATCACCCAGCCATGTCTCAGTTATCCCCACTGTCATAGCTATCATCCAGCCATGTCTCAGTTATTCCCACTGTCATAGCTATCATCCAGCCGTGTCTCAGTTATTCCCACTGTCATAGCTATCATCCAGCCGTGTCTCAGTTATCCCCACTGTCATAGCTATCATCCAGCCGTGTCTCAGTTATTCCCACTATGTCATAGCTATCATACAGCCGTGTCTCAGTTATTCCCACTGTCATAGCTATCATCCAGCCGTGTCTCAGTTATTCCCACTGTCATAGCTATCATCCAGCCGTGTCTCAGTTATTCCCATTGTCATAGCTATCATCCAGCCGTGTCTCAGTTATTCCCACTGTCATAGCTATCATCCAGCCGTGTCTCAGTTATTCCCACTGTCATAGCTATCATCCAGCCGTGTCTTAGTTATCCCCACTGTCATAGCTATCATCCAGCCGTGTCTCAGTTATCCCCACTGTCATAGCTATCATCCAGCCGTGTCTCAGTTATTCCCACTGTCATAGCTATCATCCAGCCGTGTCTCAGTTATTCCCACTATCATAGCTATCATCCAGCCGTGTCTCAGTTATCCCCACTGTCATAGCCATCATCCAGCTGTGTCTCAGTTATTCCCACTGTCATAGCTATCATCCAGCCGTGTCTCAGTTATTCCCACTATATCATAGCTATCATCCAGCCGTGTCTCAGTTATTCCCACTATGTCATAGCTATCATACAGCCGTGTCTCAGTTATTCCCACTGTCATAGCTATCATACAGCCGTGTCTCAGTTATTCCCACTGTCATAGCTATCATCCAGCCGTGTCTCAGTTATTCCTACTGTCATAGCTATCATCCAGCCATGTTTCCGTTATTCCCACTGTCATAGCTATCATCCAGCCATGTCTCAGTTATTCCCCCTGTCATAGCTATCATCCAGCCATGTCTCAGTTATTCCCTGTCAGGATAGTCCAGTGTTCCTGGACAGTCAAGCGCAAGCGGATTTGAGCATGTGGGACCACTTCTTGAGTCATTGGAATGGCGTGTCCATGTTTGTCCCGGCGGTCTCCCACAACTCCCCCGTCATATTCTCCAACAGCGGGGTCAGCACTGGTTTCGCTGCTATTTTTGGCCCCCATTGGCTGAATGGGGCGTGGCCGGAGGAGTTTTGCGAGGCCACGGGAATTTCCAGTCAACGGAGGCTAGGGACCTGTATCCCGTGGTGGCAGCAGCGCATGTTTAGGGTAACCATTGGACAGGCCGTACTGTGGTCTAAATGACCAAGACCTCCCAGTCAGGTCCCCCTACCCAGGTCAAATTCTTCCCCCACGTCTCACAAATGGGGTCCGGTCCACGTCATGCAGGGATTGTCAAGGGCACTGGCCGGTCGCGGCACTAACACCCCACTGTTACCCTTCGGGACAGCAGCGTTGTCCACCTCCCAATTCATAGCGCATGCGCGTATACTGGCGGTCAATCTAGGTTTTGACCCCCTCACGGTGTCAGGGCATTCGTTCAGGATTGGGGCAGCCTCGGCCGCTTCAGGAATCAGGTGCCAGCACACATTATCCGTAAGTTGGGCCGGTGGCGCTCGTCTTGTTACAGCCGTTATGTTCCGAACCCCGTTAGTGAGATTTCTTGTGCCTTTCAGAATTTGGCGTTGTAATACGTCAATGAACATGCTTTGTATTTTCATGCTGGGTTTTTGGCCTCTTTCAGGTGTACTCTCAACGGAAGCGGTTATGGCACAACTCAAGCCGCTAGTTCTGTTGGGGCGTACATTAGGGGGTAGGTTCTTTCACACATAGCCCCGACCACAAGTGTTAAGGCCGATTAATTGGCCTGTATTTGTGGGAGGGGCGCTCTGCCCTATATCTGGCACGCACCTTTCTCCAGAGGGGACGGACGGCAGCAGTGTTCCCCTCCCAGCCCGCCCTTTTCCTTTCACTCTCCTACAGGGTATGCCCTCTTTCAGGTGTACTCTCGACGGAAGCGGTTATGGCACAACTCAAGCCGCTAGTTCTGTTGGGGCGTACATTAGGGGGTAGGTTCTTTCACACATAGCCCCGACCACAAAGATAATACAAACGTATCCGTTCTGAACGGATCCGTCTGTGCAGATCCATGACGGATCTGCACCAAACGCGAGTGTGAAAGTAGCCTAACTCAGCATTTCAGAAAAAGGACACCATACTGACAGTCAAACATGGTGGTGGTAGTGTGATAGTCGGGGGCTGCTTTGCTGCTTCAGCACCTGGACGACTTGCTGTAATTGATGGAATCGTGAATTGTGCTCTCTACCAAAAAATCCTGAAGGAGAATGTCCAGCCATCAGTTTGTGAACTTAAGTTGAAGTGTACTTGGGTTCTGCAGCAGGAGAATGATCTGAAGTGCACCACCAAGTCCACTTCTGAATGGCTGGAAAAAAATATATATTTAGGTTTTGAAGTGGACTAGTCAAAGTCTAGATTTAAATCCGATTGAAATGCTGTGGCATGACCTTAAACGGGCCGTTCATGCGCAAAAACCTTCCAATGTGGCTGAATTAAAACAATTCTGCAAAGAAGAGTAGGCCAAAATTCCTCCACAGAGATGTGAAAGACTCATTGGCAGTTATCGCAAACATTTGACTACAGCTATTGCCCCCAAGTGGGGAACAAACAGCGATTACGTTTAGGGGCAGTTGCTTTTCAACATAGGGCCAGGTTGTTTAGGATATCTTTTTTCCCTTAATAAATGAAATCATATATCAAATAATATAATTTATTAATAAAATATATGCCTAAATTAGGACTACTTCAGAAGCAGATTGCGGCGCAATGGTTAATTGCGCCACAATCTGCGACTTCTTCCCGCTCACACCAGGTCTAAAATGGTGTGCGTGGCCTGGGCGGGGAAGGAGACGGGCCGGCAGGCTTAGAAAAAGATCTAACTGTAAGACAGCTTGGAAACTGTCTTACATTTAGAACTGGTGGAGGACCCGCTGAAGTTACAGTATGAAGGGGCCTGTGCCTCTTCAGAACTCCGGTGGATCCACCACCAGTTTAGGGGTTTATTAAGACCTGCATCTAAAACGCCGGTCTTAACCACTTGCCATCTGGGCCCTTTGCCCCCTTCCTGACCAGGCCTAATTTTGTAAAACTGACATATCTCACTTTATGTGGTAATAACTTTGGAACGCCTTTACTTATCCAAGTCATTCAGAGATTGTTTTCTCATGACACATTGTACTTCATGATAGTCATAAATTTGAGTCAAAATATTTCACCTTTATTTATGAAAAAATCCCAAATTTACCAAAAATTTTGAAAAATTTGCAGTTTTCTAAATTTCAATTTCTCTGCTTTTAAATCAGAAAGTGATACCTCATAAAATATTTATTACTTAACATTCCCCATATGTCTACTTTATGTTGGCATCATTTTGGAAATGTCATTTTATTTTTTTAGGACGTTAGAAGGCTTATAATTTTAGAAGCAATTCTTAAAATTTTTAAGAAAATTGCCAAAACCCACTTTTTAAGGACCAGTTCAGGTCTGAAGTCACTTTGTGGGGCCTACATAGTGGATACCCCCATAAATGACCCCATTGTAGAAACTACACCCCTCAAGGTATTCAAAACCGCAAGAATTAAAGGAAAATGGAGATCAAATTTAAAAATTTCACTTTTTGGGCAGATTTTCCATTTTAATCAATTTTTTTCTTTAACACATCGATGGTTAACAGCCAAACCAAACTCAATATTTATTACCCGGATTCTTCGGTTTACAGAAACACCCCACATGTGGTCATAAACTGCTGTATGGGCACACGGCAGGGCACAGAAGAAAAGGAACTCCACATGGTTTTTAGATGCCATGTCCCATTTGAAGCCCCCTGATGCACCCTTACAGTAGAAACTCCCAAGAAGTGATCCCATTTTGGAAACTAGGGGATAAGGTGCCAGTTTAATTGCTACTATTTTTGGGTACATATGATTTTTTGATCATTCATTATAACACTTTATGGGGCAAGGTGACCAAAAAATTGGTTGTTTTAGCACAGTTTCTATTTATTTATTTTTACAGTGTTCACCTGAGGGGTTCAGTCAAGTGACATTTTTATAGAGCAGATTGTTACGGACGTGGCGATACCTAATATGTATACTTCTTCTTATTTATTAAAGTTTTACAGAATAATAGCATTTTTGAAACAAAAAAATTATGTTTTAATGTGTCCATGTTCTGAGAGCTATAGTTTTTTTATTTTTTGAGAGATTTTCTTATGTAGGGGCTCATTTTTTGCGGGATGAGGTGACTGTTTTATTGGTACAATTTTGTGTGACATACGCGTTTTTGATCACTTGGTGTTGCACCTTTTGTGATGTAAGGTGACAAAAATTGCTTGTTTTGACACCGTTTTTTTTTTTTTTTTTACGGTGTTCACCCGAGGGGTTAGGTCATGTGATATTTTTATAAAGCTGGTTTTTCCGAACGCGGCAATACCAAATATGTCTATTTTATTTAATTTTTTCTATTTTAAAAAAATATATATATATTTCTTACTTGGGGAATTTTCTTTTTTACATGTGAAACCTTTTTTCTATTTTATTTTTTCCACCCTTTATTTTTATTTTTTTTATTTTACACTTTTCGTCCCCATAAGGTCATACAAGACCTCTGGGGGACATTTACTTCACTTTTTCTTTTTTTTTTCACTGTTGATTTCTCCTGTAACTGGGGCTGACATAGTAGCCCCAGTTACAGAAGAAATGCACACCCCAGAGAGGCTGTACAGCAGCAATCCAGCGCTGTACAGCCTCAGAGCAGGGCTGATCGAGGTCTGTGAAAGACCTCACACAGCCCCTGCACACTCCGGTCACGGCGGTCACATGACCGCCGGGCCGGAACAGGAGGCGCATAGCGCTTCCTGATCTGTATACACAGCGCTCGGTGAGCGCAGTGTACGCAGCGATCCAGAAGGCAGGGACACCTGGGCACTGTCCCTGCCTTCTCTCTGGGTTGCCCTGCTATCACTGACAGCGGGCAACCCGATCAGCAGCTGCACGATTAGTGTGCAGCTGCTATTTCTGAACGGACATTTTAAAACGTCCGTTCAGAAATAGAGATCCACCCATAGGACGTTAATAGTCTATGGGCGGACGGGAGGTGGTTAATAAATCTTTGTCTGATTTGTCTGATATTGAAATTTGTTTAATGATCTGAAACATATGAGTGTACAAAAGCAAAAGAAATTTGTAAGGGGGCAAATACTTTTTCACAGCACTGTATATGTATATCCAATACATTACACATTCAGGAGCTTTTATGACTTTTCATTCTAAATCCATAGTCATAACATGGAGTTGGTCGTCCTTGCAGCTAAAGTAGCTTCCACTCTTCCGAGAAGGCTTTATTAAAGGTTTTGGAGTGTATGTTTGGGAATCTTTGCCCATTCAGCATTTATTAGATCAGAGATTGATGCTGGACTAGAGGGCTAGCTCTCAATCTCCATTAAGCTCCATCCCAAAGATGTTCGATGAGGATGAGTTCAGGGCTGTGAGGGCCAGTCATGTTCTTCCACACCAAAGTCTCCCACCCATGTTTTAACTGCCCTTACTTTGTGTACTGGGGTACAGTCATGCTGGAACAAAAAAATGACTTCCCCAAACTGTTCCCACGCATGACTAGGTGCTAGATTTTATACACCTGTAGCAAAGGGACTAAAGTTAACACCTGAATTCAATGATTAAGAGGTGTATCCCAATACTTTCTCCATATACTGTATCTTGTACCTTGCTGGGTGTAGCCCTTGCTGCTGACCCAGGGGGTTTTGCCATCTGCCCTTCTGTTTGGTGTCGCCTGGTAAAGTGTTGTTGTTGTTGCATCATTGTCCATGTCTTGCCCGATCTTCTGTATCTGTTCTGTGTTTTGATCCTGTCTGTTCTATGTATACCCTGGCAGTGCTCAACTGCTTCTGATCCAGTCTTTTGCATGTATAGCCTGGCAGTGCTCAACTGCTTCTGATCCTGTCTTTTGCATGTATACCCTGGCAGTGCTCAACTGCTTCTGATCCTGTCTGTTCTATGTATAGCCTGGCAGTGCTCAACTGCTTCTGATCCTGTCTGTTCTATGTATACCCTGGCAGTGCTCAACTGCTTCTGATTCTGTCTATTCCATGTATAGCCTGGCAGTGCTCAACTGCTTCTGATTCTGTCTATTCCATGTATAGCCTGGCAGTGCTCAACTGCTTCTGATCCAGTCTGTTCTATGTATAGCCTGGCAGTGCTCAACTGCTTCTGATCCAGTCTGTTCCATGTATAGCCTGGCAGTGCTCAACTGCTTCTGATCCAGTCTGTTCTATGTATAGCCTGGCAGTGCTCAACTGCTTCTGATCCAGTCTGTTCTATGTATAGCCTGGCAGTGCTCAACTGCTTCTGATCCTGTCTGTTCCATGTATAGCCTGGCAGTGCTCAACTGCTTCTGATCCTGTCTGTTCTATGTATACCCTGGCAGTGCTCAACTGCTTCTGATCCAGTCTTTTGCATGTATAGCCTGGCAGTGCTCAACTGCTTCTGATCCTGTCTTTTGCATGTATACCCTGGCAGTGCTCAACTGCTTCTGATCCTGTCTGTTCTATGTATACCCTGGCAGTGCTCAACTGCTTCTGATTCTGTCTATTCCATGTATAGCCTGGCAGTGCTCAACTGCTTCTGATTCTGTCTATTCCATGTATAGCCTGGCAGTGCTCAACTGCTTCTGATCCAGTCTGTTCTATGTATAGCCTGGCAGTGCTCAACTGCTTCTGATCCAGTCTGTTCTATGTATAGCCTGGCAGTGCTCAACTGCTTCTGATCCTGTCTGTTCCATGTATAGCCTGGCAGTGCTCAACTGCTTCTGATCCAGTCTGTTCTATGTATAGCCTGGCAGTGCTCAACTGCTTCTGATCCAGTCTGTTCCATGTATAGCCTGGCAGTGCTCAACTGCTTCTGATCCAGTCTGTTCTATGTATAGCCTGGCAGTGCTCAACTGCTTCTGATCCTGTCTGTTCCATGTATAGCCTGGCAGTGCTCAACTGCTTCTGATCCAGTCTGTTCTATGTATAGCCTGGCAGTGCTCCACTGATTCTGTTCCTGTCCTGTGTTTGTCCTGCCTTCGTGAGAGGGGTCCTGGGTTCTCCGGAGGGGGGATATCTAGTCTGTGTGCCGCTCTATCTGTGACCATCATGCTTCGGTTCCGCATGGGGTCTAGGCATCTGCTTGTGTGCTGGTTCCCATTTGTCTTGTCTGATCCATGTCCTGAGCTTGTTTGGGTTCCAGTCCTTCTGTCGTTGTCTTTTCCGCTGGTGCTTGCATCAGCGTGGTTCTCTGCAGGTAGCGGGCAAGTGTACTGGGACCTTCCTGGAGGTGCGACCAGGTTGTTTTTCAGCCCCTCTTTACAGTACAGCGCGGTATTACATGCTCTGTACTACCCATTATCAGTGCCTGGATGAACTGCCTTTTGCAAATCAAGTGAGGAAAGCTCCATTTTATTTTTCTTGTACACTGTGTGCTATACAGGACCCTCATCACAGACCTGTTATATTTATATTCCTGATTGTTATATTTAAGGACTCTTAGTTATCTGTTTATTTTTTTTAAAACCTTCATTTTTTTTTCTCTTATTTTGGGATGATATTTCTGGTAAACCAATTACCAGTTTTCCATAGAGTTATGGACTCAAGTTACAATGGTTTCAACTTACAATGGTCATCCCAGAACAAATTAATATTGTACTGTAACTTGAGGGACCACTGTATTCTGAAGTACAGAGAATACCGTTTGCCGCCTTTGCTTTAGAGATAAATAAACAATTTATGCTTTTATCTCTTTGTAATGTGGCTCCTTTTACATGTCATTAGCATATTACAGAAGGTTTCATTTAATGATATGATTATTTAATGCAGCTGTGCAAACAAGAACAAACAGCTACCTCCTTTGAATACCCTCATGAAGATAGCTGGAAACCCTTGATCTCAGACATGTTTCCATAGATACACGGATTTAATAGCAGTCATTAAAATATGAAAGGTTATTACACTGATACCAGGTGTTTAGATGATGACGGTATTTAGATTACTCTATACCAGTGATGGCGAACTTATGGCACGGGTGCCAGAGGCGGCACTCAGAGCCCTCTCTGTGGGCAACCGTGCCTTGGAAAAAGTCTGTGGTGTACCAATATGCTTCCTGCCATTCATCAGCACAGGACGCACTATGAACAGCACAGGCAGCGCACTGAATGTAGGCTATTAAGCTATTATAGCTATATGATAAAGTACATGGAAGATATACTATATTGGTATTTAGGTTAAATTGCCGTGTTGGCACTTTGCGATAAATAAGTGGGTATTTGGTTGCAGTTTGGGCACTCGGTCTCTAAAAGGTTCACCATCACTGCTCTATACCAACAACATATAGGTTAAACCTAAGATGTAAGGAGAAAGTTTCCTGTGAACTAAAAGTTTAGGTCACAAAAACCATGGTGTGGCCTATGTTTGCATTGTCAGCCCAGTACGATTACCTGGTTACTTGGATTTTAAGAAAGGAAGCCATTAATGCCAAAAGACAAAAAGAGGGCAACAGAGAAATGATTTGCCAAATGGAAGACTTTTCTCACTTCCTACTACTCCAAAGGGGAAATTGAGAAAGTTCTCAAAGCCCTCCAACATTCCTCTTAGTATATCACAGCCTAAATGCCTGCCTAGGAGTGTTAAAAATACTCTACCTGAAAATGAGTCATCTAGACGTAGATCTTGATCCTCAGGATGTGGGGCTCAGTTCTAGACATCACTGGCATACACTGTATGTATATTATCATGTTCTGTATACCCTAACTAGAAGAACTGCCTTCGCTTTTCCAGTCCTTTTCTATTATTCCTCTTGCTCATCGCCATATGCCCATCCTCTCCGGCCTTTTACAGTTTTTGTATGTTGCTCTACATTGTACAGAGGAAGTTGCACCCTTTTGAGATTAAAAAAAAAGAGTAAAAATATATTTAAAAAAAAGGTGTAGCAATAGAGGGTGCAGAAGTAACACTGGCACTGGAACCTGAAGCCTGAGGGGGCCCAAAGTCCATTGTACACAAAAACGACAAAAGGAGGCATTAGTATTTTAAATGGCACATGGTAAGGGGTGGCTCTAGTTTGCATTTGGGGTCCAGAGTACATGTTATTTCTCTGGTGAACAGAGCCTCACACTATATTTTTGAACTTTTTGCAATCCATTACCCATATTTCACCTTATGTCATAAATTTAATCACATTTTTATCCATGCTTTAGTGACAACAGAGACCTTCATTAGCAAAAAGTATAGTGTAATTATAATGAAAGGATAAAAGGTTTCTGTCTACAACTGAGAAGACATTAGATTACATTGGCAATGTCAAAAAGAAATGCAACACTGTTGTTTTTGGTGATGTTGTTGCATTAGGATCCTAATAAAGGTTATGATAATGCATCATGGTAGTCAATCAATCATAAATTAAGACAGGTCATAGAGTTCTTCTAGCTTAGAAAGGGGTCTATAATTACAGATGAAGCATTTTGTCTTCCTGATCTTACTAGTCTATAAAGAATGTAGCCTCATCTGAAAGCATGATTTATAATGGAGGACAGTTATAAGAACTCAAAAATGCACTTAAGCAGTTATTCTTTGCGGAAACATAACTCACCCAGGTACATCACATCCGAATGAGCATCTTTTCCTGCACCACAAATTTATTTCCCATCACTGTCTATTGTTTTTGTTTTATTTCATGAGATCATTTTGTATAACATGGTACAGGTCTGTAGATAAATCTCTGGTCTCTTAGAAAATGCATCTGATAGAAAGTAAAATCTAGCACAAAAAGGTCATCCTCAATACCAGAAATTACAAGAAATAAAATCTCATTCTCTTAGGCCCCGTTCACAGTTGCATTAGGAATCCAGTAGCCTGATCGAGCTGAGGATCAAGGCTACCTGAGCTAACCATTTATGGTATTGCTGGATACAACCGTGGACCTCTGGATAACCATTGACTATAATGTGATCCGATGTAGAAAGCGACTGGACCTATTATAGTCAATGGGGATCCAGCGGTACACAGTGAGCTCAGATAGCCTGATCCTCAGCTGGATCAGGCTACCAGATTCCAAACGCAACTGTGCCTAAGCAAGTCCTAATCTGCTTAAAAAAATAGGGCATTGAACAGAGATTTTACAATTTGATTGATAATTAGCATTCCAATTACTAGGATTTGATAAATATGATTCATTATAGCCAATTATTTTGGAACATTCCTTTATTTCTTTATACATGTATATGTAAAGTCCTTGGCTTTACTCCCCCATATGTGCTGTAACCAACACATAAGATAACTTAGTATTATACTCTTATGAGATGATCTGTTCTGATGTCTAACGTTTTATTGTGTTACTTACTTTACTTCCATGGGTCACTTTCACATGATCAGTATACTGATTTAGCATAAATGTACATTAATAAACTTACTAAACAATATGTCTGTTCCCTATCTGTAAATTACATGTCAACTAATATATATTTTTCATTATTTGGGCAAATTTGGACCTTATAATGTCTATATTAGATGGTGTTTGTGCTATTTAGGAGTATTTCAGCACAGGGGCTGCACATACTGTATAAAAAAATAAAATAAATAGCAGAACATACCCACTTTACCAATATTCTGGTGCTGCAGGTATGACAGTGATGGGTCCCTGATGCACTCCACTTCTTGCTACCGTGTCGGGTTGGCAGGAAATGGCTGTGAATGCTGGTCAGCCAATCACTTGCTGCGGCCATGACCCACCTCAGCCAGTGATTGGATCTTTCACACTGAGCTTGGCTAAAAAGTTGGGTGGTATGCATCTATCAGCGGCCTCCATTGATGGAAACTAGCACATGTGCAATGTTAGTCAATGGAGGCTACTGATGGATGGGTCTTTTCACATGATCCTCCATCAGTGGAAAGTTCAATTAAATAGTCGGCAAAGCCTTGACACAAAAGAGAGGTTCAAAATTAAAGGGGTTCTCCAGGAATTAAAAAAATTAAAATAAATATTATTTTATAATAAATATATTCACAAATACTTTTCATTACTTAGAATGGTTTGTTTTGTTTAGGGAGCAATCATTAGGAGAAATAAAATGGCCGCCTTCCTATCAGTACACGCAAAACCTGTACTAATCACACAGGAGGACAATTAGCCATACCACAGCAACACATTACCACAGCCTGTCCTGTCCATCCTCTCTGTACTTCATGTCTCCTCATGAACTAAATTCCACAGAGATTCAGCTAAAGTTCTTATCATCTGTATACAGGATCATAATCCCTGACAAGTAGAGAGGAGGAGGAGGTAGCTCTTCACCTCAGTGTTGTAAAGTAACTTGTCCTCATGTGTGATCAGGACAGGTTTTGTGTGAACTAATGGGACAGCGACCATTTTGTTTGCCCTGATGATTGCACCCCAGACAAATAGAGCCGTTATAAATAATATAAGGTATTTGAGAATATATTTATAATAAAGTAATATTTAAGTATTTTCATTTTCTTAATTCCCGGAGAACCCCTTTAAAGACGGAAACCCCTCTACACTAGGGTATCAAACACTTATAATTGGCAATAAAACCGGGCTCCTTGAGTATGCCCTAGCTTCAAAGTGATGCAGCCAGCAAATACACAGCTCAGCATTTCTGCCCTGCAACAGTTCCATCCAAGTGAATCAGGCTGTGTTACAGTTTCCCCTGCAGGGAAAATCTGTGAGGAGCAGCAGTCCTTAACTAGCACTGCGGCCTCTTACTTGTATGGATCAATGGAGATCCCAGCAGTCAGACCTCAGCAATAAGGAAGTTATGGCTTATCCTGGCATTATGCTATGACTTACTACTGTGGAAAATCCACCATAGATACAAAATAGCAGAAATGCTATATGTTAGATAGTATTACCTGATTACATTTTGATGATCATAACCTTTATGTGTACAAAAACATGCTGCACTTCCATCAAGGGATGTCTTTCTCCTATAATCCTATTGCTTTACTGTGCTGTAATTAAGGATGCAAATGATATGTGTAGTTACACGAGGCAGAACAATGACCGCACGCCGTTCATATCATTAGCTGTATCTAAATTTGCAATGCTAGCACCCAGCTGTAGATTAAACAAATGCTGAGGAAGAAAGGAGGATACCTACCTAAGGACACAGAGAATATCAACATAAAAAAGATACAGCTCTCGAAATAGTATAGGACCAAAGCAAGATCTGATGCATCGAGATTACTGCTGGGAAACAGATACTGGTCCACTTCAACCAGTATGAAAATAAACCAGGGGACAGATGAACGCAAAATGACAATCTTAATGAGCCTCTGTGTCTCATAAAAGTTGTGCGGCAGGGGGAGGGGGCCCGCTGCGCTCACATGTAACGGGGCCCAGCACTGTCACTGTACTTCATGCTGGGCCCCGTCAGAGCGCTCAAATCAACTGCACCATATGCGCTCCAGGCCGCCAGCATCAGGCCCCGACGCAGCCCTACTAGAATTAGTCACAAATTAAGCAGGTGGGCGGAGCATAATCAATGTTAGTCAGACTCCACCCAACCATTTAATTTGTGACTAATTCTAGTAGGGCAGCGCCGAGGCCTCATGCTGGAGTCCTGGAGCGCATATGATGCAGGTGAGTTGAGCACTCTGACGGGGCCCGTTACATGTGAGTGAAGATTGGGGGCAGTGGGGGACACTACTAGGGGCAGTGGGGGACATTACTCAGGGTGACACTACCTGCTGGGTCAGTGGGGGACACTACTGGGGGCAGTAGGGAACATCACTGGGGCAGTGGGGGACACTACCTGCTGGGTCAGTGGGGGACACTACTGGTGGCAGTAGGGAACATCACTTGGGGAGTGGGGGACACTACCTGCTGGGTCAGTGGGGGGCATTACTGAGGGCATTGGGGGACATTACTGGGACAGTGGGGAACACTACTAAGGGGCAGTGGGGAAAATTATTGGGGGCAGTGGGGAACATTACTGCGGGCAGTGAGAGAAATTACCAAGGGCATTACTGGGGGATCAGGGACCAGGGGTGTAACGAGGGTAGCGGGGGGAGGACCGATCCAAAGTTTGTCCTGGGGCCCATAGCACTCTAGTTACACCACTGTGCAAGGCTGGACATTTTTAGCTAACTTTGTACCACCTACTGGTTGTCTTAGTTTGAAACTGAATTTTACATCAGAAATGTGGCATAATTGTAAATGGTGCATATTAGGCCACACCCCATGTCAGGCTTGGCGCTGAAAATTTCTCTTAAAGGGGTTGTCCCATGAAAAATAGTCTGCAGTTTTTAAACCAGCACCTGGATCTGAATACTTTTGTAATTGCATGCAATAAAATATTTAGTATAGCCAATGAGCTATTCAATAAAATGTATCTGCATAACGCCATTTGCTGTTTGTTCATTTTCTTATTTCTTTGTCCTGCTCACTGAGAAGCCCGCACATGCTCAGTTTCTTCTTTCAGCTGCCTCCTGAGCTGTGATAGGGAGAGCTGAGACACGCCCCCTTAGCTGCAGCAGAAAAGGCACTCCCCTTGGGCTGTCAGCTTATGTAAATCTAACAGAGCAACGAATCTGGAGATCTCTGGATCCACGTGAGGTACAGGGCTGGTTCTAACTTTTTTAGAAAGAGATTGATTGTCTATATGATGTCTAATTTTCTTTTTTTACATTAGTCATGGGATAACCCCTTTAACCTAGATGCGTCACATTGTACTAAATTTTGGGGTCGTTAATGCCAGAATTTAGGTGTACCCACATGAGCAAATTTTATGTGACAGTGTGTCCTATCTAGAAGCTTTAGCTGATATTTTGTTCTAGATCTCATGCATATGGCTGTATTCGGGACTTGTCTAACACAGATCCCTAGACTATTCCAAAAGAAATTGTCACGGCTGTATGTGAGCAACAATAGTAATACACAGTACAGAGCTACTGACTGGACCCAGAACTAGGGAGGATAAAGGGTGACCCCTGTCCGACCCTCAACGCTCTCCCTATTCTGCTACAGCACATGCCCGGATCCAAATGGCGGAACGAGGCATGCCCACGTGCCTAAGACTAATGACCACTGTAACCCCTACAATAGTGGAAGGGGCACGGCCACCAGTGCCCTACTCAGTATATGGAGGGAACCGTGGCCACCTCAGATCCAGTCAGAAAACAAACAGGAACACAACAATGTCTGCACACTTAGCTGAGGGTGTTGCAGCCGCAGAGAAGACTGATCCAAGGACAGGCTGGCAATATCCGGAGTGCTAGCTGCAGCAGAACACAGGTCCAGTGAACTGATAGCTACAAGTGAAGAAACTAAAGCAAGAGCCACAACTGAAGTGAGAACTATAATCCACATCCTATCATAGGAGGAGGGGTGATATAAAGAGAGGGAAATCAAACACATGAAGAACAGCTGTGGTGAAAGAAACCAAAAGTAAACAGAGTAGTGAGAACTCCTCCCAGCTCTAGTAGTGACATCATCACAGGGGTGGAGAAACAGAGCTGTGAGAACGTCCCAAAGCTCTGGTAGTGACAGAAATCTGTGGGTCCATATTGTACATAGAGATTTTCATGATAAATTCAGTGAATAAAAAAGGGACATGCCCCACCACATGCAATACTACAGATATGACTCTCTCAAGGAGACCATAGGTCTTAGGGAGTTTCTCAACTTGAGACAACTACATGTGGCTATGATATGTCAAAACATGGCTAGATCAATGTCAAACATGATTTTCAGTACCAATTATCATACAGTCCTTTCAAGGACTAGGAGATAGGGAATCTTAGTAGTATGGAGACTAGATGCCTGAATATTCTGAGTTTTTTTTTTTACAAACAGTAAGCTAGCGTTTTAGATAGAGATGATTATTTATCTATTTGAAGCTTGCTTACAGGAGAAATATAAGAAATCCTGGGTTCTCATTGGAATGCGAAATACATTTGATCAAAAGAAAAAAGTCTGGCACTGTGTTAGCCAATAGACTACTAGTTTATTGCTCTCATTAAAGGGGTTGTCCGGGCTATTTCTATTGATGACCTATCCACAGAGGGTTGGAAATCAGAATTGTACCTTTTAGGGTACCTTGTAAAAATACGAGTGTCATAATTGTCACTATGTTCTTGCTCTTATTTGCGCTATTATGGACCGGCATACTGGATAACCAGTCTAACATCTATTGCTGACAACAGACACTCGCTGTTTAAAAGATCAAACATCATGCCCATATCCCCCAACATGTTTCACTGCACAAAGCAGCGTCATCAAGGGATGTGGAACAAACATGTACAGGATGGCTGTGTCGTTGGCTCCCTCTATTGGCTTAGCACATCTAGACACTGGGATTTTTGGGCATTCCTCCAGACAAAACTGATCCAACTCCTTTCACTCCTTAGATGGGTTGCAGTGGATTGTCTTTAAGTCATGGCGCAGATTCTTGATTGGATAGAGGTCTGGCGTATTACTAGGCCATCCCAAGACATTTCAATGTTTCCCCTGAAACCACTCCTGTGTAACTTTACCAGTATGTTTAGGGTCAGTGTCCTCCTAGAATGTGAACTTCCACCCCCGTCTCACATCTCTGGCAGGTTTCTGCTCTGTATTTACTGCCATCCATCTTTCCTTCAGTCCTAACTAGTTTTCCAAAAAAGCCATCTCTGTGGCATTACACTGTGATCACAATGCTTCCCTTGGGGAATGATATTCTTGGGGTGATGGAAAGTGTCGGGTTTGAATCAGGACTCTCCTGCATAAGGGAAACGGGACGGATCCGTTTGGCAGCCCATAGACTTCTATTACGATGGAATGAATAACGGAATGCCTATAAAGGCATTCCGTCATAGAATTGCGTTATGCTCCATGGTAACGGAATCCATAACGCAATTCACCTTTTACCACCAAACGAAATATGAAATTTGCTCATCTCTAGTCATAATGTAACAAAAACAGGGAAAACAACAAGTGGGCAAATACTTTTGTAAGGCACAAAGTCAAGCCCTTTAAATCAGTACAAAACATTATCTGTGTCCTAAACAAAAGTATTCTATTGCTAGTATTTTCTTGTGCATTATCAAGAATGTATATTGATACCAAATCTATCATGCAGAATGGTAAACGCATTGAGCTATATATTTCATATATCTATTATGCCATTACTTTGTGCTATGATTAATGTTAAGGAACTACTGCCCTCTAGTGGTATAACAGGTATATCAATGTCAGTTGCTAGATGTAACAACAAAATGGAAATACATACTGAAGCATCTATACCAGGGGTCATTTACATATGTTATGATTTTTACATGGGATATCAAAATAATTTAGCCACGAAAATATATATAAGACCCTTAAAACTATAATTTTTTTATATGTCAATCTAAAACCTATTGCCCAAACTATGATTGGAAAAGAATGCCAATCAATAACCCTGGTACTACAAAAATAACACAAATTAAATAATGAAACAGATGTATAAAGAGGAACAGGCCGTGGTCCCAGAGGAGGGTAACACACTGACCCGGGATGACCCTGTTGTACCCCTCAGCCCAGAGATGAATCACGATGGTGGAGACTCTATGTCCTCGTTCTTAAGCTAGATTACCCTAAATTACCCTAAGGCCTCATGCACACGACCGTTGTGTGCATCCGTGGCCGTTGTTCCGTTTTCCGTGATTCTCTGCGGACCCATTGACTTTCAATGGGTCCGTTGAAATCTCGGAAAATGCACCGTTGTTCATCCGCGGCCGTGATCCGTGTTTCCTGTCCGTCAAAAAAATTATGACCTGTCCTATTTTTTGGACGGACAACGGTTCACGGACCTATTCAAGTCAATGGGTCCGTGAAAAAACACGGATGCACACAAGATTGGCATCCGCGTCCGTGGTCCGTGGCCGTAGGCTACTTTCACACAGACGGATCCGCAGATCCGTCTGCATAAAACCTTTTTTAGAGCTGAGTTTTCACTCAGATCCGACAGTCTATTCTAACACAGAGGCGTTTGACGTTGACACACAAGTGTCAATGCAAGTCAATTGGGACAGATCTGTTTGACGTTGACACAATATGGGGCAATTGCAAACTGATCCGTCCCCCATTGACTTTCATGTAAAGTCAGGAGTCCCTATTAATATACCATCGGATCGGAGTTTTCTCCAATCCGATGGTATATTTTAACTTGAAGCGTCCCCATCACCATGGGAACGCCTCTATGTTAGAATATACCATCGGATTTGATTTAGATCGTGAAAACTCATATCCGACAGTATATTCTAACACAGAGGCGTTCCCATAGTGATGGGGACGCTTCAAGTTAGAATATACTACGAACTGTGTACATGACTGCCCCCTGCTGCCTGGCAGCACCCGATCTCTTACAGGGGGCTGTGATCCGCACAATTAACCCCTCAGGTGCCGTACCTGAGGGGTTAATTGTGCGTATCATAGCCCCCTGTAAGAGATCAGGTGCTGCCAGGCAGGAGGGGGCACACCCCCCTCCCTCCCCAGTTTTAAATTCATTGGTGGCCAGTGCGGCCCCCCCCTCCCTCCCCTGTATTACATTCATTGGTGGCCAGTGCGGCCCCCCCGCCCTCCCCAGTATTACTGTACATTCATTGGTGGCCAGTGGGCCCCCCCCCAGTGCCCCCTCCCCCTCGCTCCCGCAGCTGAATCCTCTTTAGGAGACGATTCTGGCGCTTGCTGGACTTTCTTGGACGCCCTGAAGCCTTCTTAACAAGAATTGAACCTCTTTCCTTGAAGTTCTTGATGATCTTATAAATTGTTGATTGAGGTGCAATCTTAGTAGCCACAATATCCTTGCCTGTGAAGCCATTTTTATGCAACGCAATGATGGCTGCACGCGTTTCTTTGCAGGTCACCATGGTTAACAATGGAAGAACAATTATTTCAAGCATCACCCTCCTTTTAACATGTCAAGTCTGCAATTTTAACCCAATCAGCCTGACATAATGATCTCCAGCCTTGTGCTCGTCAACATTCTCACCTGAGTTAACAAGACAATTACTGAAATGATCTCAGCAGGTCCTTTAATGACAGCAATGAAATGCAGTGGAAAGGTTTTTTTGGGATTAAGTTAATTTTCATGGCAAAGAAGGACTATGCAATTCATCTGATCACTCTTCATAACATTCTGGAGTATATGCAAATTGCTATTATAAAAACTTAAGCAGCAACTTTTTCAATTTCCAATATTTATGTAATTCTCAAAACTTTTGGCCACGACTGTATATCTAACCTATCTTTAGTCTGTGTATTGTCATGAGTAAGGATCGCTATTGTCTCTGATCCGAAACGCGTAGACTGGACTGTAACTGGCTCTTAACCGCACTGAAAAATAAAGGTAATATTTTAAACCAAGCTGGACCTTTTTCTTCCTATTTTCAAGCAACGCTGTGGTTCTCGGCGTGGTCCGGGCTTGGTGTGGCGGGGTTGAGCACACCTATTCTCCATTTCTGCTTATATTGACAGAGAGGTGCAGCCCGAAAGGCATATACTGCAGGCAGGCATTGACATCGGCACCCCGCAATATCATTCGCCTGATGACGATGGAAGACAGAGGGAGCTCTCTGCCTCTAAACCAGGCATCCTCAAACTGCGGCCCTCCAGCTGTTGCAAAACTACAACTCCCAGCATGCCCGAACAGCCTACAGCTATCAGCCTACAGCAAGGCATTGTTGGAGTTGGAGTTTTACAACAGCTGGAGGGTCGCAGTTTGAGGATGCCTGCTCTAAACCACTTAGATGCTGAGAGCAGAGCTCCTGTTCTCGGCTGCATGTGTCTTAGGCTACATGCACACAAACATTCAGTTTTTTGCGGGCCACAAAAATCGGAAGCCGCCCTTGTGCCTTCCGCAATTTGCGGAACGGAACGGGCGGCCCATTGTAGAGATGCCTATTCTTGTCCGCTAGACGGACAAGAATAGGACATGTTATTTTTTGCGGGGCTACGGAACGGAGCAACAGATTCGGACAGCACACGGAGTGCTGTCCCCATCTTTTGCGGCCCCATTGAAGTGAATGGGTCCGCATTTTTGCAGCTCAGATGCAGACCAAAACAACGGTCGTGTGCATGAGGCCTTAGGGTACTTTCCCACTAGCGTTTTTCTTTTCCGGCATATAGTTCCATCCTAGGGGCTCTATACTGGAAAAGAACTGATCAGGTATGTCCCCATGCATTCTGAATGGAGAGTAATCCGTTCAGGATGCATCAGGATGTCTTCAGTTCAGTCGTTTTGACTGATCAGGCAAAAGAGAAAACCGAAGCATGCTACGGTTTTATCTCCGGCGAAAAAAACTGAAGACTTGCCTGAATGTCGGATCCGGCATTTTTTCCCATAGGAATGTATTAGTACCAGATCCGGCATTCAGAATACCCGAATGCCGGATCCGTCCTTCCGGTATGCGCATGCGCAGACTGAAAAAAAGGTGAAAAAAATAAATGCCGGATCCGTTTTGCCGGATGACACCGGAAAGACGGATCCGGCATTTCAATGCATTTTTTCGACTGATCAGGCATTTTTAAGACTGATAAGGATCCTGATCAGTCTTACTAATGCCATCAGTTAGCATACATTTTGCCTGATCCGGCAGGCAGTTCCGGCGACGGAACTGCTTGCCGGATCTCTCTGCCGCAAGTGTGAAAGTACCCTTAGACTAAACTGCCATAAAAAGGCCTACGGCTTGATAGTGACCACTGTATAAAGGCATATTGGCGGTCACTTACGGTTTAAAGGGGTTTTCTGAGGTACAATATTGATGACTTATCCTCAGGACATCTATATCTGATCAGTGGGGGTCCGACTCCACCACCACTCAGCTGGTGTCAGGTGAACACTGCAGCCTCCTGACAGCATTCCAAGCACAGTGCTGGACATTGTATCGTGGCTGTGTTTTGTACGGCAGCCCAGGCCCATCCCGTGAATGGGATCAAGTTACACATAGGCCAGATGCCCGATGAACATGACGCGCTTGCTTGAAAAGGTTGCAGTGCTCACCGGAGTGTTGTGGCTTTCTCAAACAGCTGAGCGGCAGTGGTGCTAGAAGTCAGTGCACCAGAGAAAATGCAAGGGACACAAAGTATTGCAAAAAGTTCTGTACTCAGATTCATTAAAATACAACGTAGATACATCAATATGCATCATGCCAGTCCTTATGAGATGAATCATGTTGTATCTAGTCTCAGTAGTTGGCTCACAAGGAATGTGGCCTAGTTCACCAATGAGGAGTCTGCCTCCACGGTGAACTACACCGTGCTCTTTGTGAACCAACTACCGAGAATATAAAGTGATTTATCTCATAAGGATTGGCATGATGCATATTGATGTATCTACGTTGTATTTTAATGAATCTGAGTACAGAACTTTTTGCAATACTTTGTGTCCCTTGCATTTTCTCAGTATTGGGCCGTATTCTCTTCAATATACTGTATTTATTAATGATCTTGTAGAAGGCTTGCACAGTAATATATCAATTTTCGCAGATGTAAAGTAATTAACACTGAAGAGGACAGTATACTACTACAGAGGGATCTGGATAGATTGGAGGCTTGGGCAGATAAGTGGCAGATGAGGTTTAACACTGACAAATGTAAGGTTATGCACATGGGAAGGAATAATGCAAGTCACCCGTACATACTAAATGGTAAAACACTGGGTAAGGGCTCATGCACACAATGTATTTTCTTTCCGTGTCCGTTAGTTGTTTTTTTTTGCGGACTGTATACGGAACCATTCATTTCAATGGGTCTGCAAAAATAAAACGGAAGTTACTCCATGTGCATTCCGTTTCCGTATGTCTGTATTTCCGTTCTGCAAAAAAATAGAACATGTCCTATTATTGTCCGCATAACAGACAAGGATAGTACTGTTCTATTAGGACGGAATGCACACGGACGTCATCCGTATTTTTTGCAGATCCGTTTTTTGCGGACCACAAAATACATACGGTCCTGTGCATGAGCCCTAACACTGACATGGAAAAGTATCTAGGAATTTTAATAAACAGCAAACTAAGCTGTACAAACCAGTGTCAGGCAGCTGCTGCCAAGGCCAATAAGATAATGGGTTGCATCAAAAGGGGCATAGATGCCCGTGATAAGAACATAGTCCTACCACTTTACAAATCGCTAGTCAGACCACACATGGAGTACTGTGTACAGTTCTGGGCTCCTGTGAACAAGGCAGACATAGCAGAGCTGGAGAGGGTCCAGAGGAGGGCAACTGAAGTAATAACTGGAATGGGGCATAGATGTCTGTGATGAGAACATAGTCCTGCCACTTTACAAATCACTAGTCAGACCACACATGGAGTACTGTGTACAGTTCCTTGCATACGTCAGATGCGGATCAAGTGAATGGGTCTGCACCTCATACGGCAGCCACATGATCGGCGTGTGCACGAGGCCTAACTGGGAGCAGGGTTTGCGCCTGTTTCAGAATGGGAGGCATTTATCAGGAAGACCTAGGGCTCCACATGGAGACCACTGTTACTGACACTTATGAGAGCAGCATTTTTCTCCCAAACAAAATTATTTATTATCTTTTGAACAACTATAGATTCTCGTCTGGGGCCTGTCTTTTGTTAGCCCTCTTATCAGCCCGACACTGTACCATAGTATCACAGTACATCTCGCTGAGCTGAGGTAATACCGACTAACGAACAGCAGAGGGAGCCATCGCACAGCTCGTATGCGCGTGACGTCATTGGTGCGCGCCGGAGCCGCGGAGTGCCCTCTGGAAGGCACCGAAGTGTCACAGCAATAAGAGGGCACTGGATTTGGGGTGTCAGGGCGGGCAGACATGTCGGTCAATCCAGTAGACTCGCAGCTCCGGCAGCAACAGCTGAGAGTGCTCCGCAGGAAATGGCTGAAGGATCAGGAGCTGAGCCCTCGGGAGCCCGTCCTGCCCGAGAAGAAGCTGAATGCGGTGGACAGGTTCTGGGCCAGCTTTCTGCAGAAGAACTCTGTGTGGAGGAGATACGTACGTGAGACTGGGGGCGGGCGGGTGTCCTGCTGCATCTGATGGGGGTGATCCTTCTGGAATACATGTCATTCCTCCCAACCTTCAGTGAAACCGAGCAGAGAAAGAAAATGTGTAAAGCCATGCCCATAACCCTGCCCTATCTGTCTCCATTGTGCCCCATACACATTGATAGTGCCCTGTGTGTGTGGCATGCTGTAGTGGTGCCCCTCTGAGTGATACCACCTCCTACAGCACGTTAGTTATGCCCCTTTAGTGCCCACATGCAGTAGTTATGACCCCCCCCCCTTTAGTGCCCACTCACAATAGTGATGCTGATTGTCCTGTCAAAACTAGATGCTCCCTTAGTGCCCCCCCCCTCACAATAGTGATGCTCAGTATCCTGTCATAGTAGAGATGTTCCCATAGTGCCCCCCTCACAATAGAGATGTCCCCATAGTGCCCCCCCTCACAATAGTGATTCTGAGTGTTCCCTCACAATAGAGATGCCCCCTTAGTGCCCCACTCACAATAGTGATGCCAAATGACCTGCCAAAACTAGATGCTCCCTTAGTGCCCCACTCACAATAGTGATGCTGAGTGTCATGTCACAATAGAGATGTCCCCTTAGTGCCCCCTCACAATAGAGATGCCACCTTAGTGCCCCCTCACATTAGTGATGCTCAGTGTCCTGTCACAGTAGAGATGTTCCCATAGTGCCCCCCTCACAATAGAGATGTTCCCATAGTGCCCCCCTCACAATAGTGATTCTGAGTGTTCCCTCACAATAGAGATGCCCCCTTAGTGCCCCACTCACAATAGTGATGCCAAATGACCTGTCAAAACTAGATGCTCCCTTAGTGGCCCCCCCCCCCCTCACAATAGTGATGCTGAGTGTCATGTCACAATAGAGATGTCCCCTTAGTGCCCCCTCATAATAGAGATGCCACCTTAGTGCCCCCTCACAATAGAGATGCCACCTTAGTGCCCCCTCACATTAGTGATGCTGAGTGTCATGTCACAATAGAGATGTCCCCTTAGTGCCCCCTCACAATAGAGATGCCACCTTAGTGCCCCCTCACATTAGTGATGCTGAGTGTCATGTCACAATAGAGATGTCCCCTTAGTGCCCCCTCACAATAGAGATGTCCCCTTAGTGCCCCCTCACAATAGAGATGCCACCTTAGTGCCCCCTCACAATAGAGATGTCCCCTTAGTGCCCCCTCACAATAGAGATGTCCCCTTAGTGCCCCCTCACAATAGAGATGTCCCCTTAGTGCCCCCTCACAATAGAGATGTCCCCTTAGTGCCCCCTCACAATAGAGATGTCCCCTTAGTGCCCCCTCACAATAGAGATGTCCCCTTAGTGCCCCCTCACATTAGTGATGCGGAGTGTCATGTCACAATAGAGATGCCCCCTTAGTGCCCCCTCACAATAGAGATGTCCCCTTAGTGCCCCCTCACAATAGAGATGTCCCCTTAGTGCCCCCTCACATTAGTGATGCGGAGTATCATGTCACAATAGAGATGCCCCCTTAGTGCCCCCTCACAATAGAGATGTCCCCTTAGTGCCCCCTCACAATAGAGATGTCCCCTTAGTGCCCCCTCACATTAGTGATGCGGAGTGTCATGTCACAATAGAGATGCCCCCTTAGTGCCACCTCACATTAGTGATGCTGCTGTAGCTTTAATAAAATAAAAGTTCACACTAATTAATGAATTCCCCGGCTTGTGCCCTCTCCTGTTCAGCTCAGCAGGTGTGATGACATCACTGCATAATGTCTGCCTGCGGGTGAGAGCACAGGTCGGTGAATGGGCGAGCAGGGATCTCCATGATTCACCATTGTATTTGGCTGTATCCATGTCCTGAGGAAGCACATGCTACAGCCCTCCTGGTACCTTTTGACAGTCCTGCTGGAGCTGGAATAGTTGGGAGGCATACCTGTGTTCCAGGTGCCATATTTATCATGGCATACTAAGTGGGCATGGTTTTCTGTTGCGGTTTCCCGGTGCCCCCGGCTAATTGTTGCTTTTATTTTGTTCATAGACCTTCAGGACGTATAATCTTGGTGTCCAAGCAGTGACCAGAGTTCTGATCCCAGCCTGGATCATTCATTACTTTGTGAAGTACCACATGGAGGTAATGTGCTGCTCATCATTCACAGGATCAGGAGCCGGATATAGCGCCAGTGTTACTCACAGTATGCTGTGCAGCCTGCTCCATTATGTATTCTCAGTGGAGACTGAATAAAAACGGCATATATTATGTCTGTGTATGTTCCCACACTGCAGATTTTCTGAATAAAGTAGTAGTATAGGTAGGAGTAGTATAGTAAGTAGGAGTAGTATAGAAGTATGGAACTTTACTGTATAGAGTTGCCTCCAGTGATTTCAGTGTAACCAGTACCATCTCGGCCCATCCATCCCAGTTACAAATGGCACCCCTTCTCCCCCTCTTTACAATATTCAGATTGGGTTCAGCAGGTATGAGCCATAAAAGATACATGATGGAGCAGCAGATCCAGTATGCACCCTGTCGCTTCATTCACTCTCTATGGGACCTCTGGAAATAGGTGAGCGCTGTATTCTGACAGTCCCATAAAGAAGGAATGCAGCGGGTGCATGCCATCAGATCGGCAGATTGGTGGGAGTCCCACCGGTAGGACTCTCACCGATCAGTTAGTTATTCCCTATCCTGTGGATAGGGGATAACTTGAAAACTTGGCACAGGCCCTTGAAGGCTATGTACACCTTTTTAGAGTCATTTTTTTAAATATATTTGCATATATCTTATATTTGGCTAAAAATCATATTTCCAATTGGGGTTTATTACAAATATTGAGCTGTTCAGTTACAAAGGGTTAAGGCCCCTTTCACACGAGCGAGTTTTCCGCGCGGGCTCAATGCGTGACGTGAACGCATAGCACCCGCACTGAATCCTGACCCATTCATTTCAATGGGTCTGTGTACATGAGCGGTTTTTTTTTTCCACACATCAGTTCTGCGTTGTGTGAAAATCGCAGCATGTTCTATGTTCTGCGTTTTTCACGCAGCCCTGGCCCCATAGAAGTGAATGGGGCTTCAGTGAAAAACGCATTGCATCCAGAAACAAGCCTGGATGCAATGCGATTTTCACTGATGGTTGCTAAGAGATGTTGTTTGTAATATTTCAGTTTTTAATTGCGCGCGTGAAAAACGCCACAAAACGCATTGCACCCGCGCAGGAAAAACTGAACGCAATCGCAGACAAAACTGACTGAACTTGCTTGCAAAACGATGCGAGTTTCGCAGAACGCACCCTGAACGCATCCGGACCTCATCCGTCACGCTTGTGCGAAAGAGGCCTAACTGTTTTTCTAAGGCTACATGCACACGACCGTTGTGTGTTTTGCAGTCCGCAAATCACGGATGGCGTCCGTGTGTGTTCCGCAATTTGCGGAACGGCACGGACAGCCTTTAATATAACTGCCTATTCTTGTCCGCAAAGCGCGGACAAGAATAGGACAGGTTATATTTTTTTTGGCGGACCACGGAATGGAGCAACGATGCGGACAGCACACGGAGGGCTGTCCGCATCTTTTGCGGCCCCATTAAAGTGAATGGGTCCGCATCCGAGCCGCCAAAACTGCAGCTCGGATGCGGACCAAAACAACGGTCGTGTACATGAGGCCTAACTGTGTGACTGGTACTTTCACTTTGTGCTGGTCATCTAATAAGCCTTATCTCTAAACTACTGAGAGGTCATAAACACTTATTTAAGCCACATTCTTATCAGTAGGGCAAGGAATGAGCTATAATGAGTGTTTATAATGGCAGAGAGCAGAGATAAGGAGTCCGTCTGCTCCTCAGGTGACGGAAATGACAAAACATCATCAGGCAGCTAGTAGAGTATGTCAGCTCTGTACAGAAAAAAGGATTCCATATTGTTAATAAAGACCAATTGTGATTTTTAGGTCAAAAACAGTATAATGCAATAATAAAAAATAAATTGCCCCCAAAGGTGTACATAGCCTTTAAAGCTCTTCTTTCAAACCATATATATTTATTTTTTTTATAAGGGGTTGTACACATACTGGGGAAATATAATATGAAGAGACTTTAAGCCAGGGCTTGACAAATTTCCTTGGAATCTAGGAGCCAGCTAAAAAAGTTAGGAGCCAGGCGGAGCCGCGTCATAAAGCCCCCAGTAGGTGCCCCCATAGCGCTCCCCCCCCCCACTTTTCCATAGAGCCCCCCAATAATGCTGTATACCATGTTACATATACCGCCGCTCCGTTCCCGGACCCTATTGACTATAATGGGGACGGGGGTTGAGCTCCGGCGCAGCATGGCAGTTCGCGGTGAAAGGCCGCCGGACTAAAAAGTTGGACATGCAGTACTTTTAGTCCGGCGGCCTTTCACCATGCACTGCCGTGCTGCGCCAGAGCTCTGCCCCCATTATAGTCAATGGGGACAGAGCTGCGGTCCGGCGAAACAGCGGAAGGACGGATTCGACAGGGTGAACAGCCGTATCCGTCCTGCCGCAAGTGTGAAAGTAGCCTTAGTTATATAGCTACTGAATGAGACAGAAGGGATGCCTTTAACATATAGATCTCCTTGAGAAGCCAATTTGATCCTAAAGGGTTAATTCAAACTAATCTAAACTCTGTCCTGTCACTTCTCTCATCTCTCTGCTCCTGTCCCTTAAAGGGTTTCTGTCACCCCACAAAACTCATTTTTTTTTTTTTTGGATAGTTAGATTCCTCATAGCGCGATATAGGAGAATATAATAGTCTTACTTACTTTCATGCGGCCGATTCTTTATAAAACGAAGTTTTATAATATGCAAATCAGGGCTCTACCAGCAAGTAGGGCGTCTACTTGCTGGTAGCCGCAGCAGAAAACCGCCCCCTCGCCGTGTTGATTGACAGGGCCAGCCGTGATCTCCTCCTCCGGCCGGCCCTGTCAGTATTTCAAAAATCGCGCGCCTCGCGTCATTCGGCGCAGGCGCTCTGAGATGAGGAGGCTCGTCTCCTCAGCACTCCCTCAGTGCGCCTGCGCCGATGACGTCTTCTCTTTCGGTGATGTCATCGGCGCAGGCGCACTGAGGAGACGAGCCTCCTCATCTCAGAGCGCCTGCGCCGAATGACCAGAGGCGCGCGATTTTTGAAATACTGACAGGGCCGGCCGGAGGAGGAGATCACGGCTGGCCCTGTCAATCAACACGGCGAGGGGGCGGATTGCTGCTGCGGCTACCAGCAAGTAGACGCCCTACTTGCTGATAGAGCCCTGATTTACATATTATAAAACTTCGTTTTCTAAAGAATCGGCCGCATGAAAGTAAGTAAGACTATTATGTTCTCCTATATCGCCCTATAAGGAATCTAACTATCCAAAAAAAAAAATATGAGTTTTGTGGGGTGACAGAAACCCTTTAATCTTATCACTGCTGCAACAAAAGCATCAGTTCTAGAGTCTGACTGACGGTTCTTTTAACTCAAAAAGAATCGAATGAGTCACTAAGGATCTTTAGATTCTTAACCTGTGACTCATTCGATTCTTTCTCCCTGTACTTGTGTCAGTGACTCAGAGCTGCTAGTGCTTGCCTTGCCTCAGCTCTGATTGGTTGGTGGGCGGGGAGGGGAGGGGCTGGCAGAAGCAGCTTCCACTCTAGGATCAGATTACACTCCTCCCGAGCCCCTCCCCTCCCTGCTGCCAGCGTCTCTGCTATTGTGTGCTGTGACGGAGCTGTTTCAAACGGTGCTGCCTCCGGACAGAACGGCAGCTCCGCACGGGCACCTTTGGAAAACGGGCTGACAAATACCCAAGCGCCAGGACTAAATTCCTGGTCGCCATGGCGACCTGGCGCCTGGGATTTGTCGAGCCCTGCTTTAAGCCCTCTTTCACACCATGGGCCAGATTTATCATTACTATGACAGCTCACTCCACTTTCACATATGGCTAAAGTCAGTTTTAGCCAAGTCAGATATATGATCGGCCCTTTAAGACTGTAATAAATGTGGTTTGACGGTAGCAGTTTATCCGTCAGTAAGCAGCTTTACAAAGGTCGCACATCTTTACGAAAAAGTCGCACGTTTTTATGAAAAAGTCGCATGTTCTATTAAAAAGTCTCATAAGATAAGCATGGTCCTCACTGGAGTGAAATTGCGACTTTTTAAATAATCCCAATAGTAAATCTGTCTAGAGATTAATTTACATAAGAAAAAATGCCCACTTTCAGAAAACTGGCGAGCATAGTGCAGAGCAGAAAAAAGTCGCAAATTTGTGCGCAGTTTTAGCGTTTGGGACTTTTTTTGGGACTTTTTCACTCCATTATTCTGACCTGAGCTAATGATAAATCTGGCCCCATGTGTTTTGTTTCAATTAATTATTATTTAATTTTTTAACCAGCTGTGGATTCACAAATGAGGAGAAGTTTTGTGAATCCACACCTGGGTTTGGCTTTCAAAACTGCATCCAAAAAGCTGATCAAAACCCGAACGCAGCCTTGGGGTATGTTCACACGACAGATTTGTGGCGTGGATTCTGCTCCAAAAATGCATGCGGATCTTCCCCATTGACTTCAGTGGGGAATCTGTCTGTTAATTTTGAGTGCACTTTTTTTTCCGCTTGCAGTTTTCTAAACCACACCGCTATAAAAAAAAGTGTTCTGTCCGTTCTTGATGTGGATTATACGTCCAGAATTCCCATAAAAAATGGGTAGGGGTGAAAATCCATGCCAAAACCACATCCAAAAGCATGTTAAAAAAAAAAAGTGTCAGGGAAAAGAAATTAGTAAAAAAAAAACTTGCCTCCACTGAAAATCTTCTGCCTTATTTGACACCCAGTAGGTGAGAGGTGCTGTGGGGCAATCGCAGTGACAGGAATGGCGGTGGTAGTTGTGATCGTTGGCCCAGTGATCATGTGAGCCAGAACAGCACAAGGCTGCAGAAGGTCTGTGGTCTGTTCCATTCTTGGAGACGTGACCACTGAGGTCAGTCATTGGCTGCAGCAGTTAAATGAGTGGGACCAGAACAACATCACTTGCAGTCCTGCAGTACCTGGAGCTGCTGTGGTGCGTCAAATGAGTTTTTCATTTTGGCCTTTAAACTATTCCTGGCCTTTGCATGCAGAGGTGAGACGGACAGTTTGGACACAGTGATCACGCAGTAAACCCTACCGCCATACAAGCTCCTGTCTAGCAGTGTATGTTACTATATGGGTTGGGGAAGCCTCACATATTCCCATTTCAAGGTATAATAAAATAAAATAAATGTGCACTGTGTGTGCCCAGCCCTGTGTATGTATCGTTACTGGCTCCTAGTTTTTTGGATCTGGCTTCTTCACCTGGAGAAGTCTGGTTAAAGGTTCTGTCAGCCATGTTGTCATGAACTCATGTGACCATAGTGTGTGTGTATACTGACTATTACTCTAATTCATGTCTATTGATTTCTTTCAGACCTCTCCATACAGCGTCGTTTATCAAAAACCTCGGCTGTACCCTGTGAGTATTCTCAGATGTTCATTGTTTTAACCCCTTCAGGCCTGGCCAGTTTTCTTTTCCTTTCCTTTCCTTTTTTTTTTTCCTTTTTTTGTGGGACAAGTTGTATTTTTTAGCGGGACCATTTAATTTTCCATCATGTATTGATAAACCAGAATAAATTCTTTGTGGGGAGAAATTTAAAAAAAAACAACAGCAGTTCCAGAACTTCCACAGTTGTTTTCACTGTGCTCTAAAAATGACATGATGACCATGTTCTGCCGGTCAGTACGATTACGCCAATGTCATATTTAGACGTTTTTCTTATGTTTTACTACTTAAAAATACATGCTAGGATATGCCAGCAATGTCAGATAGTACCAGGTCCCACCTCTGAGACCTGGTACTATCTCTAGAATGGAGCCTCCAATGGAGAGCGCACCATGCATGCACAGCCACCTCTCCATTCACCTATGGGACTCATGAAATAGCCAAACCGTTGCTTGGTTGTTTTCTGAACTCTCATAGAAGGGAATGGAGGGCGGCTTTGCTTGCGTGATGAGCTCTCTTTCACTTTTGGGGGCTTGTTCTAGAGATAGGTGGGACGCGCACCTATCTGACATGGACATATTGTGATATGCCACCAATGTCTCAGGTGAGACCCTCCCTTTAACTTTTTTTATGTTTTCGTCTACAGAGCAGTGTGAGGGCTTGTTTTTTGCAGGGCTAGTTTTTATTGCTGCCATTTTGAAATACATATGACTTTTTACTTAAATATTTTCCATGATAGTGTTCACAGTGCAGGTGTTTGTTGCAGATTGTGTTGGTGAATTACGTTGTGGATTTCTGTGCAGATTACATCTCCGTGGAAAGGGATGGTGACATTAAGTTGCAGAAAATCCACAACAAAGCACTTTTTGCCATTCTGTTCCGCTGCGGCAGTTTTTTGAGTCAAAGACAAATATATGTTCAAAAGGAATGAGAAGTATAAATGGAGAGCTTCTGTTTCTCCTTCCTGCTGGATCTACTTTTGACTTTGGCTCAAAAAACTGCTTACAAACTGCAGTGGTGGTGTTGTTTTTTTAATTTTTTTTAAAAGACCTTTTAGGCCTCTTTCACACGAGCCAGTTTTCTGGCTCGTGTGAAATTGAACGCATTCATTTCTTTGGGTTTATGTTCATGAGTATTAATTTTCATGCATCATCTCTGCGTTCCGCGAAAATTGCAGCATGTTTTATATTCTGCGTTTTTCATGGAGCCCTGGTCCCACAGAAGATAATGCGGCTTCCGTGAGAAATGCATTGCATCCGGATGCAAAATGTTTTTCACTGATGGTTGCTAGGAGATGTAGATTGTTATTTTTCAGTTTTTTTTTTTCGCGTGCGTGAAAAACACATCGAAACAATCCGTATCGTTCGTGTGAAAGGAGCCTTCCTGGCACAATAGCCATCCATTCAGGTCATATGTTTGACTGTTAGTATAGTAGTCGTCTCACATTGTACAAGCTCTGTCTGCACTGGCACTTTATATTGAATCATGTTTACCATTGGATATCACATTATATATACATTTTTCTTAAGACTTGCATGTAATCATGGTATAATTATGGATTTTTGTGTAGTTGCCTTTATTATACTTTTGGTTATTTGTTATATATGGGATATTACTGAGTCTTCTCAGAACGTATTGTTATTTGTGCTGCGAGGGGAAGATTTCCCATTACTCAGGGACCTCCTGGCTCCCTTTTTAAGGGCTCATGCACACAACTGTATTTATTTTGCAGTCCAAATACGGATGACGTCCGTGTGCATTCTGTATTTTGCAGAACGGAACAGCTGGCCCCTAATAGAACAGTACTAGCCTTGTCCGTAATGCGGACAATAATAGGAGATGTTCTATTTTTTTTGCTGAATGGACATACGGAAACGGAATGCACACGGAGTAACTTCCATTTTTTTGGCGGACCCATTGAAATGAATGGTTCCCCATACGGTCAGCAAAAGAAACGAAACGGACACGAAAAGAAAATACTTTGGGTGCATGATCCCTAATGGTGTGCGTCTCCGGTATTGCATGTACTGCTCTTCTTTTCTTGTTTATTTATCCCCTTTTCATGCGGACAGCACCCGTGTTGTATCTATTGCCAGTTATATTGGTGGTGCCCGTCCCACATTTATGGGTTCAGGCATTTGTGTTAATGAGCTGAGCTGCCTGGGCCTGAAGGAAAATTATAGCCATACCAAGAGGGGAAGAATCCTACTCTTTAAGAAAACACTCTAACCACAGCACACTGAGTCGACTCACATGGCAGTACAAAAATCTTTTAAATCTATAGTATTTTGGATGGGGGGGGGGGGGGGGTTACATCTCTGTCAGGGTATATGGGTATAATTGATGTGCTGTACATTGACGGCCCATTGATTTCAGTTCTCCAGCTCCCTACTCAGGGGTCTATCTGAGGAACCAGAAACAACATTGTCCGTGGATTTTTAACAATGATGGGGGCAGCTAAAACCTCTTATAAGAGCTTAAAAGATTATCCCCATCTGGAACTGTATGACATATCTGAAGGATATGCCATATATGTGCAGACAAGGCCCTGTTCTTGAAAGAGGTTACCCCCCCCCCCCCCCAAACCTGTCAGACATTTATGTCAAAGATGTGCACATGGGTATACCCCTTTAATAGCCAAAAGGCTATAGATGATGATTCATAAAAAGAAGCGGTAACTGATGTGTGACATAACGTATAGCAGATATCATAGGTAAGGCTTTTTCACACTTGCGGCAGTGTGATCCAGCAAGCAGTTCCGTTGTCGGAACTGCCCGCCTGATCCGCCGATCTGGATGTGACTGAAAGCATTTGTGAGACGCATCCGGATGCGGATCCGTCTCACAAATGCATTGCAAGAACGGATCCGTCTCTCCGCTTGTCATGCGGAGAGACATGTCTTGTATCTTTTTTCAAATTTTTACCGGTCGGAGATAAAACCGTAGCATGCTACGGTTTTATCTTTTGCCTGATCAGTCAAAACGACTGAACTGAAGACATCCTGATGCATCCTGAACGGATTACTCTCCATTCAGAAGGCATGGGGATATAACTGATCATTTCTTTTCCGGTATAGAGCCCCTAGGACGGAACTCGGTGCCGGAAAAGAAAAACGCTAGTGTGAAAGTACCCTAACCCTCATTTATTTTGTTTGATAGGTTTAGTGTGCCTACAGTAACATCATGTCTGTTTCTTTTTTCTTTTAGGGTGATGTCATCCAAGAGACGGGACAAGTTATCCCACCCCTTCAGGAACCAAGCAGGGGTCATCACCACTAAACAGGCGCTTGTAATAATCTCAATTCAAAAATATCATAAAATAAACTATTCCAGTCGTACTCTAGAGGTATATTGCATTCTTTTCTTTTCCTGTGTCAAAAACGGATCAAGATAAAACATGCTGCAATTTTTCCTGAATGAGCACATTGAGATAAATAAGTTAGGTGTCTGTCAGAATTCTGTCCATTTGCAAAACGGAGCGCATCTAGACAGAAAACTCAATTGAAATTAGCCTACGCGTGTCAGCCCCACAGACAAATGCCACCAGTAGTTTGTACCATAGTATTATCTCACTGTGCTGGACAGAAAAAAAAGGGCTAATATGGTGACTGAAAAATGATTTCCCATGAATGGGAGCAGCGCTATAGTGGATGGAGCTGTGTGGTTCTGGTGCCGGAGCTACTGCAGAAAAGGTGAATGGTGCTGGGACTCAGACCCCTGCCCATCTGATATTGATGACGTGTCCTAAGGATATAAAAGTTCCAGGCTGCAGACTCCTGATTCCACCTTTTAGGCTTGAGCAAATCGAGCTTTGGATCATAGATCTAAGATCGATTTGTTCAATAACTTTGTTATTAATGCTGTTTCCATACAGCATTAAAATGTATTGGCTTCGTGGAGCCAAACTTCGTCCCGCGAGACTTCGGTGAATTACTACTGTATTCTTAGCTGCGTTTTTAAAAATATTTTAAAATGGGAATTCAAAGTGGGCTTTGGTAGCGAGATACCAGCCAGTACCAAAGCCCACTTCGGATTCCTATTTTAAAATGTTTTTAAAGACGCAGATAAGAATACAGTAGTAATTCATCGAAGTCTCGTGAGACTAAGTTTGGCTCCACAGAGCCAATACATTTTAATTCTGTAGAGAAACAGCATTAAAAACAAAGTTATTGAACCAATCGATTTTGGATCTATGATCCAAAGCTTGCTTCGCTCAAGCCTACTTTACCAAGCATGCAGCTATGTGAACACTGTATTTTGCGTCTTTAACCAACTAAATGGGATTCCTCCTTGCGTAGAGTCATTACAAAATTTGTACAGAGCTTTCTTGCCGGGCCCTGATGATAGAATCACATCCACTGGCCTTATACGATAAGGCTATACCCATTATGGGTACATCTTCAATTCTTAAGTCTCTACAATACACCTATAAAACATTGCCTTCAGCCAGATACCTGGACGTGACTTTACGAATATTTCCTAGATCCTACATATCCCCACACACGGGTTTCCCCACACTTTGGGTATATATCCCATGGTCATGTGTCCAAAGGGTGTATTATCAGGGGCTCATTTTCTGGCATAACTTATAGTAAATCTGGTGGGGCACGAGGCTCCGTGTCCATCAACTAGGCCCCACCCTTTCTCATCACTTTAGAAAAGTGGTGAGAAACTCATAAAGTCACAAAGGTGTGCACCATAATTTGTGACTTTTTAATGCTACAAATGTGATGTTAAAACATTACACGAAATTTTAACAAATCTCCCCCAGGGTGTTATTTGACACCAGTGGTTTGTTCATTCCTTGAATTTTGTGGTGGCATTGTTGTTTGTGTATAAAAAAAAAAAAACTGCAGCCAAAAATGATGGAAACGCCTCATGTGTGAACATGCAGTAGTGAATAAGCTCTTACAGAAAAATACATCCCCTATGTCTACTTCAGCGCTGCCCGCTGTGCCATGCAGCCCTATACAGGAGCCAGGCTTATCAGAGTTCACCATAATGGTTTTTCTGTAAAACTAATTGAAAATGGCCCTTTACAGGACAACAAGCGAAAATTGTCTTTTTCCCCGGCGCCTCCCCCAGCGGCAATGACAGGAGGGTGCTCCCTGCCCCCAGGACAGGAAACAACACGGAAGCTCGCACTTTAAAAGAATCAGTGTTGTTTCCTGTCCCAAATAGCGTGGAAGCTCCTCCTGTGTGGATTTCGCAGCAGTATTCAGCGCACGGCCTGATCTCTTCCCCCTACCTGGGGAGGGCCGTTGCAGGGAACAGGGGCTCTGGGGACGCGTGGCCTCCCTTCCCTGTTCCTTGGCTTAAGTTCTGTGGTAAGGCAGCCCCGGGCTCTATCCTGAATGCTCTGCTGGGAGCGCAGGATATTCTTGCGGCTGTTTTGTGGGCAGAGATTCCCGAGGGAAAGGAGTCTCTAGAGAGTCGCACGGACGTCACAGACGTATCTCGGAAATCCGTGAAATTTGTATGGAGGCCGGATCCAGGGAACATCGACACGCGCTGTTCCTTTGCCTACAATGTCGACTCCTTCTGACCCGGATTCAGTCCGCAAGCCTTTGGATGTGGCCGCAAGCTCCATTAGCCCGGTAAGCCTCCTCTCCTGACTTGTGCAGATTTTGGTTATGGGTTAGGTAATGCTAAATTTATGCACCTTGGGTGTCGGGTGGTGGTGTCTTTCCATAGTCTGAACCCTATCCATTTAAAAAAAAATTGTTTACATTTTGTAGGGTAGAGACACCTCCACCTCCAAGGTACCGGGGTCTGAATCTAGTCGCAAAAAATCTGCAAAAAGTCATTTCTATCAAAAGCCAAAAAAACACTTTGCCCCAGATGTGCTGAAAAAGTGGTGGCTGAAGAATCTCCTTCCTTCTTATACTCCATGCGGAGTATGATTTGTGAAGAAGTTAATGCGGCAGTGGAGTCTAGGTTACCTCCCTCGTCACCGCAGGCATTTACGTCTCAAAAATCCCAGGGGTCTTAGTTATTCGGGTTGGATTTAGATGAAGGGGAGATTGCTTCTGACATAGACTCGGATTCACCTGACGATGTCGGGAGACCATTGTTTCTCCTGGAAGATACTGATAGCCTCTTAAAAACAATAAGAGCTACTATGCACCTGGAGGAGTCTCAAGAAAGTCGCTCCATCCAGGATCAGATTTTTCAAGGTCTAGGAGTAAGAAAGAGACGTGTCTTTCCAATCCATAATAATGTCAAGGCCTTAATCTCGAAGAAATGGAAAGATCCTGAAAAGAGAGCCCTGATTACTAACACTTTCAAGAGGAAGTATCCGTTTTCAGACTCTGACTCAAATCTTTGGGATAAAACCCCAAAGATTGATGCTCCAGTGGCGCGGATATCCAAAAAATCCTTTCTCCCCTTTGAGGACATGGGGTTAGTCCGTGATCCAATGGATAAGAAATGTGAGAACCTGTTAAAGAAGGCTTGGGAAGTTAATACAGCCATGTTCATACCAAGCATTGCATCAACCTGTACCGCCAGATCCCTATTGGTATGGCTTAAACAACTAGAGGATCATCTTGCTGCAGGTACCCCAAGGGAAATTTTTTTGGCCTCACTGCCCATGTTTAAACAAGCCTCAAATTTTCTGGCTGACGCCTTGGCAGATTTAGTCAGGTTGTCAGCAAGATCAGCTGCTATTTGTAACGCCACCCGCAGAGCCGTATGGCTCCGCTCTTGGTCAGGTAATGCTGGTTCGAAGAACTGCTTATGTTCCATCCCTTGTGAAGGGGATAGTCTATTTGGATCAGTATTGGATGATGTTTTAGAACAAGCCTCCGATAAGAAGAAAGGGTTTCCTACTGACTCAAAATATTTTCATGTCCTATGGTAGTCAAAGAAAGCCTAAACCCAAACAGAAGAAGAGAGAATACTCAGGAAGGTGGCAATGGGCAAGAGGAAGAAACAAGGGATTCCTCTTCAATCCTGATAACTCATCAAAGACCACTCAATGACGCCAGAGGCCTGGTTGGAGCAAGATTAAAAATGTTTGTTCCACAGTGGAGAAAAATAGGAGCCTCCCCTTGGGTACCAGCCGCTATTCAAGGGGGTGTCAGGCTAGAATTCACTACCTACCCACAAGACCAATTTGTCATCAACAGAAAAAAGGAGGAACAGTCATCCCTGGACACAGAGATAACTAGCTTGATTTAGAAAGAAGTCCTGCTACCAGTTCCAGAAAGCCAGCAAAAGCGAGGGTTTTATTCTCCAGTCTTCCTCATAAAAAAAACAGGGGGATCCTTCAGGCTTCTTATAAATCTAAGGAGTCTGAACAAATACCTATCTTACAAAAGTTTCAAGATAGAGACCATCAAATCGACAATAAATCTACTTCCCCAATATTGTTACATGGCAACAATAGATTTGCAGGATGCATACTACCATGTTCTCATTCTCAGAGATCATCAAAAATATCTCAGGATAGCAGTTTTTATGGGAGGTCGTCTCTGTCACTTTCAATTTCAGGCGCTCCCCTTTGGCTTGTCATCAGCTCCCAGGATTTTCACGAAGGTAGTGGCAGAAATAACCAGTTATCTTTATCTACAGGGCATTCTTGTCGTGTCGTACTTAGAGGACTTCCTGTTAGCAGCGGAATCAGAAGATCAGCTTCGGGTACATCTAGACTTTGTCCAGAAGACCTTCACGGATCTGGGATGGATCATAAATGTCAAGAAATCCAATCTCGTCCCAGCTCAGCAAAAAGTCTTTTTAGGGGTTCTTCTCGACTCTTGCTTACGGATGTCCTTCCTTCCGGAAGAGAAACAGCTGTCCCTTCAACTAAAAGTAAATCCGTTTTGCAGTCTAAGATCCACTACCATCAGAAACATCATGACAATCATGGGGATTCTGGCATCCTCTATCCCTGACGTCAGATGGGCACAAAGCCACACCAGAATCCTGCAAGCCTTTCTTCTAGCATCCTAGGATGGCAGCAGAATTTCTCTGGACAAGAAAGTTATAATTCCACTGTCCGAAAAATGTTCCCTGGTTTGGTGGAGAATAAGAAAGAATCTGCAGAGAGGTGTCAAGAGAATCTTCTAGTGGTGTCTACAGATGCCAGCAGTCGAGGCTGGGGAGGCCAGGCAGGGAACCTGGTGGTTCAAAGAGTCTGGGATGACTCCATGTTAAAGGGAACCTGTCACCTGGATTTTGGGTATAGAGTTGAGGACATGGTTTTCTAGATGGCCGCTAGCACATCCGCAATACCCAGTCCCCATAGCTCTGTGTGCTTTTATTGTGTAAAAAAAAACGATTGGATACATATGCAAATTAACCTGAGATGAGTCCTGTCCCTGACTCATCTCACATACAGGACTCATCTCAGGTTAATTTGCATATGCATCAAATAGTTTTTTTTACACAATAAAAGCACACAGAGCTATGGGGACTGGGTATTGCGGATGTGCTAGCGGCCATCTAGCAACCTATGCCCTCAGCTCTATACCCAAAATCCCGGTGACAGGTTCCCTTTAAATGTAATCATCAAACCTAATAGAGCTCAGAGCAGTCTATGAAGTTCTTTTAGCCCTTCACTCAAGAACCACTCTCGAGCATATAAAGGTCCTGTCGGACAATATGACAACAGTTGCTTATTTAAACCGGCAAGAAGGTACCTGAAGCAGATCTCTGGCAGCAACGTCATGGGATATTTTTCTTTTTGCAGAAAAAAATCTATCCTCCCTAACGGCCGTGCATTTAAAAGGAAGCAACAATCTGGTGGCCGACTTCCTCAGCCGTCAAACTCTAAAAGAGGGAGAATGGAGGGAGTTTTTCTGGTTGCAGATCTTTCTGATCATCCTCTAATCAGACGGTTAATCAAGGGGGTAGACCGTTCCACCTTGGGACTTGAACTTAGTCCTCACAGCACTGATGGACTCTCCGTTTGAACCTATTGACGGTATTTCTCTAAGACTCCTGACTAGGGTTGTTGCGGGTATCGAAATTTCGATACCCAATCGATACTTTTGTCCTGGGATTTCAATTTTTTTCGATACTGGCCTGCGCTGCTGCGCAGTCTAGTATCTCTGAACATGAGCGCGTTGCTGTCGGCGCGCTCATGTTCCCTCAGCAGCACAGGGGAGAAGGAGTCACTCTCTCCCTCCCCCTGTGCTGCTGCTGCCGCTGCCACCAGTTAGGAGAGAGGGGCGGGCGCACTGCGCCACCAATGATAGGAGGACCTTTTTTTATGGGTTCGGACGTTGTTAAGTTGCCAGGCTACATAGAGCGGCGCCCAGGGATCTCCCTGCACCTATTAATATTCCTGGGCGCCGCTCCTTTCGCCCGCTGTAGCCCAGTTAGTCTCCTGCTCCGTATGCCAATTACTACTATCGGAGCAATGGGGAGGAGACATCGGCTTCTCTAGTGGGCGTTCCTTCTCCCTGGCTGTAGTGCTGTCCAATCGCAGCGCAGCTCAGGGAGAAGGAACGCCCACTAGAGAAGCTGATGTCTCCTCCCCATCGCTCCGATAGTAGTAGTGCGGCACCTGAGGGGTTAACTGCCTCTGATTTGCTGCCAGTACCCGCCTCCTGTATTAAAGGTTAATTATCATTGGTGGCACAGTGTGCCCCCCCCAGTATTAGAATAATTGGTGGCGCAGTGCCCCCTCAACCCCCCCAGTATTAAAATCATTGGTGGCAGTGGCCACAGAGTCCCCTCACCTCTTCATTGGTGGTGCAGTGGCAGCTTCTGATCGGAGCCCCAGCAGTGTAATCCTGGGGCTCCGATCGGTTGCCATGGCAGCCAGGACGCTACCATAGTAGTCTCCCTGCTGCTGTGTGCCCAAAGCACACAGCAGCAGGGAGAGTGTAAAGTCTTATTGACCCTGATAGAGATCTATCAGGGTGAACAGGACAAGGGATAAAAAAAATCCCAGGTTCTAGCCCCTAAGGGGGGAAATAGTTGTTAAATAAAAAGTTAAAAAAAACAAAACACCAAAATATTAAGTATATATAAAAAATAAATAAATAAACATATTGCCACGTCCGAAAAGTCCAAACTATTAAAATAGAAAAAAATAGAAAAAAAATCTATGCGGTGAACGCCGGAACAGAAAAAAAGAAAAATGTGCGATTCGCCATTTTAAAAAAATGAGGAATGCACGTGGCTTTTTTGGTTTATTCGCGTGGTATCGAATGGTATTGAGTATTGCAATACTTTTTTATGGTATCGAAATCAAATAAAATGTGGTATCGCAACAACTCTACTCCTGACCTTAACCCCTTAAGGACTGGGTCATTTTTCACCTTAAGGACCAGACTGATTTTTGCAAATCTGACATGTCACTTTATGTGGTTATAACTTTAAAACGCTTTTACTTATCCAGGCCATTCTGAGATTATTTTCAAGTCACATATTGTACTTCATGACAGTGGTAAATTTGAATCAAAATATTATTTTATAAAAAAAATACCAAATTTACCAAAAATTTTGAATAATCCGCAACTTTCCAAATTTCTATTTCTCTGCTTTTAAAACAGATCGTGATACCTCATATAATAGTTATTACTTTACATATGTCTACTTCATGTTTCGATCATTTTGTGAATGCCATTTTATTTTTTTGGGGACGTTAGAAGGCTTATAAGTTTAGAAGCAAATCTGGAAATTTTTCTGAATTTCCAAAACCCACTTTTTAAGGACCAGTTCAGGTCTGAAGTCACTTTGTGAGGCTTACATAATAGAAACCTCCCAAAAATGACCCCATTTTAGAAACTACACCCCTCAAGGTATTAAAAACTGATTTTACAAACGTTGTTAACCATTTAGGTGTTCCACAAGAATTAATGGAAAATGGAGATGAAATTTCAGAATTTCACTTTTTTGGGCAGATTTTTTAATTTTTATATTTTTTTTCCACTAACAAAGCAAAGGTTAACAGCCAAACAAAACGTAATATTTATGGCCCTGATTCCGTACGTGTAGTTTACAGAAACACCCCATATGTGGTCATAAACTGCTGTATGGCCACATGGCAGGGCGCAAAAGGAAAGGTTGGGTTGGCACCGTTTCTTGTGGCTTTTCTTCTTTTTCTGTTATTGTCATTACACAGCGCAGAGCTCATCTTCCCACTAATTTTCTGGTAGATTTTAAAACAAGGCCAGGATGATAGAATTCCGGTCAGGCGTGAGAGCTGCAGGCTTATCCAGCTCTCACTGGGACAAGTTTCTAATGGCTGTGGACGAGGCCTATGAATTCCTCATCCCCCATCATTCACAAGTAATATCCGTGTGTTGCACAGTTTTTTTTTTTTGTAAACTTCTCTTTATTGAAAAGTACAGGTCAATACAATGTTCAAGTAAAAGAGAAACAACTCTCGATATACATTTATAATAACATGCATAGTTTTTACAGTACATAGTTCCTTAATCTGATGGTATAAGTATACATGATAAAGACACTTCTGTTCTTTCCTTTTCCTTTTTATTTTATAACCTCATAACATATTCCCTCTCCCTCCACCCCCCCTTCATCTCAGATACTCACTTATTTGCAAGAGTTCCGTTAAACATGTACCCGTTGCCATGTACATATCGGATTACAGCACAAGTGACCCAACCAAAACTAACTTCTTACTTTCTACAGTTGTGAGACATGCTTCGTATGAATTTGGTACCAATTATCTGATGTTCCTAATTTCAAGTAGCACTCTGTATAAATGAACGGCCCAATGTGAATGACAATATCTTGGTTTAGTAAGAATGCTTCCATATATTGTCTCCATTTTTTAAAGAATGGTTCCGTAAGTTTTGTTTTCTTTTGTTCAGCTTCTATCCTTTCTAAAGTCAGACAATTATTAGTCTGCTGAATTACCTCTCCTATACTCGGCACCTTTGGGACCAACCAATGGCTTAACAAGCATCTCTTAGAAGCTAAAAGTAGAATATGAAAAGCTGGTGGGATCTTTGGAAATAACTCATCTCTCCCAACATGAAACAGTAGAATTTCTGGATTCATAGTTAGTTTCAAGTCACCCTTCGCGTTTAGCTCATCTAAGAGGGCCTTCCAGAAGATTTGTATCGAAGGACACTCCCACAGCCCATGTGTGACATCGGTATTTGGTGTATTACATTTTAGACAATGTGTCAACTTTTCTGTCGACATTTGGGAGATTGATTTTGTTAAATGAAAACCATATATTGCCCTATGCATAAGTTTGAAATATGTTTCCCTCCACACCTCACTCCCTATCACTTTCCTAATAAGATTCCAGCCATCCAGAAGCTGATCCGGTAGTATCATATCTGGGAAGAACTTGAGCCAGAATTTAAAAAGTGAGCCATCTCCCAACTTAGAATCAAAATCTCTCAAAAGGCCATAAATGGTTGACAGATCCTTCTTCGGTCCTGCAGAAATCAAGAGAGAGTCAAAAGCATTGGTCGAAAACTCACTGGACAAATCTCTGACTCTAGATGACATAAATGACATCAACTGCCGGTATGCCAAGAATTGAGATGTCTCCAATTGGAATTTCAACCCCAAATCTTGAAAAGTATAGTATGTACCCCTTTCTCGATTCCAAATATGATCTACTATGGTTATCCCTTTGTCTTTCCATTTAACAAATTGAGCATTAATGCTAAAAGCTTTAAATTCTGGATGATCCCAGAGGGGCATAATCTTAGATACCTGAAAAGGGAGATTGAACATTTTTCTTACCGCTTTCCACGCTGCTATTGTGTCTCTAAATAATACGCTATGTTTAATGTTGCTGGGTAATTGTGCATATTTGGTGTGAAGGAGGGCAGCGAGACTCCAGGGACGCGCCATTTCCCTCTCAACCTGTATGACCGAGTAGTGTGATGTATTATGTATCCAATCCACTCCATGTCTCAGTAGGCTAGCCAAATTGTATCTCCGGATGTCTGGAAATCCTACCCCTCCTCTATCTTTTTGCCTACATAATGTCCTCATCGCTATCCTACTCCTTTTAGATTTCCATATAAATTCCCTAAATACTTTCTGTAGATTTTGGATGTCTTTGTGCTTCAAAAGAATAGGCAGCGTCTGCATAGGGTATAATAGTTTGCTGAAACTCATCATTTTAACTAAAGAACACCTACCTAACATTGAAATGGGTAACTTCGACCAGTTATGAAGTTCCGTAGTAATTTTTTTAAATAAATGGGGATAATTAAGTGAGTACAGAGTATCAGGTGTCCTACCAATCTTTATGCCCAAATATTTAATATACTGATCCGCTATTTTAACTGGAACATTGTTCAGCATCACCGATGTCCTGCCGCAAGAGGGGGACAGACTCGGCAACTCACATTTGGATTTATTAATTTTAAACCCTGACAGATAACCAAAGTCCTCGAGCAGTTTGAACACAGCAGGGAGTTCGGACTGCGGTTGTGACAGAAATACCAAGAGATCATCCGCAAATAATGCGTGTTTGAGAGGCTGGGATCTGATACTGTGTTGCACTGTTTTAAATGTGAAGTAATATACAAAAAGGCTTATGTGAATAAGTGGTTTATACATTTGTTATCTAGCCCAAAAACATTGATCTAGACAATGCTGATTTTACAATTTAAATTTAAAAAATATTTATTAGAAAATGCAATTTTTTCTGTGCTTATTAGAAAAACATTATTGGTTAAAATATCACAATAATTCACACTAAAACAGGAAAATGAATACCGCTTCCATGTCAGCAGTCTGATGTAATGTAAGCATCGTCAGTCTGTGACTACCATGGTAAGAGTCTAACTACAGACTATGAAATTCTCTTCTTTTCCGTCTTATGTGACCTACATGTGCTGGCATTCAAGTGCAAAGTAATCGTGAGACCAGTGGAGAGGGGGGTCCATTGGTGGAGTCAGAATAAAACTTGATTTGGGTATTTCTGCTGCAACTGCCATAGTGCTGCCAGTCTTGCTGCGTACAGCACATAGCCCCATGAGATGACCACAATACAGAGGAAAATCTGAAAGAAAGCAAGACTGCTGTCAGAATTGTTCACATTTTGTGTTAGTGTATTAAACATTTTTCAATAACAAAATAACAAATTTTGCTTTTCAGCAGTTATCTCATCATTACAGACTAGATTACAATGGTAGATAACTCATCAATTACAGAGGTAATAACACAGCATCAACCACTGACCATATGTAATAGGGACAGATTATCTCCTCCACTCACAGTGTCATCTGCACGTGCCACAGGACATGCACGCAGAGGCTTAACAAAAGACTAAGGCCCCTTTCACACTTGCGTTGTTCTTTTCTTCCGGCATAGAGTTCCGTCGTCGGGGCTCTATGCCGGAAAAATCCTGATCAGGATTATCCCAATGCATTCTGAATGGAGAGAAATCCGTTCAGGATGCATCAGGATGTCTTCAGTTCAGGACCGGAACGTTTTTTGGCCGGAGAAAATACCGCAGCATGCTGCGCTTTTTGCTCCGGCCAAAAATCCTGAACACTTGCCGAAGGCCGGATCTGGAATTAATGCCCATTGAAAGGCATTAATCCGGACTTAAGCTAAACGTCGTTTCGGCGCATTACCGGATCCGACGTTTAGCTTTTTCTGAATGGTTACCATGGCTGCCAGGATGCTAAAGTCCTGTTTGCCATGGTAAAGTGTAGTGGGGAGCAGTATACTTACTGTCCGTGCGGCTCCCGGGGCGCTTCAGAGTGACGTCAGGGCGCCCCACGCGCATGGATCATGTGATCACATGGATCACGTCATCCATGCGCATGGGGCGCTCTGACGTCATTCTGGAGTGCCCCGGGAGCTGCACGGGCGGTAAGTATACTGCTCCCCTGCTCCCCACTACTACTATGGCAACCAGAAATTTAATAGCGTCCTGGCTGCCATAGTAACACTGAACGCATTTTGAAGACGGATCCGTCTTCAAATCCTTTCAGTTCACTTGCGGTGTTACGGATCCGGCGGGCACTTCCGGCAAATGGAGTACACGACGGATCCGGACAACGCAAGTGTGAAAGAGCCCTAAAATAGACCTCCCAGGGTGGCTGACCTGCAGTGGTCATCATACTTACCTGTTCCCCACCACTGGGTTCGGTCTGTTAGGCTCCTGGGTGGCTCTTCTCCCTGCAGCGCTGAAATCAACATCCATTGAAGGAACACGGGACCACTTCATCCAATCACAGGCCGCAGGGTGACCAGCAACCCTTGAGTCATGACAACTGATCAAGTGACACAAGGGGAGTGGGTCACCCCTCTGTAGCTTGTGATTGGCTGCAGGGGTCACGTCATCCCCTCGACGAATGTTGATTTCTGCTCTGCAGGGGAGCCTAACAGAGCGAAACTAGTGGCGAGGACCAGGTAAGTATGATCACCACCTCAGGTCAGCCACTCTGGGAGGTCTTTATTAGTCTTGGATAACCTCTTTAATGGGAATCTGTCAAATTCTGACCATGCTGAACTGCTGACAGCAATAGCTAATGGCTGAGGACAGCAGGACAAACATAACTTTGGTGGTGCTTTTCCCATCAGAAGTAGTGTGAATATGAAGTTTTAGTCTGTCTGATTCTGCTACAGCAAGTGCACAGGAGGAGGAGCTTCACTGTGAAAGTGCTCTCTACATTTTTTTAGTCTGGTAGAATAACATTTAATACTTATTCTCACTACTCCTGATGAAAAAAGCTCTGCAAAACACCCCCAACTGGTGACACCTACCTGTACCTTTACCACAAGCTGCTGGCAATTCATTTATTACTTCTAGTAGAAATACAGGAACGGGCACATCATGGAGTCATAAGAATAGATGTTACAGAATGTTTATTACAAGTGGAGTGCAAGTAGTCACGGATCCGTTACAATAATACAACTGCATGCATCAGTCTTGAACGGATCCGTTTGTATTATCTGCAACATAGCCAAGACGGATCCATCATGAACTCCATTGAAATTCAACGGGAGACTGATCCGTTTTCTATTGTGCCAGATTGGGCTGGGGAAAACGGATCGGTCCCCATTGATTTACATTGTGTCAGAACGGATCCATTTACCTCTGCATTGTCAGGCGGACACCAAAACGTCTATGGGGCTATTCACATGGCCGTTTTTTAAAGGCCAGTGAATAGCGGTTGTCAAAAAAATAGGACATGTTGTATTTTTGGCCGTTTTCACAGTCAGATGGATCCCACTGAAATCTATGGGACCGTTTTTAACGGCTATTAAACAGGAGTGCAACCGGTCGAAAAAAATGGGTAAACTAGTGAGAAGTGGCCTCATCCACTTACACACGCTGAGGCAGTCGCTCCTCTTGATGCTGAAGGACCTGTGCAGGGAGCGCATAGTGACATCACGCCTGAGCGCAGGTCCTTCAGCCTCAAGAGAGGGGTGACTGCCTCGGTGTGTGCGCAAGTGGATGAGGTGAGTGATTTATTTATTTATTTTTTGGGGCATGAAAAAATTAAACACTTTATTACAGCTGAGGACCACTATGAAGGGCATATTAATGCAAGGGGCCACTGCATGCAAGGGTTGGGAATAGAGATGAGCGAATTTTTAAAAAATTTGATTCGCCGAATTTTTCGGGAAAAATTTGGTTTGATCAGAATTTATTTGCGGCGAATTACGTTAAAAAACAGCTATTTCCGGGCTGCAGAGAGCCTCTATAGTGGTGTAGAACACTGTGCCTTGCAGTAACACGCATAGGGAGTCTGCTTTGGTGGTGAAATTATACTGTGAGTCCGTATGACATGCAGATGACAGGTGTCGCTCTTAGAATCACTGCACACTTCACTTATTTGGGCAGTCACGGGGCCAAAACTGACCAAATAACTCAAGTATGAACTCAGCCTTACAGGTCGATGTTAGCGCCAAGAAGAAGCGCACTCCTTTTACACCGTCGTCAGCTGATTCCACATAGATGTCTACAGAACCTGTTCTATTAAACTCTTATACAAGTAGAGACTCCCGACAGAGTGGAGAGGGTGTCAGCAGTAAGTTTGTGTTGACGTCACTGATTAATTTGCCCTTCCTCTGATCCGTCAGAACAATAACCAACAAAAAACGGATCCTGTCTGTGGAGCATACGCCTTAACTCGGTCAGCATTTGGTCAGTAATCTATCAGTATTGCTAATGCCAAAAAACAGGAATGGATGTAAAACAGAGATGACACATGCAAATATTCCATTAATGTCTTCTGTGTTTTGTACCTACTCCTGCTTTTGGCTACCAAATCATAAGTCAATTCTGATGGGACCATACAGGTCTTAAAGCTGCTACACAGACAGGATCCGTTGTGCGTCTAATTTTTCCTTCCTTCTGACAGATCAGAGGAAGGGTCAAATAAAAGATGATGTCAGCCAGGCCGAAAGCCAAAATAGTGGCCCACTCATGAAGTGAGTAGGGTGGGAACAGCATGAGAAGTCCACAGAGTGGCCCAGTGACAGAGTGGTGAGGTGGGGGCAGCATGAGAAGGCCACAGAGCGGCAAAGTGACATACTGTAGAGTGGAGGAAAGAGACCCGATCATTATTATTTTCCCTTATAACATGGTTATAAGGGAAAATAATAGCATTCTTAATACAAAATGCATAGTACAATAGGGCTGGAGGGGTTAAAAAAAAAATATTTAACTCACCTTAATCCACTTGATCGCGCAGCCGGCATCTCTTCTGTCTTCATCTTTGCTGTGCACAGGAAAAGGACCTGTGATGACGTCACTGCGCTCATCACATGGTCCGTCACATGATCCATCACCATGGTAAAAGATCATGTGATGACCGGAGTGACGTCATCAAAGTTCCTATTCCTCAAAGAAGAAGACAGAAGAGATGTCGGCTGCGCGATCAAGTGGATTAAGGCGAGTTAATTTTTTTTTTTTTTTTTTTAACCCCTCCAGCCCTATTGTACTATACATTCTGTATTAAGAATGTATTATTTTCCCTTATAACATGGTTATAAGGGAAAATAATAGCAATCTACAGAACACCTAACCCAAACCCGAACTTCTGTGAAGAAGTTCGGGTTTGGGTACCAAACATGCAGATTTTTCTCACGCGCGTGCAAAATGCATTACAATGTTTTGCACTTGCGCTGAAAAATTGCGCATTTTCCCGCAACGCACCGCATCTTATCCGGGCAAAAAACATGACGCCCGTGTGAAAGAGGCTTAATTCTTGCTGGTATAACTTATAATATGCAAGTAGATGAAGATTTTTAGAATAACTTTTCATATTAGTTTGATTAGGTTGATTCTGCATTCATAGGTTTGCAGAAGTTAGGATTAAAGGGTTTCTACCACCAGAAATACCGTTATGTAGCTGACTGATATAGCGATGCGCTAATGTCAGCACTACATAACAGTATGTTTCTAACGTTACTCCCTGCAGACATTTTTGTTAAAAAAAGCACTTTTTTTATATGCTAATGAGCCTCTAGGTGCTATGTGGGCGTAAAATCAGCACCTAGAGGCACCGTCCACTCACCCATTATCCTGCCCAGGTCCTGAGTTCTGCCCGCCCAGCTCCTCTTGATTGATGGCACGGTCCGCCGCATCGCTGCCGAAATCCCGCACCTGCGCCGTTCACTTCTGTCTTCGGCGCAGTGAGTGAAGGCCGCTCTCCTGATGCCGGCTTCCTCACTGTGACGTAGTCGGCGCAGTGAGGAATCCGGCACCAGGAGCGCATCATTCACTCACTGCGCCGAAGACAGAAGTGAACGGCGCAGGCGCAGGATTTCGGCAGCGATGCAGTGGACCGTGCCATCAATCAAGAGGAGCTGGGCGGGCAGAACTCTGGACCTGGGCGGGATAATGGGTGAGTGGACGGAGCCTCTAGGTGCTGATTTTACGCCCACATAGCACCTAGAGGCTCATTAGCATATACTAAAAGTGCTTTTTTAACAAAAACGGCTGCAGGGACTAACGTTAGAAACATACTGTTATGTAGTGCTGACATTAGCGCATCGCTAATGTCAGTCAGCTACATAACAGTATTTCTGGTGGTAGAAACCCTTTAAGGTCTTTTTCTCAACTCTGTTCATGTTATAACATTTTTGCTGTGAAGAAGAGGCATGTGATCTCTGCTGAGTCAAATTCAGTTTTGAGAACTGCAAAAGTAAACCAAGCATCTGTGATAATATCTTGTAGGCAGAGAAACTGCCCAATAATCTTACAAAAACCTCTGGAAGAGCATGACATTGTGGATGGATTAATGGAATTTATTTACCTAAAAAATTAAACATATACAGCCTTATTCTACATAATTAAAAAACGAATCTTTATTTCATGATGTAATAACCTTTGGATGGTAATCTATTTTCCTCAAAAAGCATTTTATATTAAAAAAAAATCTGATTTAAATCAAACAAATCCGATTTATTTTTATATATTTTTTAAAATCATTGAATTTTATCCACCGTGCTTACTATTAATGTGAGGCACATGGGATCCAGTCCAAAAGCATGTGCCCAGGCTGACATTAAAAATAAATGACCCCTATCATGTTTAAAACACGGCAGTGGCAAGATTGGGGTTAATGAGTCACATTAACCCCAGTCAGGCTGGCTGCCTGATACATGTTTTTTGCCTGCCTTTATTTTGAGGCAGGCTAATCACTCTTGCACTGTATGAGTGTGGGGTACCTTCTATGCTGGCTGCTCAGTGCACACCAACTCTGGGGCTGGGGCTCACGCTGAGGACAGGACACTCAGGAGCAGGCTGCCGCTGTTCGCCGTGCTCACTAGCTCAGATGGCGCAGACGTTTTTTACCTCCCCCCGTCCCTTCTCCTGCTTTAATTAGCCGCACATTCATTGGTGGCAGTGGTGCGGGCAGCTTCAGAGCCCGCTCTTTTCACAGCTTTCAGTTGTGGCCGCGTCATAGGAGGGAGGGACTCCCTCCCTCCCGCCTTCGTCTAGAAGGCCGAGAGCGGCACACGCCATGTTCTCTTGAAATACTAGGTTGCGCAGCCTAGTATCGCAATAACACAAATCCCGACCGGACCCGTCCCCTACGAGCCGCAAATGAAGTTGCAAGGAGACGCTTGCGTCTTGCGAACCGCGGGTTGGCCACCCCTGCACTATGCGGATGAAGAAAGCTGCTCATCAGCGACTCTAGACTCAGGCTACTGCTGATGGAGCTGGTACTGCTCCTGCCACCCCACCCCAGCAGCCATGGCAGTGGAACGTGAGCGCAGCGGGCCCCCCGGTCAGACCTGCGAAAGGATGGACGATGTCTCTATAGTAGTTCAGTTGGTCTTCCCTCTCAGCGGATGTAAAAAAAGGCCCCCCATTTTGGACCGGTAGCGAGGGTCCAACAAGGTGGAGAGCCAGAAGTCATCCCTCTGCCGAATGGTGACAATTCGGCTGTCACTACGCAAGCAAGTGAGCATGCAGCGGGCCATTTGCGCAAGTGACTCGGAGGGACTCTCTGCCTCCATCTCCACTGCATACTGCCACGGTGTGTCTGGGTCCCCTGCCTCATCTTCCTCATCGCCCTGTAGCTCCTCTGGCTGCTCCTGCTCCTCCTCTCCTGTCACCTGTGTATAAAAACGACCCATTTCCTCCTCCTCCAGTTCAGCCCCCACAGGGCTCATGTGGCCATGAGATGTAGGCGCCACATCTCCAATCCCCTGACCAGTCAGATTTACCAGCATCTTACCAGGACATGAAGCAGTGGAATGACGTTGTTCATCCCGTAGTCCTGGTGACTGACAAATAATGTGGCCTCCTTAAAGGGCCTGAGCAAACGTCAGGTGTCACGCATGAGCTGCCACTGGCTGACATCGAAGTTACACAGGTGAGTACTCCTGTCCGCTTGGATCATCAGGAAATCGTTTATGGCCTTTCTCTGTTCATACAGTCGGTCCAACATATGGGGGGTGGAATTCCAATGGGTGGAAACGTCGCATATCAGCCTATGTTGGGGGGATGCCCTTCTGCCACTGTAGCCCAAGGAGGGTGTGCTTTGCGGTGTAAGAGTGGCTGAAGTGCATGCAAAGTTTCCTGGCCATTTATAGGATGTCTTGCAGATGGGGTGAAGACTTCAGGAACCGCTTGACAACCAGATTGAACACGTGTGCCATGCAGGGCGCATGGCTCAGCCCTCCTTGACGCAGCGCCGACACAATGTTATTCCCGTTGTCGGTCACCATGGTTCCGATTTTGAGTTGTCGTATCCGAATTCTTGCTGAAGGACATGGAGCAGTTCCTCCCCTGTGTGACTCCGTTTGCCCAGGCAAACGAGGTGCAGAACAGCATGACATTGCCGTGCCCTGCACATGTGGTATGCTGGAGGGGCACTGTGAATTGTCCCTGCAGTGGAGGCTGAGGCGGACATTGTCGCTGGACCAACGGAGTGGTAACGTGGAGGCGGCGTCACCTGGCCAAGTTGCTGGTGTGGCTGTGCAGGAACCACATTCACCCAGTAGGCCGTATAGGACATGCACTGTCCCTGACCATAGTTACAGCTCCACACGTCGGCGCTGCCGTGCACTTTGGCAGACACTGACAGGCTCAAGGACTGGCCCACCTTCTGTTCTACATATTTGTGCAGGGCTGGTACTGCCTTTTTGGCAAAGAAATGACAGCTTGGGACTCTCGACCTCGGCTCGGCACAAGCCATCAGTTCTCTGAAGGGTGCAGAGTCCACCACTTGGAAAGGTAGGGACTGCAGCACCAGCAACTTGGCCAGGAGCACGTTCAGCTTCTGCGCCGTTGGATGCATGCACGCATACTGTTGTCTCTTGGCAATCGCTTCGGTGATCAATTGCTGACGGAATGCGTGACAAGGAGGAGGAGGAGCATCAGGACCTTGCAGATAATGGGAAGGACAGACAGCTTCCTTTGGCTGAGGTGGTGGAGCCTTGACTGCCTGAAACCGGGTGTGTGCCAGTGGGTGATGAAGCGGTTGCTGCGGCAGGCTGGACCACCACATCGGAGCCACAGTTCTCCCAGGCCACTTTATGGCAACGCTGCATATGCTGACGCAGGGCCGTAGTGCCAACATTGGCACCCTGGCCACGCTTCAACCTCTGCCCACAGATTCTACATATGGCCACGTTCATCTCCTCCGGCGGCTTAAAAAAAACTGCCACACCGCCGAGTAGGCGGCTTCCAAGTGCGATCAGCTACATCATCGAGTACTGTCTGCACGTCACTGATGTCCTCCTCATCCGTCTTTGGGTCAAGAGCCTGACCGCTCTCAACACCAGCTCCCACGCCACTCTCCTCATCACTACTTGCCCGCCTAGCGGAGGAAGCGGCGGATGTCTCCTCCACATCTTGGCTGGGCATTAGCTGTTGACTGTCCTCTAGTAGCTCTTCTTCTCTGAAAAGTGGAGCATATAATACTTCTCTGGCTGAGGGAACAGAAAAGTACAGAGGCAGGTTGAGGACAGGTGAGGGCACAGGGCCTGCTCCCGGGCCATGCCAACTAAGGGTTGTGACTGACGAACCCACGACTTTTGGCTGGGGGTGTCTGAAGATCGACTCAACATTTCTAGAACCACTGGGTTGCTGGTCACGACTTGATCGCTAGCTGACACTGGGAGCTTCGGCCTCTCGAAGTGACCCCTGCTACCACAGCCCCTTACTCTGCCTGCGCCAGAAACATTTAGCCTTCTGCCAATCCCCTGTGCAGGGCCTGGCACTTCTCTGTTTGACATACTGTTAGATCAAATAACCAAATGTTAGATCAAATGTTTTTTATTTCACCACTAATACACGGCAAACTGGGCTTTAGAGTATATCACTGCACCGCACAAGGGCAAATAAGACATAGAAATATTTCCTTGTAATAAACCCTGTTAATGGCTGTATCAAACAGCACTTGCACCCTAATAAGAATGGTTTGCTGGAATTACAGAGCTGTATAATGGCAATTTGGATCCGCAGACACTGCACCAAGGTGTAATAAGATTGTTCCTATTACCCAGGCTGTAACCTCCCCTAATGAACCCTGTTAAACATAAACGCTGTGGAATGATTTCTCCCTATCCTTTCCCTACACCTTGAATAATCTTTCCCTGAACCTGTAAATCGTTTTTTCTGGCACAATAAAGTCTTTCGTAGCACTGTCCCTAGCGCCTGCTGACGTCTCTCCCTGCACTAAGTACAGTCGTGGCCAAAAGTTTTGAGAATTACATAAATATTGGAAATTGGAAAAGTTGCTGCTTAAGTTTTTATAATAGCAATTTGCATATACTCCAGAATGTTATGAAGAGTGATCAGATGAATTGCATAGTCCTTCTTTGCCATGAAAATTAATTTAATCCCAAAAAAAACATTCCACTGCATTTCATTGCTGTCATTAAAGGACCTGCTGAGATAATTTCAGTAATCGTCTTGTTAACTCAGGTGAGAATGTTGACGAGCACAAGGCTGGAGATCATTATGTCAGACTGATTGGGTTAAAATGGCAGACATGTTAAAAGGAGGGTGATGCTTGAAATCATTGTTCTTCCATTGTTAACCATGGTGACCTGCAAAGAAACGCATGCAGCCATCATTGCGTTGCATAAAAATGGCTTCACAGGCAAGGATATTGTGGCTACTAAGATTGCACCTCAATCAACAATTTATAGGATCATCAAGAACTTCAAGGAAAGAGGTTCAATTCTTGTTAAGAAGGCTTCAGGGCGTCCATGAAAGTCCAGCAAGCGCCAGGATCGTCTCCTAAAGAGGATTCAGCTGCGGGATCGGAGTGCCACCAGTGCAGAGCTTGCTCAGGAATGGCAGCAGGCAGGTGTGAGCGCATCTGCACGCACAGTGAGGTGAAGACTTTTGGAAGATGGCCTGGTGTCAAGAAGGGCAGCAAAGAAGCCACTTCTCTCCAGAAAAAAACATCAGGGACAGATTGATCTTCTGCAGAAAGTATGGTGAATGGACTGCTGAGGACTGGGGCAAAGTCATATTCTCCGATGAAGCCTCTTTCCGATTGTTTGGGGCATCTGGAAAAAGGCTTGACCGGAGAAGAAAAGGTGAGCGCTACCATCAGTCCTGTGTCATGCCAACAGTAAAGCATCCTGAGACCATTCATGTGTGGGGTTGCTTCTCATCCAAGGGAGTGGGCTCACTCACAATTTTGCCCAAAAACACAGCCATGAATAAAGAATGGTACCAAAACACCCTCCAACAGCAACTTCATCCAACAATCCAACAACAGTTTGGTGAAGAACAATGCATTTTCCAGCACGATGGAGCACCGTGCCATAAGTGATAACTAAGTGGCTCGGGGACCAAAACGTTGACATTTTGGGTCCATGGCCTGGAAACTCCCCAGATCTTAATCCCATTGAGAACTTGTGGTCAATCCTCAAGAGGCGGGTGGACAAACAAAAACCCACTAATTCTGACAAACTCCAAGAAGTTATTATGAAAGAATGGGTTGCTATCAGTCAGGAATTGGCCCAGAAGTTGATTGAGAGCATGCCCAGTCGAATTGCAGAGGTCCTGAAAAAGAAGGGCCAACACTGCAAATACTGACTCTTTGCATAAATGTCATGTAATTGTCGATAAAAGCCTTTGAAACGTATGAAGTGCGTGTAATTATATTTCACTACATCACAGAAACAACTGAAACAAAGATCTAAAAGCAGTTTAGCAGCAAACTTTGTGAAAACTAATATTTGTGTCATTCTCAAAACTTTTGGCCATGACTGTACACTGGAAAATGTCAGAATCCAAGATGGCTGAGGCTATTTATAGGGCTGTGACATCACAGGGCTGGCTGGCTGCTGATTGGCTGCATGAATGGCATTGTAGGTGATCCCTTGTTTCTTGCTCCATGTCCTAACATGTGCAGCAGCCATTTTAGGAAAAAATGCGATTCGTTACCACAATCGAATTTTTCCTGAAATTCGGAACGAATTCCACTTTGTCAGCTTCGATTCGCTCATCTCTAGTTGGGAAGCCAATGAAAATCATCCATTTCATTAAAGGGAACCTGTCACTGGGATTTTGTGTATAGAGCTGAGGACATGGGTTGCTAGATCGCCGCTAGCACCTCCGCAATACCCAGTCCCCATAGCTCTGTGTGCTTTTATTGTGTAAAAAAAAGATTTGATACATATGCAAATTAACCGGAGATGAGTCCTGTCCCTGAGATGAGTCCAGCATGAAGGAGCTCAGCACCGCCGAATTTCCTCCTTGCTCCCCGATGTCAAAAAGCTAGAGCAACGTAATCTCGCAATGCACGAGCTAGCGCATGCGCAGTGTCGGCATAGTGTTCCTTCCCTGTGCTGGTATCAGCCTCAGGGAAGGAACTGCACGTGTAATCTCGCGCATCGCAAGATTACGGCGCTCTGGCTTTCTGACATAGGGGAGCAAGGAGGAGATTCTGAGGATGCGGGCGGTGCTGGGCTCCTTCACGCTGGACTCATCTCACATACAGGACTCATCTCAGGTAATTTGCATATGTATGAAATCGGTTTTTTTACACAATAAAAGCACACAGAGCTATGGGGACTGGGTATTGCGGATGTGCTAGCGGCCATCTAGCAACCTATGTCCTCAGCTCTATACACAGAATCCCGGTGACAGGTTCCCTTTAAACATGGCGAGATGGCCAGAAAATGGATGCAAAACTGGGCAAGAAAAACTGACAGTGTGAATGTAGCCTAATGTTTCCCTTTTTTTTTTTTTTTTTTACATTTTCAGGGGTATAAAAAAAATAAGCATAGAAAGGGTACAATAAAAATGACATAATAAAGCCTTATGTATCACTGACAAAAGGCACAACAATGATTTACATTACCAAACGGAAAAAAAAGTCATGGCTTTCAAAGTCACACTCTGGTCCGGTCTTGAACTGGTTAACAAAAGCTGCCCAAATCAGATTCCAGCTTTTCTTTTTCTAAGGAGTTTTAGAAAATAGAAGCAGCAACCTGATTGGCTGCTCCTTACCAGTGAGTAGAGCCCCTGCAGGACTCTGCGGCTGACGAGAAGCATGGGCCCGGCGAGCTGCTCGGCGATGCGTCGCCTCCGTGTAACGTTCCTTCACTATGGCAACGCAGCCCGGAACAGGCAGCGGCCGCGCATGACGTCACTGCACTGAACCCAGGAAGAGGCCACCTTAAAGACCTCCCTCCTGCAGGGGGCAGTCGGCGCTCAGAGCAGTGTCTCCGCGCTCCATTCCCGGGGCTCCCGGTGTGTTTCCTGGAGAGGCGGGTTGTGTAATAGATATGTGACGGGCCGTCATACGGAACAGCTTCAGGATGAGGGAGAAGAGGAGCAAGCGCTTGAGAGCGGGACGGAGAGAGACGGCGCCGGCCCCGGTAGGTAGTCCAGGGTGTACTTACAGCTGGGAGCTCTGCGGTGGCCATTACTGGTCCCAGTGTGTACAGATGGAGATCCGTCACGTCTGGGGCTTTATACTATGTTCCAGGATCATATCCTCTTCAAGATCTCTGCTGGCTGTCCATGAATGGGGACATGCCCTGCCTACAATGTATCCCTTCAGTCTCTGTTGGAGGCTCCCAGTCACATTGACAATAAAATTACAAACTAGGACCACCTGGGCGGAATCTGAGGGACCCCATAATAAGGCGGTGTGTGCGGCTGACCGCTGTGGCTTCCATTCTAATCTATAGGACCTCATTTAGGCCTCATGCACACTGGATCCGTTTTTGGGTCCGTAAAGCACCCATATTGGCCGTGTGCATTCCGCCCTAAAAATGCCTTTTGTGTACACAATTTGCATTTATCACTATGGGATGGCCCAAAATAGTCTCAGAGTGCCCCGTGCAAGCCTGGCCGCCCTTAGCGGTGACTGGCAGGTGGGCATGCGTCCTGCCTACTCTCTGTTTACCCGGATTCTGGACCTGCTCCTGTCTGACATTGAGACCTAGCCCAGGGCAATCCAGCTGTCGGACTACAACCTCCAGCGTGCAGACACGTTTGGCTTTTCCTTTAACTTCCATAGACGTGAATGAAGCATTTTGGGAGTTGTAGTTCCTGTAAAGCTGGAGTGCCGGAGGTTGCAGTATGCCGCCAATGCCCCCTTTAAGTGTTTTTTTTTACTATTTTTCTACAATCGTAGCATGTCTAATGTAAAAATCACATTATTCTATATTTCACCGATGTAACATCTGAGGGCTTGGTCTTTGTGGGACAAGGTGTGGTGTTCATTGGTGCTTTTTTGGGGTACATAAATAACGTTCCTTATTATACAGTGTACAGTGGCGGAAATAATTATTTGACCCCTCACTGATTTTGTAAGTTTGTCCAATGACAAAGAAATGAAAAGTCTCAGAACAGTATCATTTCAATGGTAGGTTTATTGTAACAGTGGCAGATAGCACATCAAAAGGAAAATCGAAAAAATAACTTTAAATAAAAGATAGCAACTGATTTGCATTTCATTGAGTGAAATAAGTATTTGAACCCTCTAACAAAAAAAGACTTAATACTTGGTGGAAAAACCCTTGTTTGCAAGCACAGAGGTCAAACGTTTCTTGTAATTGATGACCAAGTTTGCGCACATTTTAGGAGGAATGTTGGTCCACTCCTCTTTGCAGATCATCTCTAAATCCCTAAGGTTTCGAGGCTGTCTCTGTGCAACTCTGAGCTTGAGCTCCCTCCATAGGTTTTCGATTGGATTAAGGTCCGGAGACTGACTAGGCCACTCCATGACCTTAATGTGCTTCTTCTTGAGCCACTCCTTTGTTGCCTTTGCTGTATGTTTTGGGTCATTGTCGTGCTGGAACACCCATCCACGACCCATTTTCAGTTTCCTGGCAGAGGGAAGGAGGTTGTCGCTCAGGATTTCACGATACATGGCTCCGTCCATTTTCCCGTTTATGCGAATAAGTTGTCCTGTGCCCTTAGCAGAAAAACACCCCCAAAGCAAAATGTTTCCACCCCCATGCTTGACGGTGGGGACGGTGTTTTGGGGGTCATAGGCAGCATTTTTCTTCCTCCAAACACAGCGAGTTGAGTTAATGCCAAAGAGCTCTATTTTGGTCTCATCAGACCACAGCACCTTCTCCCAGTCACTCTCTGAATCATTCAGGTGTTCATTGGCAAACTTCAGACGGGCCTGCACATGTGCCTTCCTGAGCAGGGGGACCTTGCGAGCCCTGCAGGATTTTAATCCATTGCGGTGTAATGTGTTTCCAATGGTTTTCTTGGTGACTGTGGTCCCTGCTAATTTGAGGTCATTAACTAACTCCTCCCGTGTAGTTCTAGGATGCTTTTTCACCTTTCTCAGAACCATTGACACCCCACGAGGTGAGATCTTGCGTGGAGCCCCAGAGCGAGGTCGATTGATGGTCATTTTGTGCTCCTTCCATTTTCGAACAATCGCACCAACAGTTGTCACCTTCTCTCCCAGCTTCTTGCTAATGGTTTTGTAGCCCATTCCAGCCTTGTGCAGGTCTACAATTTTGTCTCTGACATCCTTGGACAGCTCTTTGGTCTTTCCCATGTTGGAGAGTTTGGAGTCTGCTTGATTGATTGATTCTGTGGACAGGTGTCTTTTATACAGGTGACTAGTTAAGACAGGTGTCCTTAATGAGGGTGACTAATTGAGTAGAAGTGTCTAACCACTCTGTGGGAGCCAGAACTCTTAATGGTTGGTAGGGGTTCAAATACTTATTTCACTCAATGAAATGCAAATCAGTTGCTATCTTTTATTTAAAGTTATTTTTTCGATTTTCCTTTTGATGTGCTATCTGCCACTGTTACAATAAACCTACCATTGAAATGATACTGTTCTGAGACTTTTCATTTCTTTGTCATTGGACAAACTTACAAAATCAGTGAGGGGTCAAATAATTATTTCCGCCACTGTATGTATGTGCCTTTTTTGGGGGGGAAAACATGGTTTTATTTTTGTAATAAAATTTATTAACATTTAATAATACATTTTTTCAGTCTTACTAGGGCCCATGGCTTTTATAATGCCCTGGAGACTCTGTGAGAGCGGCCGGCTGTCTATTAGGCACACAGTCATGGCAGGCCCCTGGCTACATTGGCAATGCATCAACACCCCGCCATTGCATTCGCATGGGGCCGATGGTGACAATTAGGGATGAGCGAATAGACTTCGGGCGTACCACTTGGTACCGAACAGTAGAAATCAATTCGGCTCATCGGAGCCAATACATTCTAATACAGTACAGAGCGCTTGCACCGTACAGTATTAGAACGAAGCTTTATGCGAACCAACTTCAGATGTTTCATCCGAAGCCGATTCGCTCATCCCTAGTGACAATAATTATGCCTTCCTTTGAAGGGGTTATCGGTGGAGGGGTCATGTTACTTGGAGAAACCGCTGCGCTCCTGTGAACGTTGTGGCTTGTAACTTCACGTCATTGTCACATGCTTTTGTTAAGATGAGTTCCATTCAAGTGAATGGAACTAATGGACCCCTTACACGTGACGACGACCGAGCAGATTGTCAGGATGGAAGCGTTCCTTCCCAACCATGTGTTTACACGAGCGTTGTGCTCGTTCATCGGGTAATCGGCGGTGCATTTACACCGCCAGATCATGGTTAACAAGTATTACTAGTAATGCTGGCTAGCGATGATCTGTTCAATTGTCGGCCCGTGTAAAGGGCCCTTAAGCTGCAATACCAAGCATAGCCACTATACTAGCTTGTCCGATTGCTGTGGCCCCTTGAAACAGCTGACCCGCGAGGGCGAGAGTTGGGCTACCATCAATCAGATATTGATGACCTATCCTGAGCATGCGTCATCAATATCTAAAGGAACTTTCTGACTGATAACCTATCATCTGGACAGGTCTTCAGTATCTGATTGGTGGGGTCCTACACCTGGGACCCACGGCCTTCTCGCCGCAAGTAACATTAGGTTCATTAGTCATTCAAATGAATGGGGCAAGCACGGAGAAGGCAGTGGCGCTCACAGGAGCACCGATGTCTTCTCAAGGTCATCAGCTAAAAAGTCTCAGAAAACCTCTGTCATTTCTGTACACCGCTGTGGACAGCCACTGTAGTTCTAATATCTGAAATGTGAAGATCATGTGAGCACATGCACAGTGAAAAGTCCCGTAATCTTCTTTATATGTGGTATCTGGGGTTGTTAGCCAAGTAGTTGAGGAGTGAGCGATATACTGCTGTATCAAGAAACTGCAATATAGTGATGTCACTGTTTCTTAATTACAGCTGTATTTTAGTGACGTTGTGGGGTGGTCGCACTTGACAGTGATGACCGCTTCTAAAACGGGTGCTGCATAGGCGCATATTGACGTGTTATGTGCGCCAACGCACACACGTACCGGCCGTGGCGTCCGGCGTACAGTACACGTCAACGCATGGCGCACAACTAAATGGGGTGCCGCTGGTGGGTGAAAGCCCTGTTCACCACTCACTCCCCAGCCTGGGTCTCATTACATGGTGTGGGACAGTGGGGCCACAAGGAGACATAACTATAATATATTAGGGCAACACAGAGACATATATTGTATAAGCCCCATACGGTATAGCGTCTCCTTGTGGCTGCCCCCATACGGTATAGCGTCTCCTTGTGGCTGCCCCCATACGGTATAGCGTCTCCTTGTGGCTGCCCCCATACGGTATAGCGTCTCCTTGTGGCTGCCCCATTACTAAATGAATATTTATGGTGAAATATATATTGTTGTTGTGATTTTTTAAAAATATTATTGGAATATTTTTTATATTCTCCAACCCTAATGCAGACTGCTGACATGAAAGCTACCGCCATGACTGACTTGTGCCTGTGAATCAAAACCGTTCACAGCATTTTCTAGTAGCAGTCATGGTGAAGATGTAACTTTTCAGTCATTCTTGTAAATGGTTAGAATGAAAGAGTAAGGCTACTTTCACACCTGCGTTTAGGTCGGATCCGTCTGGTATGTGCCCAGACGGATCCGCACCTATAATGCAAACGCTTAGATCCGTTCAGAACGGATCCGTTTGCATTACCATGAACAAAAAAAAAAAATTTTTTTATTTTTTTTTGTTCATGATAATGCAAACGGATCCGTTTTGACTTTACATTGAAAGTCAATGAGAGACGGATCCGTTTGAAAATTGAGCCATACTGTGTCAAATTCAAACGGATCCGTACCCATTGACTTAGGCTACTTTCACACTAGCGTTCGGGTGTCCGCTCGTGCGCACCGTTTGAGGGGCTCACGAGCGGCCCCGAATGCATCCGTCTGGCCCCAATGCATTCTCAGTGGAGGCGGATCCACTGAGAATGCATCCGCCTGCCAGCGTTCAGCCTCCGCTCCGCTCAGTGAGCGGACACCTGAACGCCTGGCTCAATCTTCAAGCGGATCCGTTCCCCATTGACTTACAATGTAAAGTCTGAACGGATCCGCTCAGGCTACTTTCATACTTAGAAAATTTTCTAAGTTTTAACGCAGACGGATCCGTTCTGAACGGATGCGAACGCCTGCATTATCGGAGCGGATCCGTCTGATGAAACATCAGACGGATCCGCTCCGAACGCTAGTGTGAAAGTAGCCTTACATTGTAAGTCTGGACGTATCCGTTTGCCTCCGCACGGCCAGGCGGACACCTGAACGCTGCAAGCTGCGTTCAGGTGTCCGCCTGCTGAGCGGAGGACAAACGGAGCCAGACTGATGCATTCTGAGCGGATCCGCATCCATTCAGAATGCATTAGGGCTGGACGGATCCGTTCGGGGCCGCTTGTGAGCCCCTTCAAACGGAACTCACAAGCGGAGCCCCGAACGCTAGTGTGAAAGTAGCCTTAGATGCCCCTGTTGAATCTAGATTGTAAGCCCCACTGGGGAGAGCAAGTGATGATAATGTCTGTAAAGCGCTGTGGAATATGTTGGCGCTATAGAAGTAGGTAAGATAAATACTAAATTGTCATCATGAGTTCAGCAGGAAAATGTTGGGAGGTATGAGTCATTGGCTTTGGGAGCCGAAATTAAACTGAACACTCCTGCCACCTTGTGGTAAGATGGATCATTTTATGTATAGGCTTTTTCAATGGGATTTTGTAATCAGTGTAAAATGCTTACTAATCGTTACATAACTGAGGTTGAAAAAAGCCAGAAGTCTAACCTATAATGATATCGTGTCGATCCAGAAGAAGACACAAACCCAAACAGGGCAGATGCCAATTTCCCTTATTAGGGCGAATAAATTCCTTACTGATCCCAATTGTGGCATTTAGAATAAATTTCTAGACCAGCATTTCATCTCCAGAAATCTAGTGCCCATATTGTGTTTTATGATATTATATGTTATATTATGATTTATTTTTTATTTATTTTTTTAAATACATTTTACTGATAGAGAAATTATACAGGACACACATTCCAAAGTTATGTTGGACTTGTGAAATTCCATACACTTACATGTAATATGCTTGTTTTACAGGTACTTCCATCGCCAGCAGATGACTTCGCAGTGGATAGTGGCATTTCGCCAAAAGCTGGTACAAGTAATAAAATGCAAAGCCAAGGAGCCCCAGCCGATGCCTCTCCTGACTCTAAGTGCCCCATATGCTTGGATCGGTTTGATAATGTTTCCCACCTTGACCGATGTCTGCACAGATTTTGCTTTCGGTGCATCCAAGAATGGGCAAAGAACAAAGCTGAATGTCCACTATGCAAGCAGCCATTCAATTCTATTTTTCATAGTGTTCGTGCTGAAGATGACTTTAAGGAGTATGTCTTGAGACCCACATTAAATGGCTCATTTGGGAGTCCTGATGGACATAGGTTTCGATATCGCACCACTATGACACGGGGCAATTATCTATCCCTGAGATCATTAAGGTCCTCTTCTCGAAGAACATTTTCACCTCCAGACAATGGTGTTCTTTTTGAGGGCATTTCAAATGTGTCCTCGCAACAGAGTGGTAGTGACATTCATCAAATGATGCGAAGACTGGCAACTAGACGGCAGGCCAGTGCTGAGGGGCGGACTATGAGACAGATTCAAGAGCAGGAGCTCATTAACTTTAGGAGAGCACTTTATCGTGCTGGGTTACGTGTCCGAAATATCCAAGATGGAGGTCGCTACCGTGATATATCTGCAGAATTTTTCCGCAGGAACCCTGCATGCCTTCACCGGCTAGTGCCCTGGCTGAAGCGGGAGTTGACTGTATTGTTTGGCTCCCATGGTTCTCTTGTGAACATTGTGCAACACATCATTATGAGGAATGTGACATTGTATGACATGGAAAGTCAGGCTTTTGTAGAGGACTTGCAACCTTTCTTTCTTCACCGTACTAATCACTTCATTCATGAATTAATTAACTTTGCACGTTGCCCTTACAATATTGAAGCTTATGATCAACATGCTAACTATGATTGTCCTGCTCCTTCATATGAAGAAGGAAGCCGATCAGAGTCCTCTGTTATTACAATATCACCTGATGAAGTAAATGCTAGAGAGCCAGATGTACCTTCATCTTCTCTTGATGTTGGACAAGCTCCTTGGGATGATGAAACACCAGGACCTTCCTACACCTCTGTGGATAGGCCAGTATCTTGGTCAGCAGACATCTCGGATGAACAGCCATCAAGTAGTAGACCGACTGCCAGTGATGCGAAAAGTGCCAATAAAAATGTACAGGACCAGACTGTCGGTCCAGATGACTGTGTCATAGTAGGCTTTGTTAAACCTCTGGCAGAAAGAACCCCAGAACTTGTGGAACTGTCTTCTGATTCAGAAGGGTCTCTTTGTGAAGTCAAGATTGAGGAGGCTAAAAAGCCTCAAATCAAGCCATTTACCTTGATTGACAGTAGTGGGTCAAGTAGGTCATCTTCTCCTTTGTCATCACTCTCAAGTGAAAAAAATACATTGAAAATTAGCCAAAAGCATAATACATCAGGAGAAAAATCCCATTCCAAAAAAAAGGAGCACAAACCAAAGGTTGTCTCTTCCAGAAATGGATCTAGAAAAGATAAAGTGTGTTTATTCAACAGTGAATCTTCAAGACATAGGACGCGGTCCCAAAGCTCAGATTGTTTCTCCCGGTCATCTCGTAATAAGTCTTATGAGAGTCACAGCAGAAAGGACCGCAAAAACAGCCCAAGAAATAAAAAATCTCCAGATAAGAGCCGGCACAGAAGTTGGAGAGAAAAAAGGAGGTCCAGGTCTAGAGACAGGAGTTCATCATGGCGAAGTCAGACTGTGTCATTGACAAGTGAAAGCTCAAGAGAAAGAGGTGGTTCTCGCTCTGCAAGTAGAAACCTTAGAGGACGATCACGGAGCCGTGACAGTGATGTTGACTATGCTGCAGACAACTATCGGAGTACTTATCAATGGGAGTACACTTACTATAGCCGAAATCGAGACAGAGATGGCTATGAGAAATCCTTTAGGAAACATGCGCGTGGTAAAGGTCGTTATTCTAGACCTTCTTCCAGTCCAGAGTATCGGGTGCAGTCTTACGCTGGAAGAAAAGATTTGAAAAGAAAAAAGGGAAGCGCTTCTACTAAACAGCACCACCGTGATAGATATCGATCGAGAAGCCGTTCATGCAGTAGAACAAATACATCTGGGGCAAGCCTACACAATGACAAACCTAGTGGAAAGAGGAAGTACAAAACTCGCCATTTGGAGAGAAAAGAAGAAGAAGAACGCAATCGGGAAGTGGAGGCCAAGCAAGAAAACACAAAGACCTACAAGGATGATCTGACTGAAACATCTTCTAATGAGCGAAAGCGGAGGAAAAAAACACGAAGTCCTAGCGTTGAAATAGTATATGAAGGGAAAGCCACAGAAAGTTCAAGATGTCACAAGAAGAAAAAGAAGAAGAAGCACAAGAAGAAGCATAGGCGCGAACATCCTGCCAACTCAACAGTGGCTTCTCCCATTATTATTACAATCGATAGTGACAGTGATGTTCCAACTGTAACGGAGGCCTCAACAAGTGACAAAAAATCTGCTACGCCTGAGAAAAGTCAAGATTGGGACCTTGTGCGGTCAGAACCCAGCCAGTCACCATCTACCTCTGCCACAGCAAACCTCACCGAGCCAGTGAGTGTAGAACCAGCAGGTCCCACATCCAAGGACTCTGATATAATTTCAAGCAATGGACATTTGGATGCTGCCACCGGCATATTAGATGGTTTGCATTTTGATGATAGCTCTGATGAGCCAGCTCTTCCAACCACCAGTAGTCCAGCTAAAATCCATTCTCCACCTTGTGAAGAAACAGCCATGACTGAACTACCTCTGCCAGACTTTAAGTCAGAACAGCAGAGTGCAACATCCACAGAACCTACTTTTTTAATGGACACCCATGAAAACTTTTCTGAAAACTCTCAAGAAATATTTGCTGAAACAATCAGTGATTTACTGGAAAGTATGGCTGCCCCCTCAGTTTTATGACCTTGTCTATTCTGATTAAATTATAAAGACACATTCACCTCAGAACAATTTTTTACAAATACCTGACTTATTACTATGTTTTCTAACTATTCTGACCACAGACAAGCTGCGTGAAGTTCATGTATGGGTGCACCTTACATCATTATTGAGAGTATCTGTTGGTATCTTTGCTGGGTAAGGATTACCCATTAGACTGTACCTTCAACTTCGAGATTTTAGTTCTTACTTCAGAATTTTTTGCTGATTAACTTAATAGTCATTTAAGTGCTACAGTGCTCCAAATCGAATGTTATTGTTTAAAGGCGTCGTCTGAGATTTTGATATTGGTGACCAATCCTTAGGCCCCCTGCACACGAACGTGTGCTTCGTGTTGCCGTATTGCGGATCCGCAATACACGGGTGCCGTTCCGTGGGCAATCCGCATCACGGATGCGGACCCATTTACTTGAATGGTTCCGCAAATCCGCACATGCAGAACGCAAGCACGGAATGGAACCCTACGCAAGCACGGAACGGAACACTACGGAAGCACTACAAAGTGCTTCTGTGGGGTTTCGTCCCGTTCTTCCGTTCCGCGAAAAGATAGAACATGTCCTATCTTTTTGCGGACCCATTAAAGTGAATGGGTCCGCGATCCGCTGCGGCTGCCCCACGGACTGTGTTCGTGCATTGCGGCCCGCAATTTGTTGGCCGCAGCACGACCACGGGGTGCACACGTTCGTGTGTAGGGGGATCGGTCATCAATATCCAGTTGGTGGGGGTTCGACTCCTAGCACAGCACGATCAGCTGTTTGAAGAGACTGGCGCTCCTGTGATGCCCTGCCCTTGTCTAGGCCATTGAAGTTACATGGCCTTGGCGCAGCTCAGTCCCATTTATATGAATGGGGCTGAGGTGCAATACCAAGCACAGCCATCATTTAATTGATGGCGCTGTGCTTGAAAAGCTGTGAGGGCAATTGATCGGTCGGGGTGCCGGCAGTCTAGCCCACACTGATCACATACATATTGATGATCTATCCTGAGGATAGGTCATCCATTATAACCCCTTTAAAGTATACCCGTCCTGTCAAGCGACTTTAGAATAGGCAATTGCGTGTGAGTAATAACACCATATTTGGCCATTATACTTTTATATTCTGCATTTTCCCTGCAGGCCCGATCTTGTCAGTTTTTCCTACACTCAATTTAGAATCTAGCAGACTAAAAGTTCATATTCTCACTCCTCCTGAGGGATAAAAAGTACTACAAAAGATATACTACTTTCCCAGGCCTCTACCTAGTGCCATGAACAGTTCAGCATGGGCAAAACTGCTGACATTCCCTTTAACTATAAAGATACATGAGGAAAAAGGTATGCTGTGAAATGAATCTGCAAAGAATTCTGAACCTCGAATTGAAGGGATGTCGGTAGTTGGAGGCACACTTAGGTTGTGCAAGATTAGAATTTTTTATTTTTTTTTCCTCCAAAAAGTGCACCTCTGTTGTCCATAGGCTGTTTTGCAAAGCCCCAGAACCTTTTTCTTGCCACATCTGAAAAGTAGCGAGAAACCTAAAAATCTGCAAATTATGGCATGTGCCATAATGTGCAACTTAATTACGCCACAATAGTGGTAATTGGGCTTAATGAATGCCCCTCGTATACTCTCTCACATCAGTGATGACCCACTTGAATTATGTTCCCTGGATAAGCTGTGTCTGTGTTGCAGAATTATTTATCAAGACATGTCAGCCATTTTATGATGTTTTCTATATATTTAGAAGGTAAAATGTGCTGTTTTAAGATCTGTAAATATATTTGTCTACAAGAGGCAAGGTACCTTATTGGTCATTTCAGAAATGTCTGGATTTTCTGGTAGATATGTTTTAAGTGGGGCTAAAACCTGGCAAAATGATTTGAAGGCAACATGTTATTGAGGGGCTGGGCAGATTATGTTTTATGGGAAGATATTCCGTATAATTTATACATTTTGTATCTCTACTCATTCTGGGATTTGTAGTCAAGCAGGCGGTCCTATCAGTGACTGACAGTCTTCCCCCTATTACTGTGTATACAGAGATAGGACCGTCTCCTCCATACAGCTAAGGCTACTTTCACACTAGCATTCGGGGCTCCGCTTGTGAGCTCCGTTTGAAGGCTCTCACAAGCGGCCCCGAACGGATCCGTCCAGCCCTAATGCATTCTGAGTGGATGCGGATCCGCTCAGAATGCATCAGTTTGGCACCGTTTGTCCTCCGCTCAGCAGGCGGACACCTGAACGCAGCTTGCAGCGTTCGGGTGTCCGCCTGGCCGTGCGGAGGCAAACGGATCCGTCCAGACTTTCAATGTAAGTCAATGGGGACGGATCCGTTTGAAGATGACACTATATGGCTCAATCTTCAAACGGATCCGTCCCCCATTGACTTTCAATGTAAAGTCAAAACGGATCCGTTTGCATTATCATGAACAAAAAAAAAAAAAAAATTTTTTTTTTTTTTTTGTTCATGGTAATGCAAACGGATCCGTTCTGAACGGATCTAAGCGTTTGCATTATAGGTGCGGATCCGTCTGTGCAGATACCAGACGGATCCGCACCTAACGCAGGTGTGAAAGTAGCCTATCTCTGTATACACAGTAATAGGGGGAAGACTGTCAGTCACTGATAGGACCGCCTGCTTGACTACAAAGCCAAGAGTGAGCAGAAATGTATATGAATGAACTACAAGTTTTACTGAATATATTCCTCTAAAATTATATATCAGTCTGCTCAGCTCCTCCTGCTGCCTTCAGCTCAGATGTCATGTTCAATGTGACAGGTTCCCTTTTAAGCTTGACATTTACTTTAAATAGTTCCCATATACTTACATGCTTGGCTGGGCTGAGTATGCATGTGTTCTAAATGGATTAACCTCTGCCAGATGCCACTGACGATGGCTTATCTTCCTTGAGAACAAAAGGATTGGGAATATAGAAGTCAAACGTCCTTCTCTTACTCTACACACGTACACACACGTACACACACACACACACACACACACACACACACACACGTACACACACACACGTTGACAGGCTCAGCAGACCTAAACAGGACCTGTCTACTCTCCTGACCGATCTGTTTTAGCAACTACTTGCATCCCCCTTGTAATAACAATTCTGAATCCTCTGTTCTATAACTCAATGATGTGCCTTTTATTATTCCTGCTAGAAGTTCTGAATGAGTTACTAACAGTTTACTATGAAGGTCCTGATGAGTGCTACCAGTTGCAAGTGTTTCCTTGCACGGTCTGATCAGTGTTGACAGTGTCAGATTGCGCAGGGACACACACCAACGCCGATCTGGACCTTCATTGAAAAGTGCTAGCAATTCATTCGCGAGTTCTAGTAGGAATAATAAAGGAATGGCACCCCACAGTCATGAGAATACATGCTCTAGAATTATGACATGGTGAATGCAAGTAGTTTCTAAGGTCCCGGTCACGGATGTGTGCTATGTTTTCCATGGACAGCACATGGATCCATTTATTTTAACGTGTATGTTCACGCTTCACTGGTTTTCCACAGACCATACGTCAGTGGAAAAACAAAGGAGGCATGCAGTAGGTTGGTCCAAGATGTGGACATGACCATTGAAGTCTATGGGTCCGTGACCATTGGTAAGAGATGCTCTGTAAAGCAGTTTACATGAAAATCATATGAGACAGGGACCAAACAGAGTCTTCACACATGAAACGCTGACGGCCTTTAAACGGACATAAAAGGAGGAGAGGATACAGGTCCGAATGAAAGCAAATATGCGGTTAGCTTTTATTATGTGCTGAACATGTACTTGTATTTTCTCTTGAAGAAAATAAAAAAGAACAAAAAGTCTTCAAGAAAAAGCAGTCCAGTTGTTGCTAGCGATAGCCCATGCCCTGGATGAATGAGACCCTGCAGACACATTGTATGTGTGAGTACATCCAGAGTGTAGAGCTCCTATCTCACCGACCGCACAGTGTGGCCAGAGCAAAGACCCTCACCGTTGTGTTCTGGGCACGTGACCTGTCATACGTGTGGCATGCAACCGCTGTAGCAATCATGTGTCCTATAATAAAACGGTTGCTGATGCCGGAAGATCCAAGACCTGTGGAGCCAGAACATAGTGGCGGGGATCAGGTAGGGCTACTTTCACACTCAAACGGATCCGTTTGTATTATCTTTAACATAGCCAAGACGGATCCGTCTTGAACACCATTGAAAGTCAATGGAGGTCGGATCCGTTTTCTATTGTGCCAGATTGTGTCAGTGAAAACGGATCCGTCCCCATTGACTTACATTGTGTGCCAGGACGGATCCGTTTGGCTCAGTTTAATCAGACGGGCACTAAAACGCTGCAGGCAGTGTTTTGGTGTCCGACTCCAGAGCGGAATGGAGGCTGAACGGAGGCAAACTGATGCATTCTGAACGGTTCCTTTTCCATTCAGAATGTATTAGGGCAAAACTGATCCGTTTTGGACCGTTAAGCCCTGAACGGATCTCACAAACGGAAAGCCAAAACGCGAGTGTGAAAGTAGCCTATGTTTGATCACCGCCGCTGGTCCGGCCAGGACTATGGGGTCTGTTGAAAAACCCCTTAAAGGTACGTAGGCTCCCAAGATTTGTTCAGCCCTGTATATAATGTATGTATTTTTTATACATTCTTTCCTCGTAAGTGTAGATCATGTCCCATTTAGCATGTAAAATACACATGCTGGATATTTTTTTCCGTCTTTCTTTGATTTGTCTTGGTTACTATAGCCCTAATATGGCCCCCAATAGAAAATTCCATCAACATACAGAAATATGGCTGTGTGAAAAGCCTGCATTGTCTAGGTACCTTCCAAATACTGAACTAATATGGATGGCCCATACATTTATTGTGCATTAGACCATATTTTGGGAAGTGTTATCCTTTTTATTCCTTGCGGCCTTTTCCACTTAACTTAGTGCTGTGTCCTCCTTTAAAGTCTGCTTGTCATTTTTTTGGCGCTGTTTTCTGAGTGTTTCTGCCTCAAAATCGGCTCCGAAACAGCCTTCCATTCATTTCAATGGGAAGCAGCACTTGTTTTTTTGTTTTAGAATTGTAAAAAAGTAACGTGGGGGTAGCAACATTCCCTATCTTGGTGCAGAATCAGCGCTTAGTCTTCCATTGAAATGAATAGGAAGGTGAAAAAACAGTCCATGTGTTTTTTTTTTTCTCGAGCAGATCTGCTTCAAAAACCTCAAACTGAAAATTCAGCTTTGAATTTAATACCCATTGGTTAAAAAAGACTCCTCAAAAACCATGTTTTTTGGCACTGAAAAAAAGCAGACTCTGCTTTTTTTTTTTTTAAGCGTGTTTTTCCAAAAACAGTCTTGTGAATTGGCCCTTACACACTCAGAAGCAGGAGTGCAGTGTAGGACATTATACAGCAATGCTGGGGTGAGAAAGTAAAACTAAAGCAGCAGCATGGCTTTTGTGTCTGTGCCTCTCTAATGAGTGAATTACCGGTGGGGAGGAGTCTGATAAGTGGAGAAAGAGGCAAATCCTGCTGATTTATTGGACGTCCACAGCAAATCCCTGTATATCTTCAGGATATCCAAGCAGACATTAGATAATTATAAGCACACTGGATCTGGTTCAAGGATCAGCAACCTTCGGCACTCCAGCTACTGTGAAACTACAACTCCCAGCATGCACACTTGCTCAACCATTCTTTTAATTCCCCTAAAAATGAAAGGATTCTGGGAGTTGTAGTTTCAGAACAGCTACAGTGCCAGAGTTTCATCAGAGTAGATGTGTGGCTTTTTTTTTTTTTTTATGTACCACTTTTACAGTAATGCAAAATTTGAATGTCTAGTTCATACACTCAGGGCTCTCAAAGCAAAAAAGCAGCGCCATGAAAACAGTGTGGGAGTCATAGGTTTTGTCCAACATTTAACACAAATTATCTGTTTTAATGTGATTTATACGTTAAGCCAATGCCCCCAACAGATGCCATACAATGGCATCCATCACTGGGATCCTTTTTTAAAAGCAAAAAGTATCCGTTTAAAGGGGTTTTGCCATCACATACAATGGGGGCATATCGCTAGGATATGCTAACATTGTCTGATGGGTGCGGGTCCCACCTCTGGGACCCGCACCTACAAGGAGAACGAAGCAGGGAAAGTAGCAGGGGCCGCGCACGCACAGTGCGCTCCCATTCGCTTGTATGGGAGCAGCGCTTGGTGGTGGCCCGACCCCGGGTCCTCCAGTCACAACTCTCTTGCTCCGTTCTTGTTGTGTGTACATGCTTTCCACCATTTATTATGCATCTCGCGTGACAATGATGGCATGACATAATGGGAAATAGGCATGACATAGTGGGAAAGGGGCATGGCTCAAAATTGCAAACAATAAGTGGTGTAAAGTTAGACACAAGTGTCTACAGATGCGCCAAATATACAATCCAGCCTGAGCCACTGTGATGAAGCTGGCGCAGTTTTAATACAGTTTAGTCTACATTTACACTATCTAACGATTAGAGAACTAGTCAGTCTGCCCCAGTCTATAAAGTTACATTTTCCATAAGTATATGGAAGTATATTTGTGTAGCTGTGTAAACTTTAAAAGGTTTTTCAAAGATGTTAATACTTCCTATCCTCGTGATGGGTCATCAGTATCTGTCCGGTGGAGTTCCGCCAATTCAGCTGTTTGAGAAGGCACCGCCGCAGACTTCTGTGTGTACATTGTATAGCGGCTGTGCTTGGTATCACGCTTTGCCCTATTCACTTCAATAGGGCTGATCTGCACGTAGGCCACATGACCGATAACTGTGTCCTTGCTGGCCTAGAGGAGGCCGCAGCACTAATGCAGGGTTTTGGGTGTTGAACTCTCCCACCGGTCAGATACTCATGACCTTTCCAGAGGATAGATCATCAGTAATAAATCTTGAAAAACCCATTTAAGCCTAGCAGGAAACTGCCTCCCGGATGTACAAGCACTAGTGTGAAAGTAGCCTAAGGGCTTGTTCACACGAATGTGCTGTGTTTTGCAGTCCGAAAATTGCGGAGCTGCAAAACACGAATGCCGCCCGTTTGCCTTCCGCAATTTGCAGAACGGAAAGGACGGCCCTTTTATAGAAATGCCTATTCTTGTCCGCAAAATGGACAAGAATAGGACATGATCTATAATTTTTGCGGGGCCACGGAACGGAGCAACGGATGTGGACAGCACACAAAGTGCTATGCGCATCTTTTGCGGCCCCATTGAAGTGAATGGGTCCGCACCCAAGCCGCAAAAAATGCGGCTCGGATGCCGAACCAAACCACTGTCATGTGAATGAGCCCTAACTTTGTAAATACATTGCAGTACTTATCTTGCCAAGTTAATACCTTTTAATTTACAATAGGGCATTTCTGCTGGTTGTTATTGGAAACGGTCAACAAGCTTGTCAGACAGACCCTAACTGCTCATAAAGTGCACCTAGTGTATTCCTAGATTAGATTATTGCATAGAACCTGGTGTCAAGTCTGGACTTCCCTTTGGCTACTTCCACACTTGCGGCAGAGTGAACGGATCCTGCAATCTGCATGCAAACGGACAGCATTTGTAGACTGATGCGGATCCGTCTCACAAATGCATTGCAAGAACAGATCCGTTTGTCATATGGACAAACGGATCAGTTTCTATTTTTTTCACGTTTTTAAAGGTCTGCGCATTTTTAAAGGTCTCCGGCACCAATACATTCCTATGGAAAAATATGCCGGATCCGGCATTCAGGCAAGTGTTCAGTTTTTTGGGCCGGAGATGAAACCGCAGCATGCTGCAGTATTATCTCCGCCCTGAACAGTCAATATGACTGAACTGAAGATATCCTGAACTGATTGCTCTCCATTCAGAATGCATTGGGATAAAACTGATCAGTTCTTTTCCGGTATAGAGCCCCTAGGACGGAACTCTATGCCAGAAAAGAAAACCGCTAATGTGAAAGTACCCTTAAAGAGCAACTGCACATATCAAAGGTGACCTCTCAAAAGTTTTGGCTGGAGTGGTCCGAGCACCAAGTTCCCCCGCTAATCTCTAAAACAAGCAGTTAAATCAAAGCACTCAGCTGAGCGCTGAAGTCAACCTCAATAGAAAGTCTGAGACAGTCTTCAGCAGTGAGGAGAGACGCTGCTCAGCTGGGCACTTTTTATTAGCGATTGGTGGGGTCTTGGCGCTTGGTCCCCCACCAATCATGGCCTTTTATGTCGCTATGTGCAGTTATTCTTTAAGAAATTGAGTAACTTTGAAAAAACTGTTGATTACTTACAGAGAGGAACAGAAGTATTTGAACACCCTGCGATTTTGCAAGTTCTCCTACTTAGAAATCATGGAGGGGTCTGAAATTCACATTGTAGGTGTATTCCCCCTCTGAGAGACAGAATAAAAAAAAAAAAAGGAATTCACATTGTATGATTTTATAATGTATTTGTCTTGCACTGCTGAACATAAGTATTTGAACACCTGAGAAAATGAGTGTTAATATTTGGTACATTTCCTGTAGTTCTTGACCAGGTTTGCACACACTGCAACAGGGATTTTGGCCCACTCCTCCACACAGATCTCCTCTAGATCTGTCAGGATTCGGGGCTGTCACTGAGCAACACAGAGTTTCAGCTCCCTCCAAAGATGTTCTATTGGATTTAGGTCTGGAGATTGGCTAGGCCACTCCAGAACCTTGATATGCTTCTTACGGAGCCACTCCTTGGTTATCCTGGCTGTGTGCTTCGGGTCGTTGTCATGTTGTAAGACCCAGCCACGAACCATCTTCAATGCTCTGACTGAGGGAAGGAGGTTGTTGCTCAAAATCTCACAATAAATGGCCCCATTCATCCTCCCCTTAATACAGTGCAGTCGCCCTGTCCCCTTTGCAGAAAAGCACCCCCAAAGCATGATGTTACCACCCCCATGCTTCACAAGAGGGATGGTGTTCTTGGGATGCAACTCATCCTTCTTTTTCCTCCAAACACGACGAGTAAAGTTTAGACCAAAAAGTTCTACTTTGGTCTCATCTGACCCCATGACTTTCTCCCATGCCTCTGGATCATCCAGATGGTCATTGGCAAACTTCAGACAGGCCTCGACATGTGATGACTTGAGCAGGGGAACCTTCCGTGCAATGCATGATTTGAAACCATGACGGCGTAGTGTTCTACCGACAGTGACCTTTGAAACTGTGGTCCCAGCTCTCTTCATGTCATTGACCAGCTCCTCCTCCCTTGTAGTTCTGGGCTTATCAGTGATACCCCACGAGGTGAGATCTTGCATGGAGCTCCAGTTCGAGGGAGACTGACAGTCGTCTTTAGCCTCTTCCATTTTCTAACAATTGCTCCAACAGTTGATTTATTTTCACCAAGCTGCTTGGCAATTGCCCCGTAGCCCTTTCCAGCCTTGTGGAGGTCCAAAACTTTTGACAGCTCTTTGGTCTTGCCCATGGTAGTAGTTGGCGTCTGACTGTGGGGTAGACAGAGGTCTTTAAAGAGCTCAGACAGGTGCTACTAAGTTAGATTAATGAGTGGAGTAGAGGTGGACTTTTTAAAGGCACAGTAACAGGTCTTTGACAGAATTCTTGCTGTTTCTCAGGTGTTCAAATACTTATGTTCAGCAGTGGAAGACAAATACATTCTTTAAAAATCATACAATGTGATTTTCTGAATTTTATTTATTTTATTCTGTTTCTCAGAGTGGGAATTCACCTACAATGTGAATTTCGGACCCCTCCATGATTTCTAAGTGGGAGAACTTGCAAAATCGCAGGGTGTTCAAATACTTATTTTCCTCACTATATCTTATAAGAAAACCCTTTTGTGTTCTATAGTTCATTGCTGCACTCACAAGAGGTTGTTCTGGTGATTTGCATTAAAGGGGTTGAACTTGTCAACTCTGCCAAGTGATGGTCTATCCTTGTGTAAAGCAGAACAGCTGATTGCTGGGGGTGCAGTGTGTTGGAGCCCCGCAGATCAGATAGTAATGGCCTATTGTGATGACAGACTATCGCTTTAAATAGCTATCTATCTATATCATATACTATTTAAACTACAAAATGTCAAAGTTGCACTTAAAAAAACAAAAAAAGCTGCATTCTGGTGCTCACTCTTGGGAAGGAAAGTAAATAAAATCTAAATCTGCCCGTTTATGCAGCCATCGGGGTACTTTCACACTAACGGCAAGGAACTCCAGTAGGTGTACAACCTGTTGGATCCGTGCTGCTGCTAGTGCACGCATGCCCCCGGACTACCGCTCTGGCCCCATTGTTTGCCGTACTGCTGCTGTAACTCCGGCCCGCCCCCGTTCTAGTCAATGGGGCCGGAGCGGTAGTCCGGAGGCACGCGTGCACTAGCGGCAGCACGGATCCGCAGGAACAGCCTGCCGGAGTTCCTTGCTGCTAGTCTAAAAACTAGCCTCTGATGGTGTTTTTTCGTGTTAGTTTTTTTAGGATGAAGCTTTCAGTATTCTCATAAGATGTAAATATGTAATTCTGCCTTCCAGTGTGTATATACTGTGAAATAATGCTTTTCTTTTTTGTGTACTTTTCTGTAATTTTTCTAATGTAATTACCTTACCTGCATTGTGTGGAACATCTTAAACGGACATTGGATGTTTCTTATAGCTATTATTAAGTAAAAACTAGGCTATATCATCTTGTTGTTTTTTTTAAAGAAACTTTTAAGGGGTTTTCCGAGATTACTATGGTATACAGTATAGCATATACTCATGGACGTGTTTTGTATTTTTTCCCCATTTGGGCTCTCCTGACACATTCTCATTATGTCACTGGTTTGTTTCAGTCCTGTATGTAGCACTTCCTGGTGTTGTATCCAACCAAACCCATGATGCACTTCTCCTTTCTCTCCCACACAGTCCCTAACAACGCCCAGCTAGTTACCAACACTCCCCTAATATTATCCCTGTTGCTGCTTTCAGACACCCATGGACATAGCATCAGAGGAAATAAAGAGCAGCACTGTCATGTGACCACATCCCAGAACGGAAGATATATATTCACCAGTATGATATATTGTGGAGCAGCTACTTGGAGATCCCAGGTTGTACTCGCCACCATCATGTCTCCTTCTCCTAATATAAATAAAGCTTTCTTTTTTTTTAGTCCAGGACAGACGTTGTGGTAGGTTTGATTAATATGGAGCATGAACCTTAGCATAGTTGTATTGGTAAGTGTGAGGATACATTTAACCCCTTGAGAATATGTGTCACTTATGTACTGCGCAGCCTGAAGGGCGTTAAGGACCAGCACCATACTATTACGGAGCTGGGATTGGGCGGGCACAGAAGATGTGCCTGTTTTGATCTTAGCAGGGCCAAGGCTGTTCTTGTGGTATTCACTGGCATCGGATGATGCAGGGAATGCTGATCACTGCATCTGAGGGGTTTACAGATAGAGGAGTCTCACTGTATCGGCTCCCAGTGTTGTGATCGTAGGGTACTGATTGATGCCATGGCACCTGCCAGCTATGAAGACCCAGCTACCAGGAAGCTGACCGTTTCAGTACAATGGAGCATGTATTGTACTGTACTGAAGCTGCGACCAACCTGTCAAAAGTTGAAGTCCCCATTGTGAGACTAAAATAAAGTTTTATAAAAAAAAAAAAAACTCCCTTCCCTTCATCTAACCATTTACTATTTTAAAAAGATTAGATGTAGGATGTAGATTTTTTTTTTTTAAAAAATAGGTATTGCTGGGTCCATAACTATTGGCTCTATAAAGATATCACATGATGTACCACGCCAGGTGAATGGCATAAAAAAATAAAATAAAATCCCAAAACAGCCATTTTTTTTTTTTTTTAGGTCTCCTTGCCTCCCAAAAAATATCAAGCAATCAAAAAGTTGTATGTACCCTAATATATCGATTTTAAAAAATTCACCTTCTCTTGGGAAAAAAAAAAAGCCCTCACACAAGACCATAGGCAAAAAAATAAAAATAAATAATAATAATGGCGAGCCTATAAAAGTCTGACATAAGCCAGTCATTTCCATTTCCCCCAACAATGGGCAGAGTAGTTGTGATGGGTAGTGCCTACTGATACACGGCTGTTCACCACACATGTGAAGGGCTTAGTAATGGAGGCCTCTCTAAATGCTGTTTCTGAAAGGCCTATACAGTTTCATGAACGAACCATGTTTGCGAAGGCTTGTGTTCCTTTGACCCATAATCCCTGTTCTGATATCCTGACCCTTCCTACACCTATGCTACCGGCCCTGACTAAATGACTGACTACCTTGGCCTATATTCAGACACTGCTCTTGTAAAATAGAAGAATGAAACTGGATCGCACACACTCAATACTATGCTTTAATCTAATAACTGCTTCTCAGCGCAATATATCGTACACCTACCCCTATGTTGCATGCTGTACATGAGGCATTGGTATACTATTTGATCACAAAGCATAGGCCCACTCGCCACTACAAGGTTGCCTTTTTGAATGGGACCCTACTCTAAATTTGGCGCAGCGCTGCGTAGCGACCACTGGCGCCACAGCACCGCACCAGCAGGTCTGGCAAAGCCACCCTGGCACTGGGGCCCACTAACCCACCAGCACAGCACCAAAGCAACAATGGCCGCTGTGCAGTACTGCACCATGTGAACAGGTGTGGAACTCACCTTATCACATACTCTCAGGAACTCCAACTGAGAGGTAGAAATATATACCCTTATGCAGTCTCCTGCTAATTAAAAGCACCTGGGCGGAATGGGGAGGAGTGCTGATACTAGAAGGGAAAGGAGCATAGATTATACAAAACATATAAAATATAAGAAAAAGAACTGGATCGCACATCCTCAATACTATGCTTTTATCCAATAACTGCTTCTCAGCATAATTACCATCGCTTCTCAGCGCAATATATGGTACACCTACCCCTATGTTGCATGCTGTACATAAGGCATTGGTATACGATTTAATCAAAAAGCATAGGCCCACTCACCGCAACAAGTTTACCTCTTTGAATGGGACCCTACTCTAAATTTGGACCCACCCAAAGATGCAACCTTGTCGTGGCGAGTGGGCTTATGCTTTTTGATTAAATCGTATACCAATACCTCATGTACAGCATGTAACATAGGGGTAGGTATACGATCAATTGTGCTGGGTAGCGACAGTAATTATACTGAGAAGCAGTTATTAGATAAAAGCATAGTATTGAGGATGTGCGATCCAGTTCTTTTTCTTATATTTTATATGTTCAGACACTGCTCCTGCCTGACCCTTTGAGACTTGTTTTATAGACTGTATTCTGCCTGGTCAGCCGTCACCTACTCCAGATTAGGTGATACAATCCACAGTATGTTAGTTTAGGCAGTTCATTACAATTTACCTATACTAAATTTCCATTAAACATCATTTACATAGTAACCATAGTATATAAGGCCAAAAAAAGACATTTGTCCATCCAGTTCGGCCTGTTATCCTACAAGTTGATCCAGAGGAAGGGGGAAAAAAACTGTGTCAACGACCCATCAATAGTAGCTATAACCTGTAATATTATTACACTCCAGAAATACATCCAGGCCCCTCTTGAATTCCTTTATTGTACTGACCATCACCACCTCCTCAGGCAGAGAGTTCCATAGTCTCACTGCTCTTACCGTAAAGAATCCTTTTCTATGTTTGTGTACAAACCTTCTTTCCTCCAGACGCAGAGGATGTCCCCTCGTCACAGTCCTGGGGATAAATAGATGATGGGAGAGATCTTTGTACTGACCCCTGATATATTTATACATAGTAATTAGATCTCCCCTCAGTCATCTTTTTTCTAAAGTGATTAACCCTAATTTTGATAATCTTTCAGGGTACTGTAGTTGCCCCATTCCAGTTATTACTTTAGTTGCCCTACTCTGGACCCTCTCCAGCTCTGCTATGTCTGCCTTGTTCACAGGAGCCCAGAACTGTACACAGTACTCCATTTGTGGTCTGACTAGTGATTTGTAAAGTGGTAGGACTATGTTCTCATCACGGGCATCTATGCCCCTTTTGTTGCAACCCATTTATGCCGCATATGGCCATGCCCTTACCAGTCCCACATCTAAGTGCTGCACTTATTACTCACAATTTTTACTGGCACATAGGATGTGAACATGTTGCAGAAGTGGTGCCGATTTTCACATGCTAATAGACTTGCCGCTTTTCTGCAACATCTGTTTGCACCCATAGACTATCCTCTTCTATAATGACACAATGTCCTATGCCATCATCGCTGGAACTGTAGGTCATTATGTACTGGTTTGTTTCTTTATGCACAACCACAATATGATGGCATGCAAAAGTGTGCCAGCATATAGTTTATTAGTTTATTGTAAACTAAATCTAAAAGTCTCTATGTGCTATTTTTTTAAAATAATTTTCATTTTTGTATAAATAAAAATACACAGAATTATATATATATATATATATATATATATATATATATATATATATATATAATTTTTTTTTTAAATAAAACATTTAATTACATAAAATATATATAGCATGTAATAACATTTGGTAACCCTCTGTGGGTAATAACATATTGATTTACCATACACACTTCAATTAGGAAGTACCACATTTGTTGCAAATATAATTTTTGTTTTAATGCAAGGAGATAGTTGGCCGACTCCAACACACTGAAAGTGGTACCACATTGCACAAGCTGAGCATTCCACCATTTGATCTTTATGGTTGTAAAGCTGACATAAGCAATAGGTGCTTAGTGTAATTTTTGGGGAATAAATTGGGGCGCATGATTTTGCCAGCATTGAATGGGGGAACATCCAAATTTCTTGTGTCTCAAGGCAGTAAACTATATGAGCTCGCATTTTACTTTGGTCAAAGGACAACATCGCTCAACCTCTTTCCATATGCCAAACAAACCGCATTTGCTATTGCAAATGGCCTACAGTCATGTGCGCCTTTTTTGTTTTTGGAATGTCAAGCACTGAGTATTCACCTTCAAAAAGATATGTATACAAATGTACAATTAGTTTTTTGAAAGTGTCTGTGACAGTTGTTTTTAGTGAGTCATACACTGTGACGTCAGGTGCAGATCCATGAGGTACCAGCCAAGGTGCTCCTGAATGATAATTTGAATAATGTTTTTTCTTTTTGGGTAGCTTGGCCGACTTTATGTGCCAAGAGCAACGTGTCAAATAGACATGAGGGAATTGAACAGAAATTAGATATTAGCAAACCTTAATTACTTTGTCATCAAGCCACTTGTTCCCTCCAATATCCAACTTTATCCTGGTAAGTTAATTTGATGCCATTTATTATTTTCCAGGTGTCATTGCAGGTATCTTGTCCTATACCACTGTCCAAAGCGCTAAACTGATTTATGGATGTTCTTTTCTCTCCAATATCCCATACATCTTCCCTAAGCATATCAGCTTTGGTACCAACTCTTTGCGAAGATGGATGTTTTGGCCGCAATATGCACGTTTTGTCAGTGGTTCGAAATTCACTAATGTATCCTTTTTTCTCTTTGGAGACTCCAAAGCCTCTTTCACACGTATGTGACGGATTGGCTCCGGATGCATTCAGTGAAACTCGCACCATTTTGCAAGCAAGTTCAATCAGTTTTGTCTGCATTTGCGTTGTTTTTTCCGCACGCGTGCAATGCGTTTTGATGCGTTTTTCGCGCTCGTGATAAACTGAAGGTTTACAAACAACATCTCCTAGCAACCATCAGTGAAAAACTCATTGCATCCGCACTTCCGAATGCAATGCGTTTTTCACTGAAGCCCCATTCACTTCTATGGGGCCAGGGCTGCATGAAAAACATAGAATATAGAACATGCCGCATTTTTGACGCAACGCAGAACTGATGCGTGAAAAATTCAGTGCCGGTGCTATGCGTTCATGTCACCCATTGCACCCGCGCGGAAAACTCGCTAGTGTGAAAGGAGTCTAACAATGGTAAACCTTCATCTTTTGGCACCAAACTCTTCACACTGGTGACCAATCTCTCCAGGTCCTGCTCTGCTTTATTTAAATCGCAAACCTCTTTTATCAGATACAAGGAGTCTACTAGTTGTTTGAGAAGTATATGACAATTTCTGATTTTTGTTGTTCGCAATGCTCTCCGACGAGGTGCTAGGTCCAGTTTATGTTCTGCAGGTGGTAGTTTTAAGTCCGGAAAATGGGGCTGGCCCTCAAATGTCTCCTCTTTTGCTTCTTTTGAAAAACACTGTATGTCCAGTGAAAACATTGGGTTGTGAGTGTAAGACTTAGGCCTCATGCACACGACCGTGCCGTTTTTTGCGGTCCGCGGATCTGCAAAAAATGGAAGCCGTCCGTGTGCTTTCTGCAATTTGTCCATTGTAGAAATGCCTATTCTTGTCCGCAAAACGCACAAGAATAGGACATGTTCTATTTTTTTTGCGGTGCCACGGAACGGAGCAACGGATGCGGACAGCACACGGAGGGCTGTCCGCATCTTTTGCGGCCCCATTGAAGTGAATGGGTCTGCATCCGAGCCGCAAAAACGGCGGCTCGGATGCGGACCCAAACAACGGCCATGTACATATGAGGCCTTACTCAGTCTATACCATCCCCAGACAAATTTTAGAATGCAGCATATGTGTTTACATGGAAGTACAAAATGTCCCCAGTCTTCACACGTCCAGCATGGAGTTTGTCCTCCTAAATTCACTGTATATGTTTTGTCTTTGAGTTTCACTGTCCACTTTAAAAATCCCACTAGTACTGTTCACACACACAGTGTTGGTTAGATCCAGTGTGCTATTCATTCTCTGCATACTGTGGCTAATTATTTCCCTTGGGCGATTTGTTAGAAAACTTGGAATTTCCTGTTTGTACTTCCGGTAGTATTCGGAGCTTTGAACATTTAGCTCCACATACCTGGATAATAAATAGATACATAGTCATTAAAAATGCTAATTGTACAATGCTCTACTTTAAATAAAATATATTAACATTTTAACATATAAATGGTTTCATGCTGCAAACATCTTCAAGCTCATTCTGTGTTATAACAAGAATCCTTTAGTTAAATATTTATTTATATGATTAATTATGTTACTATTTCCCTATGAAAACCTATAGGTGACCTACAAATATGGATGGTTTTGCTGTGCTGATATTGTAGGCAGAATATGGATGACATTTGTTCAATCCATCCACTATACTTGTACTATCGTCATGTGAGGACCTCCGCTTGCTGTCTATCCTAGGAGTTCTGTCAGTATGTATTCAGGAATACTGTTGCAAATCACACCACATATTATACAGCCGACACCTGTAGTGTATGGAGCGGGGTCAGCAGGTGCTCCCGTGCCATACATCTCATAAACACTACTGTCATGTGTTGTTAAGGGCTTAATGTGTTAGATACCACGATCAGCATTTAAGGAGTTTCTGACGTCTCTGTAGTCTAAGGCAGGTAATAGGAAGATACAGCAATGTACTAAAGAAGCAATAAATAAAAATTGTATAAAAAGAAAAAATATGTCTCCCTGATCTCAACATCTAGTCTGTCTGAGATTACATGAATACATTCACAAAAGATGATCTTAGTTCCAAGAGGTTTGTAAAAACCCCCATGCCAAGTTCCTTCAACTGTGTGCAACTGTACAGTCGTGGCCAAAAGTTTTGAGAATGACACAAATATTAGTTTTCACAAAGTTTGCTGCTAAACTGCTTTTAGATCTTTGTTTCAGTGATGTAGTGAAATATAATTACACGCACTTCATACGTTTCAAAGGCTTTTATCGACAATTACATGACATTTATGCAAAGAGTCAGTATTTGCAGTGTTGGCCCTTCTTTTTCAGGACCTCTGCAATTCGACTGGGCATGCTCTCAATCAACTTCTGGGCCAATTCCTGACTGATAGCAACCCATTCTTTCATAATAACTTCTTGGAGTTTGTCAGAATTAGTGGGTTTTTGTTTGTCCACCCGCCTCTTGAGGATTGACCACAAGTTCTCAATGGGATTAAGATCTGGGGAGTTTTCAGGCCATGGACCCAAAATGTCAACGTTTTGGTCCCCGAGCCACTTAGTTATCACTTTTGCCTTATGGCACGGTGCTCCATCGTGCTGGAAAATGCATTGTTCTTCACCAAACTGTTGTTGGATTGTTGGAAGAAGTTGCTGTTGGAGAGTGTTTTGGTACCATTCTTTATTCATGGCTGTGTTTTTGGGCAAAATTGTGAGTGAGCCCACTCCCTTGGATGAGAAGCAACCCCACACATGAAGGGTCTCAGGATGCTTTACTGTTGGCATGACACAGGACTGATGGTAGCGCTCACCTTTTCTTCTCCGGACAAGCCTTTTTCCAGATGCCCCAAACAATCGGAAAGAGGCTTCATCAGAGAATATTACTTTGCCCCAGTCCTCAGCAGAAGATCAATCTGTCCCTGATGTTTTTTTTGGAGAGAAGTGGCTTCTCTGCTGGCCTTCTTGATACCAGGCCATCTTCCAAAAGTCTTTGCCTCACTGTGCATGCAGATGCGCTCACACCTGCCTGCTGCCATTCCTGAGCAAGCCCTGCACTGGTGGCACTCCGATCCTGCAGCTGAATCCTCTTTAGGAGACGATCCTGGCGCTTGCTGGACTTTCTTGGACGCCCTGAAGCCTTCTTAACAAGAATTGAACCTCTTTCCTTGAAGTTCTTGATGATCCTATAAATTGTTGATTGAGGTGCAATCTTAGTAGCCACAATATCCTTGCCTGTGAAGCCATTTTTATACTACGCAATGATGGCTGCACGCGTTTCTTTGCAGGTTAACAATGGAAGAACAATGATTTCAAGCATCACCCTCCTTTTAACATGTCAAGTCTGCCATTTTAACCCAATCAGCCTGACATAATGATCTCCAGCCTTGTGCTCGTCAACATTCTCACCTGAGTTAACAAGACTATTACTGAAATGATCTCAGCAGGTCCTTTAATGACAGCAATGAAATACAGTGGAAAGGATTTTTTGGGATTAAGTTCATTTACATGGCAAAGAAGGACTATGCAATTCATCTGATCACTCTTCATAACATTCTGGAGTATATGCAAATTGCTATTATAAAAACTTAAGCAGCAACTTTTCCAATTTCCAATATTTATGTAATTCTCAAAACTTTTGGCCACGACTGTACGACTGGTCACACCAAATATTGATGGGATAGATTTACCTTTTGCTAAGCCACTGTACATTTTGTTCATTGATCTGACTGAACTATTGGTTGGCAGGTTCAGATGCAGCGCCACAGACGAGCTACACAGCTGATTGCGGCCTCTGCTATGCAAAGGCTGCGATCAGCTGTTGATATCTGCAGCAGCCAGACGCTGTGGATATCATAGCCGCAGTGGTGTTGGCAAAGTACTGCCAACTCAGCTGCAGGTTTCTTCAGCAACATGTGCACGAAATATGTTGACATCTTGTCCAATCTGCTTGAAAGCTGGACGCTGCGGATCGGCTACAGCAGATCCAGCATGTGTATTTGCATCCTAAAAAGTTTGCACAATAGTGTGTTCATATTAAATAGTATTTAATATTCTAGCTTATCATTTTACTTAAAGGGATTCTGTCACCAGTTTTCAACCCTGTCAGCTAAAAATATGCTGATGTTCAGGGCGTCTTCACGATTCCTAATGTGGGCTTATAAATGTCATCTGTGGGCTTATTTAGCTAAAAAACAGCTATTACTAACCTGTCAGTCAAACAAATAAGGTGCCCAAGGGGATGTTAATGGATGCAAGGTGCCGGCCGCACCCGCCACCGTTTGTGCCCAGCGCCGCCTTTCCGGACTTCTGCGCCGCCTCCTAATCCTCTGTGCCGCCTCTCGCTCTCCCTCCTCCTCCTGCTGTAAGGTCTCGCGCGTGCGCACAGGCCTCTGCCTGATGCGCCCGTGCGGACTTCTCCATTTGGCTTCTTCCAGCGAAGTGCGCATGCGCCGGCACTTCGCTCAACCCCTGTAAGCGCGAGATCTTACAGCAGGAGGAGGGGGGAGGGAGGGAGAGCGAGAGGCAGCACAGAGGATTAGGAGGCGGCGCAGAAGTCCGGACAGGCGACGCTGGGCACGAACGGTGGCGGGTGCGGCCGGCACCTGCCATCGCTTCACATCCCCTTGGGCACCTTATTTGTTTGACTGACAGGTTAGTAAAAGCTGTTTTTTAGCTAAATAAACCCACAGATGACATTTATAAGCACACATTAGGAATCGTGAAGACGCCCTGAACATCAGCATATGTTTAGCTGACAGGGTTGAAAACTGGTGAGAGAATCCCTTTAAACTAATTCAACAGCCACACATTATAATACTTCCACAACGGTTATTTTAAATTTCATTGCCTGTTTATAAAAAACAAAAAACGTACGGTTCTTTTGGACCTAGATTAAAAGCATAGCATACAAGATTAATAAGGATACCTGATTTTTATCATCAGTGTTACTGCTGCGCTTCAGTTCTTTCCCCAAATTACACTGAAGAGTTTTTCTTCCAACAACAATATAAGGAACACCAGTAAAAGAAATCAACGGGTCTCCCTTCACATTTGGGCTTCTCCAAAAAATTCTCTCTGCGCCAGTAGCCTTGATTTCTAAGATCAAATAAGTAATTAAAAAATATTTCACACCTTTAAATACAGTTGTGTGCATTCAGTATGGATAACCACTGGAAAAGATCACTACCTTCATTGCCCAAATTTGGGGATTTATAAAATTGGATTTTGAAGTTTCCTCCAAAGAAGAAATTGCTTTATTCAATGAAGAAATAGAATCAAATAATTATGTTTTTGACTCTTCACACGATGGAATGTCCTAGCAAAAAATAAAATTTAAATATGAATTCAACAATATATTCATCAATGTACAACCATAAAATACTAAGAAGTGCTTAAAATCTACAGATGCCATATTGCTTATTTAACATTAATCTGGACTCTTGAAAATCAAATTACCGGTAAGTGTATGTGGGGTGGGGGGTGAACATGGGGTGGGGGGGGAGTGTGTGTGTGTGGGGGTGTGAACGTGGGGGGGAGAAGTGGGGGTGGGGGGGAATGTGTGTGTGTGGGGGGGAGAAGTGTGTGTGGGGGGGGAGAAGTGTGTGTGTGTGTGGGGGGGGAGAAGTGTGTGTGGGGGGGGGGAGAAGTGTGTGTGGGGGGGGGGAGAAGTGTGTGTGGGGGGGGGGGGGGAAGTGTGTGTGTGTGTGTGGGGGGGTGAACGTAGGGGGAAAGTGTGTGGGGGGGGGGCGATCCGTCCAGGCTGCCGCACGGATGTTGCCTGTGCATTGGGGACCGCAAATTGCGGTGGTTAGATTAAAGGTGGTTTTCAGAATCCTTTGAACCTCTATTTCCAGTGCTTTTCTGACAGTTGGCCTAACTGTCCTCCAGGATTTAAACTAGAGGTGTGGATGCCGGAAGCTGTGTCCTCCACCTAATTGTGAAGTTGCCTGGGAAGCCTTTGAGTATGGCCGTTTGCTATCCTTTGACTTGAATAAAATATACTAGTCCCATTGAATACTTGCTGTTTGCAGCTGATCACTGGTCACCCCGGAGGAGCGAACTATAGAAATACATTTCTTACCTCTAGGCTGAATCTTGTAGGCTTTAACCCTGGACTGTGGAGCCAACAGGGAGAGAGCAGAGAGGCAGGAGGCCTCTCTCCAGCAGGCAGCTACATCATGGCTGCTCACTGACTAGACTTTACTAGACACTCCCTAACTAGGCCTGAGCTAAGCTATATATACTCTGTAACACTGCCCCATCTAGTGGAGAAACTAGTATAGTGCGCACTAACCTGGCCTGTATAAAGGATCTTACATATAAAATCGCATAGTGACATGGGAGAATATGACATGAGATGAAGTACAGCATACAGGCATAATATATGACAATAAAACACAATCAAACTAGTTTGCGGTGCCCACGAACACCGAGTAGGACACTGCATAGTGTGTCTCCTTGTGGCTGCCCCCATACAGTATAACTGCTCTTTGTGGCTGCCCCATACAGTATAACGGCTCCTTGTGGCTGCCCCATACAGCGTAACGGCTCCTTGTGGTCGCCCCTATACAGCGTAACTGCTCCTTGTGGCCGCCCCTATACAGCGTAACGACTCCTTGTGGCTGCCCCCATACAGCATAATGTCTCCTTGTGGCTGCCCCCATACACACACATTTTCCCACCGCCATGTGCACCCACTATAATCCCTCCTGTTCCCCCAGTGTAAATACCTGAGTGTAAATACATGTGATAAAGATGGGCTCCCTCCGCCAAGTCCCCCCGCCGCCAGCAGTGAAGTGCATGCAGTGTAAATACCTGTGGTAAAGACAGGCACTGTTCCTGCTTTCCGCTCACTTCAGAACGCCATCGCTCTGAATGAGGATGCATGTGCTTTGCGGTCACGTGATTTCAGTATGTAGTGTGCTTCCTTGACTTCAGAAGGTCTTTCCCATTCATGGGATTTAGCCTTTACCATACAGGATGGCCTTAAGGATATGGCAAAGATCACCACAGGAAGTGCAGCAGAGGCCATTTTAGGAAGATGCTGAAATAGAGGCACAGAGAACTAGGGTTGCTAAGGGCTGAATACAGACATCAGAAAGGTAAAATTAACTGAAAAATAAAGCTTCATGAATACCTTCCCTTCAGCATCACACATGTTAGGGTACTTTCACACTTGCGGCAGAGGATTCCAGCAGGCAGTTCCGTCTGCCGGATCCGTCAAAACGTATGCAAACTGATGGTGTTTGTCAGATGGATCAGGTTCCTGATCCGTATGACAAATGCATTGAAATGCCGGATCCGTCTCTTCGGTGTCATCTGGAAAAACGGATCCAGCATTTATATTTTTTTCACATTTTTTGCGGTCTGAGCATGCGCAGACCGCAATGCCGGATCAGTTTTGCCGGAACACTCGGGGCGGCAAGTGTTGCGGAATTTTGGACGGAGATAAAACCGTAGCATGCTGCAGTATTATCTCCGTCCTGAAAAGTCAGAAAGACTCAACTGAAGACATCCTGATGCATCCTGAACGGATTGCTCTCCATTCAGAATGCATTAGGATAAAACTGATCAGTTCTGTTCCGGTATAGAGCCCCTAGGACGGAACTATATGCCGGAAAAGAATAATACTACGCAGCCAATAAACTTGCGGAAGAGTACTGGCACTCACTGTAATGCCGTAGCCATGTTTGTTACTGGCATTACAGTGATTGGCTGGCCGGAATGCGTCATCGGGTGCTATATAGCACCCGGTCACGTGGTTCGGCTCAGTCTTTGTCAGGGAGAGCTGCAGCAGAAGGGACAGCTACTGGAGGGACAGGAATTTTTTTTATTTTTTTTAGGCAGGGATTAGTCTTGAAAGGTGTTAGAGACCCAAAAGTCCTTTTAAGGACTATTGTTTTATCTGGCTGCAATATATATTATTAGCGCAACGCGTGCAATTGGCCGCTGCTGACAGTGACACAACCTCTGCCATATCTGTTGTTACATTTGCGCATCCTGAATATGTGACATTCAGCGTAATTGTTTGGCCGCTGCTGACAGTGACGTTACCTGCGCTACATCTCCTGTATAACGTTTGCGCATCCTAAATATCTGTGACATTCAGTGTAGCTGCGCTTCTTTACATGTGACATACTTGCAAGCATATGTAACATCCCAGAGTTATGTTACTAAACTTTTTTACCCCGCTACAACCTGTTAAGTGTATCTGCATTGTCATCCTGTGTAATTTTACATAATATTCGTCACAAATGTGCATTTTCTAAGACTGTTACATGTACAGTGGGATGCTAAAGTTTGGGCAACCTTGTTAATCGTCATGATTTTCCTGTATAAATTGTTGGTTGTTACGATAAAAAATGTCAGTTAGGCTAGTTTCACACTTGCGGCAGGACGGATCCGACATGCTGTTCGGCAGGACAGATCCGTCCCCATTGACTATAATGGGGACAGGGGCGGAGCTCCGGCGCAGCACGGCGTTGCACGGCGAAAGCCGCCAGACTAAAAAACCTGACATGCAGTAATTTTAGTCCGGCGGCTTTCGCCGTGCTGCGCCGGAACTCCGCCCCCGTCCCCATTATAGTCAATGGGGACGGATCGGCGGCTCGGGGGCACGGCGAAATAGCCGCAGGACGGATCCGACATGGTGAACAGCATGTCGGATCCGTCCTGCCGCAAGTGTGAAAGTACCCTTAAATATATCATAAACTTACACTTTCTGTAAATCCAATAAACTTCATTTCACTTCTCAAATATCAGTGTGTGTGTCTTCTATATGATATATTTAACTGCCTTTTTTTATCGTAACAACCAACGATTTATACAGGAAAATCATGACGATTAACAAGGTTTCCCAAACTTTCGCATCCCACTGTAATTTGCTGTAATTTCCATGTACACCAGCAGGTGGCAGCAATGTGTTACCAGGGCTTTAGTAACAGTTTAGCATATCTAAACTGGAATAGTAAATTCCAGTTTAGCTCCCCCCTCTTTGAGGAGGTGTGGAATGTTCCCACATCCTGCCTCATAGGGAGGAAAGGAAGTTAGTGTGCCAGCCACCCCGGCTAGGGGAAGGCTGTGCAAGTAGGAGCTCCCAGAAATAGGGATCCCAAACCAGGATCTTGTCTCGATTGAGACCAAAGATCTTCATTCCCAGTCTGAGCCTTCAGCCTCAGCTGGTTGACAAGCAAGCAGCACCTCCAGAACTCCAGAACAAACCAATCAATCCCTGTGAGCATAACTGTGAGTAACATCCAGAGACCAGGAGAAGCCAAATTCCTCCTCAGCTAGTCAGTCCCATACCAAGCAGAAGATAGACAGAGCAGAAGACAGATTCCTGCCATATTCTCCAGGCATATGATAGAAGCAGAAGAGATAGTTAACCCTGCCATACATTGCCAATACCTGCTGGGACCCAAGACTATTGCTGTAACTCATATGGATTAATGCTGCCTCCAGTAAAGACAAGTTGAACTATATCCCAAGTCTGGATCTCATTTACTGCTACTAAAATCCTCAATTACTCCTACTAGCAACACACTCATTTATTGCAAGTGAGCCAGGATCCAGGAGTGCAGCCGTACCAAGGTAGGAGACACTGTTGACACTACTACTACTACTACTACTACTACACAGAGACATTACACCACTCTGGCATTCTTAACCTGGTACGTGAGTTGCAACACCTTAAAGGGCCCTGAGATTGTACCCTGCGCACGCTGCAATTGGCGTCACAAACAAAAAACAGACTATTATACCCATATCCGGACCCACTGCATATTTTTGAGTCTGCCTAACCATACCACGGTCCTGCTCATTGCACATATATACCATTTAATATGCTCAAGGCGAGCAGTAAAAGACAGGGAAGGCCCGGGCGCGGTGAAACTATGCCTGCTGCCAGATCACAAGAAACACACTCATCCACGATACCTAGCTTCATGACCCAGTTTGCAGGGCGGCTCAGGACACCACTCTCAAACCATCATCTAGCACATCCACTTCTGTGTCCCAGCGCAGCATACAGATATCCATACATCTTTGAACGAAAGCGCAAATACCCAGCCACCCACCCACAGGCTATAGCGCTAAATGCGCACCTTTCCAAATTGCTGGCCCTGGAAATGTTGCCATTTAGGCTTGTGGACATTGAGGCTTTCTGTAGCCTGATGGCGGTCGCTATCCCTCGTTACTCAGTTCTCAGCCGCCACTATTTTTCCCGGTGTGCCGTCCCCGCCTTACACCAGCATGTGTCCTGTAACATCACCCGTGCCGTGACCAACGCAGTTATTGGGAAGGTCCACTTAACAACTGACACATGGACAAGTGCTTTTAGCCAGGGACGCTACATTTCCCTGGCGGCACACTGGGTGAACGTTGTGGAGGCACTTTACTTTCATCAATATTTCTGCCACCACCTACATTAGTGGCTGCAACCCCCCCTTCTCCTCCTCTACCTCCTCCTCCACTTCCACCTCTGAATTTTCATCTTGCAGCACCAGTCAGTAGCTGGAAGCAGTGTAGTGGGGAAGCGGCAACAGGCTGTGCTGAAACTAAATTGCTTAGGAGACAAACAGCACACCGCCGCAGAGCTGTGGCAGGGTATAAGGGACCAGACTGAGCTGTGGCTCTCGCCACTCAACCTACAACCAGGCATGGTTGTGTCTGATAATGGCCGCAATTTGGTGGCAGCTTTGGAGCTCGGCAAGCTCACACACATACCATGCCTAGCCCACGTGTTCAACTTAGTGGTTCAGCAGTTTCTCAAAACCTACCCCAATTTGCCCATCTACTGGTGAAGGTGCGACGTGTGTGTGCCCATTTCCGAAAGTCATCTACAGCTGCCCCCGGTCTGTCAACGCTGCAGCAGTGCTTGCAATTACCAGCTCACTGACTGTTGTGCAACGTGAGCACACGCTGGAACTCCACGTTCCACATGTTGGCCAGGCTTTGTGAGCAGCAGAGGGCAGTAAGGAATACCAGATGCAACATGGTCGTCGCCTTTCCAGTCAGCTTCCGTTCTTCACAAGCGACGAGTGGGCATGGATGTCTGACCTCTGTGAGGTTTTACGCAACTTTGAGGAATCAACACAGATGGTGAGCGGCTATGCCGCTATTGTCAGCGTAACCATCCTACTTATGTGTCTACTGAAATGCTCGCTGCTCACAATGAAGGCAGACGCTTTGCATGTGGAAGAGGTGAAAATGGGGGAAGATATTACACAGGGTGATAGCCAGACCACCCGCAGTTCTTCTCAGCGCCAATTGAATGATGATGATGAGGAGGAGGAGCAGGAGACGGTTGCCTCGGCTACAGAGGGTAGTACCGATAGCAGGTTTATTCCATGTGTTCAGAGTGGATGGGCCAAAGAGGAGGAAGAGGATGAGGAGATTGAGAGTTATCCTTCTGATGAGGACAGCGTAGTCTTGTCTGTTGGGACTCTGGCACACATGGCTGACTTTATGTTATGCTGCCTTTCCCGTGACCCGTGCGTTATACGCATTTTGGCCAACATTGATTACTGATTGTTCACCCTTCTCGACCCCCGCTACAAAGAGAACTTCTCATCTCTCATTCCTGTGGTGGAGAGGACTAGCAAAATGGTCCAATACCAGAAGGTCCTTGTGGAAAAATTGCTCCAAATATTTCCAGCTGACTACGCTGACGGCAGAGTACGTAGTTCCTTGGGCAACCGAGGAGGGGAGACGAGGGGAACACACACCACCCCGCCAGCACCCTCAGCCTGATGCGCGGCCTAGTGTCACAACGAAGGAAAAGTTTTAGAAGATGGTGAAGGAGTACGTAGCAGACCGTGTCAGCGCCCTCAGTGATCCCTCTGTGCCAACTATTGGGTGTCCAAGCTGGACACATGGCACAAACTGGCGCTCTACGCCTTGGAGGTGCTGGCCTGCCCAGCCGCCAGCGTTTTGTCAGAGTGGGTATTTAGTGCTGCTGGGGGCATAATTACTGATTAAGCGTATCCGCCTGTCAACTGAAAATGCTGACAGGTTGACTCTTATCAAAATGAACAAGGCCTGGATTGCCCCTGACTTCTCTACTCCACCAGAGGAAAGCGGCTGAACATAAAGGTACTTTAAATGTGGCTTTTATGGTGTATTGAATACATTGTATTCCCATGCACCCCTTTTACCGGAAAAAAGGGTATATGGTTCAATCTTCATTTTTCTCATCCTTCTCCTCCTCCATCATATCAACATGCTTATTAGGCTACCCTTGCTCCTAATGTTTTAGAGGGTCAGCTCAGCAGCAGACCCTCACCCCTAATGTTTTAGAGGGTCACCAGTAGGACCTCGCCCATAATGTTTCAGATGGTCAGATCAGCAGCAGACCCTCACCCCTAATGTTTTAGATGGTCAGATCAGCAGCAGGCCGTCATCCCTAATGGTTTAGAGGGTCAGCCTCAGCAGCAGACCCTCACTCCTAATGTTTTAGATGGTCAGATCACCAGCAGGCCCTCGCCCCTAATGTTTTAGAGGGTCAGCTCAGCAGCAGACCCTCACCCCTAATGTTTTAGATGGTCAAATCAGCAGCAGGCTCTCACCCCTAATGGTTTAGAGGGTCATCAGCAGGTCCTTGCTTCTAATGTTTTTGAGGATCACCAGCAGGCCATCAATCATAATTTTTCAAGGGTGTGTATGATGCCCTCCTTTATGTGTAATAAAGGGTGTATTGGAGGGGCGGTTCCTTGTAATTTTTGGCAGCCCTTTCACTTAGTGCATAGGCTTTATCAGTGTAGAAGTCTCACTACCTGAACAATTGTACCACAATGTGAATGAGGCCCTCCATTATGTGATATACAGGTTGTATCGGAGTGCCGCTTCCTTGTAATTTTTGGCAGCACTTGCACTTTATATACAAGTAAATATACAGGAAAGGATGTTTCCTAACAATTTTTACTCTAAAATCAATTTTTGTTTCCTTTGGTTTTGTGCAGTCAGTCTGTAAAAGTGGCGTACTACTCGGACAACATGGTTCCCAGCAGCAACCTGGGAGTCCAAGATGCATCCAGACATCCTCCCCATGCTGTCCCTGAACCATTTCGGTAGTGTTTCCATCAATTTCTGACCTTTTCCTGTAAACCAGGCACCCTCCCCTCTTCAGAGCAGGGGGTGCCTGGTCTAATGCTCTGGTTCTCCTATTGACTTCCATTGTGCTCGGTAGAACACCTGAGCATCCCAAAATGTTCTACTCGAGCACCAGAGAACCCGAGCACTTTGGTGCTGGATCAACACTAATGACAATCTTAAAGCTAGAACCAGCCTTGCACCACACATGGATCCAGAGATCTCCACATTCATTGCTCTGCTAGATTTATATCAAGCTGGCAGCTCAGGGGAGTGTCTTTTCTGCTGAGGTTCTAGGTGCTAAGGGTGCTCTTCCTCTATCCATTTTCAGCAATGACCTTGCCTCAAATGGGTTGTCCGGGTTCAGCTCTTAAGACAGTTGCAGTAGAGGCCTGGCAGAGCATCACCAGGGATGAAACCCAGCGCTTGGTGATGTCTATGCGTTCCAGACTTCAGGCTGTAGTTGACTGCAAAGGATTTGCAACCAAGTATTAAAAAGTGAAAGTTTGATTTATGATTATTATTATTCTGTCCCATTACTTTTGGTTCCTTAACAAGTGGGAGGCACATATGCAAACTGTTGTAATTCCTACACCGTTCACCTGATTTGGATGTAAATACCCTCAAATTAAAGCTGACAGTCTGCAGTTAAAGCACATCTTGTTCGTTTCATTTCAAATCCATTGTGGTGGTGTATAGAGCCAAAAATGTTAGAATTGTGTTGATGTCCCAATATTTATGGACCTGACTGTAGGTGTAAATCACATTGCAGTCAGGCCAAATATACACTGCTCAAAAAAAATAAAGGGAACACTTCAACACAATGTAACTCCAAGTCAAGCACACTTCTGTGAAATCAACCTTCACAGTTGAAGCAACACTGATTGTGAATCAATTTCTCCTGCTGTTGAACAGAAAATAGGTAGAAATGATAGGCAATTAGCAAGAGAACCCCTATAAAGGAGTGGTTCTGCACAGGGGACCACCCAGGAATTTTGTCTAGGGGGGATCCGAAAGGCAAAAAATGTGGTACGTGTAGCGCACTTTGGCAATTATTTTGCCGGCCCATTTTTCTAAGGCTGAGTTCACATCAGCGTTCAGCCTTTCCGTTCTCCTACTCCGTTATAAGAGCAGGAAAACGGAAAGGACGGATTCGGCACATAACGGAGCCTACGGACCCCATAGACTATAATAGGGTCCGTTAGGTTTACGCTCAGAAGATGATTTTGGAGTGGAGACGAAAGTAGTGCATGCAGGATTTTTATCTCCGCTTCAAAAATTTTCCTCTGGGCGGAAACCTAACGGACCCCATTATAGTCTATGGGGCACGTGGGCTCCGTTATGTGCCGAATCCGTCCTTTCCGTTTTCCTGCTCCTATAACGGAGTAGGAAAACGGAAAGGCTGAACGCTGATGTGAACTCAGCCTAAGCCCCCTTCATATTTAAAAATACGGGGCGCGTAGCGTGCTGCGCCGATTCTTTTGCCTGGCCATTCTAAAAGGCCTTTAGAAGTTGCAGTTTATTTTAGCCCCGCCCGTTATTAAAAGCCCCTCCTACATATAATAGGCCACTCCCAACAAACACGGTACAGCTGAAATTCTATTGTTGAGGCCTGTCTCTACACATCATACGGAGAGGGGAGGCCCTGTCCTGGCTGCACTGCCTGCTTCACATTATTCAATAGACAACAGCAGGCTACAGCCAGGAAGCTCCTCCGCTCTCCTCCCTCCCCAGATCCTGCTCAAGGCTTGTGTTTCCCCCCCACCGTCTGCCACCCGCCCGTGGCCTGCTGCCGCCCTTGACCGTCCTCACCCAGTTCTGAATCCTCGTTCTGCATCTCCTCTCCTACATAGCACCACATACCTCTTACATCCAGTGATGTCACCTTTGTTGTAGACGTTCTCTTTCCTTATCTTCTCCATTCAGACCAGACCGCCATGATGATTTTTCAGCCATCTCCCGTCTCTGCAGAGATTGACAAACAGACATTAGTTTCCCACATTTCCATCATCTTTCCATCTTCTGAACACCATTTCCTGCCACCCCCAAAACTATACTGCAGAAAAAGTCCCCCTGGAAATACTGCTACCACACAGATAGTGCCCCCTTTAACAATTTTTGGCACACAGTGCTCTAAAAAGTAAATGTGCCCAGAAACTAATAGTATAAAGATAATGTCCCCCAAAAATAATTGCGCTAAGCTGATACTGTGCCAGGGTGCCTCCCAAAGTAACAGTCCTCCCCAAAATACCACCAATAGAAATAATTCTCTGCCATAGCACACTTAGTAGTAATAATGCCTCTATAGTGCCCATACTAGTAAGTTCCTCATAGCCCCTCAGTAGTAGTAAAGCTCCCCATAATACCCCCTAGTAGTAATAATTCTCCTTATAATATGACAGTACATGAAATACCCCCGATTAGTGCCCGCAGTTGAGCTAATGTCCCCATAATGTATGCCAGTATAAAATACCCCTATATAGTGTCTTAATAAATGCCCTCATAGTGCTCCTCTCCCTCTTCCCCATAGTGTCCCCCATAATATGCCAGTAAAAAAATGCCCCTCCTTAGTGCCCCGAGCAGATGCCCCTATAGTGCTCTTCTCCCCATAATGTGCCAGTAAAAAATGCCCCTTCTTAGTGCCACCAGATGCACCAATAGTGCTCCACTCCCCCATAGTGCCCCCAAATAATGCTCCATAGTGTCGCTCTCCCCTATAGTGCCTCCCATAATGTGCTAGTAAAAAATTTCCCTCTTAGTGCCACCAGATGCCATAGTGCCCCCCATAATGTGCCAAAAAAAAGTCCACTTTAGAGCCCACATCTCCCCATAAAATAATGCCCCATAGTGCCGCTCTCCCCTATAGTTCGCCCCATACTGTGCCAATAAAAAAAAAAGCCCCTTTAGAGCCCCCATAGTGCTCCTCTCCCCCATGTGCCCCCCCATAATGTGCCAATAAGAAATGCCCCCATAGTGCCACCCCCAAAAATATGGGGCTGTAAGAAATGCCAGATGCCCCTATAGTGCCAGTCCCCCCCCCCCCCAAAAAAAAAAAAAAAGACAAAAACAAAACACATACTTACCTTCATCAGCAGTGATGCGATGCAAGCCTCTGCCGGCCTGTGTCCCTGCTGTGTGCAGCCCGGCTCAGGCGGCGTGATGATAATGACGTCATCGCGCCGCCTGAGCCAGCCTCTGATAGGCCGCAGGCATTAGTGCCTGCGGCCTATCAGAAGAGCAGGGAAGGGAGATGCCTCTCCCTCCCCCGCCGCAGCACAGCCATCTGTATCGCTGTCCTGAGGACGGCGATACAAATTAATATGGAGATGAGCGCTTCCACAATGGAAGCTCTCATCTCCTACTGCCCCTTCACCGCCCTGAGGGATAAAAAATATAAAAAAAATGATTCACTGGTTGTTCTAGGGGGGGGTTCAGACCCGCTGGACCACCCCTGTCGGTGCGCCACTGGTTCTGCAGGTGTTGACCACAAACCATTTATCTGTTCTCATACTTTTTGGCTACTGTTTTGGTCACTTTAGCATTTTCTCATTGCTCTCACCCTTAGAGGTAGCATGAGGCGGTGTCTACAACCCACACAAGTGGCTCAGGTAGTGCAGCTCATCCAGGATGGCACATCAATGCGAGCTGTGGAAAGGTTAGTTGTGTCTGTCAGCGTAGTGTCCAGAGCATGGAGGCGCTACCAGGAGACAGGCCAGTACACCAGGAGATGTGGAGGGGGCCATAGGAGGGCGACAACCCAGCAGCAGGACCGCTACCTCCGCCTTTATGCAAGGAGGAACAGTGCCAGAGCCCTGCAAAATGACCTCCAGCAGGGCACTAATATCCATGTGTCTGCTCAAACTGTCAGAAGCAGACTCCATGAGGGTGGTATGAGGGCTCGACATCCACACGCCTGTGTTGAGCTTACAGCCCAACACCGTGCAAGGTGACTGGCATTTGCCAGAGAACACCAGGATTGGCAGATTCGATATTGGCGCCCTGTTCACGGATGAGAGCAGGTTCGCACTGAGCACTTGTGACAGAGTCTGGATACGCCGTGGAGAACGTTCTGCTACTTGCAACATCCTCCAGCATGACCGGTTTGGCAGTGGGTCAGTAATGGAGTGGGGTGGCATTTCTTTGGAGGGCCGCACAGCCCTCCATGTGCTCGCCAGAGGTAGCCTGACTGCCATTAGGTACCGAGATGAGATCCTCAGACCCCTTGTGACACCATATGCTGGTGCGGTTGGCCCTGGGTTCCTCCTAATGCAAGACAATGCTAGACCTCATGTGGCTGGAGTGTGTCAGCAGTTCCTGCAAGACGAAGGCATTGATGCTATGGACTGGCCCGCCCAATCCCCAGACCTGAATCCAATTGAGCACATCTGGGACATCATGTCTCGTTCCATCCACCAACGCCACATTGCACCACGGACTGTCCAGGAGTTGACTGATGCTTTAATCCAGGTCTGGGAGGAGAACATCCGCTGCCTCATCAGGAGCATGCCCAGGCATTGTAGGGAGATCATACAGGCACGTGTAGGCTACACACACTACAGAGCCTCATTTCCTTGTCTTGAGGCATTTCCACTGGAGTTGGATCAGCCTAAAATTGGATTTTGCACTGATTTTGAGTATCATTCCAAAACCAGACCTCCATGGGATATTAATTTTGATCATTTTTATGCTTTATTGTTCTCAACGCATTCCACTATGTAATGAATAAAGATTTGCAACTGGAATATTTCATTCATTGAGATCTAGGATGTGGTATTTTAGTGTTCCCTATATTTTTTTGAGCAGTGTATTATCAAGGTGCTCCATTTCATACATTTGGAGCAGACATACAACGCAAAGATAGACTTTTGAATGACAAGAAAACCGCAAATGATAACTAAGTGTTATTGCCATATGTTGGAACAACCTACAAGCAGAAGCTGCGCCCATGTGATTTCATACTGGAGGATGGCTGTGAATGATAGCCTTATAATGTTGGGGCTCCTGGTTTTACACTAGCAGCCTTGGACCTTACAAAGGTTTCTAGAGCTGACCGATATAAGACCATGTCCACATAAGGGCTCTTTCACACTTGCGTTCTTGTCTTCCGGCATAGAGTTCCGTCGTCGGGGCTCTATGCCGTAAGAATCCTGATCAGGATTATCCTAATGCATTCTGAATGGAGAGAAATCCGTTCAGGATGCATCAGGATGTCTTCAGTTCCGGAACGGAACGTTTTTTGGCCGGAGAAAATACCGCAGCATGCTGCGCTTTTTGCTCCGGCCAAAAATCCGGAACACTTGCCGCAAGGCCGGATCCGGAATTAATGCCCATTGAAAGGCATTGATCCGGATCCGGCCTTAAGCTAAACGTCGTTTCGGCGCATTGCCGGAGCCGACATTTAGCTTTTTCAGAGTGGTTACCATGGCTGCCGGGACGCTAAAGTCCTGGCAGCCATGGTAAAGTGTAGTGGGGAGCGGGGGAGCAGTGTACTTACCGTCCGTGCGGCTCCCCGGGCGCTCCAGAGTGACGTCAGGGCGCCCCAAGCGCATGGATCATGTGATCACATGGATCACGTCATCCATGCGCATGGGGCGCTCTGACGTCATTCTGGAGCGCCCCGGGAGCCGCACGGACTGTAAGTATACTGCTCCCCGGCTCCCCGCTCCTACTATGGCAACCAGGACTTTAATAGCGTCCTGGGTGCCATAGTAACACTGAAAGCATTTGGAAGACGGTTCCGTCTTCAAATGCTTTCAGTACACTTGCGTTTTTCCGGATCCGGCGTGTAATTCCGGCAAGTGGAGTACACGCCGGATCCGGACAACGCAAGTGTGAAAGAGGCCTTACACATCCACCATGGAGTTTTCAGTACATTGACAGCAGAAATGAAACTTCAATTTCTACCATAAATTGGCCAACAAATCCACCTGTAACAGACAGATTGTAACTCAGTTAAACCAATCCACATCATGTTCATTATTCCTCCCTGATTTGACAAAATACCATATTTTTTAGACTATAAGGCGCACCTAGGATTTGGTGGAGGAAAATAAGGAAACAAATTGTTTTTCACCAGACCTCAGATCAGACCCCCAATGCTCATGAGACGCCCAAATAAGACCCACATTCTTCATCAGACCTCAGATCAGACACCCAAGCTCCAACAGACCTCAGATCAGACCCCCAAATAAGACCCACATTCTTCATCAGACCTCAGATCAGACACCCAAGCTCCAACAGACCCCAGATCAGACCCCCAATGCTCATGAGACGCCCAAATAAGACCCATATTCTTCATCAGACCTCAGATCAGACACTCATCAGACCCCTAATGTCCATCAGCCTCAGATCAGACCCCCAGGCTCCATCAGACACCAAGCTACATTAGACCTCAGATCAGACGCTTAATGTCCATCAGTCTCCAATCAGACCCCCAAGCTCCATCAGCCTCAGATCAGACCTCCAATCAGACGTTAAAAAAAAAAATTCAACTTACCTCGTTTGCTCCGTACAGCGCTGCCACCGTGCAGATCTAGGACTCGCCACTCCCTGCTCTTCTTTCGGCCCGTGCTGCACTGTGATGTTGCAAACGGCAAGTCATAGTGCGTGCTTACGTGAAGCTGTAAGCTGTCAGTACACAGTGCAGAGCAGGGCCTAGAAGAAGATCAGGGAGGGTGAGCAGAGCCAGCACTCCGCACATCCTGATGATCGCTTCAATAATGGAAGTGGTCGTTAGCATTCGGACTATAAGAAAATATGGTAGATCATTCTCTCTTTGGGTAGGGCTACACGGCGACATGTATCACGTGACAGCAAGTCGCAGATACGTTGTGCAGCAGAAAAACATGCGCAACTTGCGTTCACGCAACAATTTTAGACCTCAATTTTAGACCATTCTCAGAATGTCGTGTGTCCACTGTGACACTATTGACATACTTGTATGAAATGCTGTGCAACCTATGTCACCATGTAGCCCCACTCGTATTCAGAGGTCCATTGGATTGAGGGGAGCCAAATCTATAAAGAGGCACAACTTCTGGCAATCTTGTGGCAGCTAAGGTTTCTTTCACACTAGCGGCAGGACGGATCCGTCATGCTCTTTTTCGCCGGACCGCCGCTCCGTCCCCATTGACTATAATGGGGACGGGGCGGGGCTTGGGCGCAGCATGGCAGTGCACGTCGAAAGGCCGCCGGACTAAAAAGTCGGACATGCAGTACTTTTAGTCCGGCGGCCTTTCGCCGTGCACTGCCGTGCTGCGCCCAAGCCCCGCCCCCATTATAGTCAATGGGGACGGAGCAGCGGTCCGGCGAAATAGCGGCAGGACGGATCCGACCTGCCGCTAGTGTGAAAGAAACCTTAGCTGCCACAAGATTGCCAGAAGTTGTGCCTCTTTATAGATTTGGCTCCCCTCAATCCAATGGACCTTTTTTTGCTCTAGTGTCTGGTATAGCAAAATTGTTGGGTTGCAGGGGGCGTTGCCCTCTACTAAGACCCATCCACTTCCCATGGTCACTTTTAAAAAGAAATGGGTTAACCAAAAGCAAAAGGTTGCAATTTTTTGTATTAAAATGTGCCTTGTGCAAAAACTTGTGGCTTTTGCTCATGAGAAAAATTGCATATTTTTCTCAATCAATTTTTTGTGTTTTTTTGGCTTGTAGGCCTCATTCACATGTCCGTGATGAGATCAATGACAAGATGGTTCACTTGTGAAGGCCCCATGTGTCAGTTTTTCGCCCTCCCAGTATCATCCATGTTCCATGGACACTGTTAAGCTGAAAATTAATTTCAAGAGCATCTCCTAGCAACCATCCGTGTTGTGTCCGTGTTTTTTCAATGACACTTAGACTATAATGGACGTGATAGATCCGCAAAAATGGACAGAAAAAGGGCATGCTTTTGCGGTGGCACTCCCGACCGTGGTAAATCACGGATGTGTGAATACACACATTAAAATCAATGGGTACGTGTGCTGTCCGTGCAGAACACAGGCCACACACCTCATCGATTCACTGACATCTGAATAAGGCCTAAATGTGTTTGTAAGAATCCTATGGGAGAACTAGCTAAACCGTCAGTGAGCTGCATGTAAAATAAAAAAAGGCAGTGAAAGTGCACAAAAACAGCACAAAAAAACGCAGTTTATAATGTGGGTTGCATTTTCCTACTGACTAACAGCTAACATCTGCCCTCTGTGTTTTTTGGAAGAAAAAAAAAGTAGGAAAATACCAGGAAACTGAAAATTCTGTGGAAAAATCGGCTGCATTTTTGGTGCTATTCCGCGGCAAAAGCACCTGTAATACATGTGGATTTTGCCGCAGAAATGGCAGTGGATTTTAAGTCCACAATTCAGTTTAGAGCTAATGCACACGACCGCAAACGGCGGATCCACAGCACACGGATACCAGCCGTGTGCATTCCATATTTTGCGGCAAGGAAGGGCCAACCCCTAGAACAGTCCTATCCTGTGAACAATAATAGGACATGTTCTATTTTTTGTCGCATATACGGTCACTGAATGTACACGGAGTCATTTCTGTGCCCTTGAAGTGAATAGTTCTGCATACGGTACCCAAAAAAAAACGGACGAAAAAAAAAAAAAAGGTTTGTGTGTATGAGCCCTTATGCTATGGTTTTTGTATGTCGCATGTGTATGACAGTTAATAAAATCTAGACATGTTGCTGGTAATGTACAACGCTGCAAAGGTTTTTTTCTAAGTTGTAGCTGACAGGATTTTCTGCGGTCTCAGTTGATGGCCCTGTGTATTTGGGGGTTTCCTTGTAGTTGCGTTTTCCCAGTGTCTGCACAGTCGCAGTTCCTCGGTGTAGAGTTGCGTTTTCCCAGTGTCTGTACAGTTGCAGTTTCCCGGCGTACATGTCCCTTATGGCTATAGCTCAGGCTCGGCTCTCGGCGCATGCGCTGTGCCTCCGCTTACTGTAGATAGGTTTCGTTTCTCTGGCTTTGAGCTTCCGCCCGGACTTTCCAGTGAATAGGCTCCTCTCCTGGCAGTCTTCTATGAGGACGCCCCATCAGCTGGCCGCCACAAGAGACGAGCTGCCTTTCTCCTCTCTACAGGGTGAGTATCTTATAACTGAGCTCTGCACCTCTTCTGCAGGTGCCAGCTGGGGGTTGTAGTCGCACACAAGATAGGAGTAGATGTAGCTGGACATAGACCTGCTAGAAGCACTGCACGGGATCCATGGAAAACCTTCATTACCAGGATCAGCCCATGATCAGTCACAGAGGGGCATCATCCTTTATTAAAGGGGGCTTCTAGATCATGTAAAGTATGCTGCAGCAATCTCCTTAGGCTATTTTCGCATCTGCGTTTTTGCTGGATCCGTCAAGGATCAGCAAAAACGCTTCCGTTACTGATAATACAACCGTCTGCATCCGTTATGAACGGATCCGGTTGTATTATCTGTAAAATAGCCATGACGAATTTGTGTGTCAGAGAAAACGGATCCCTCACCAATGACTTACATTGTGAGTCATGACGGATCCGTCTTGCTCCGCATCCCAGGACTCTGTTTTGTGTGCGTAAGGGGAACTCAGTGAAACGGAACGAAATGCATTCTGGTGACCCCTTTTTACCTTCAGTTTTGTCCCCATTGACAATGAATGGGGACAAAACGGAAGCGTTTTCCTCCGCTATTGAGATTCTATGACGGATCTCAATAGCAGAAAGGGGAAGCCCAGAGTCACCTGTGGCTCCCCATCAGGGCAGAGATCCACAGGTTGGAGACCAGTGGTTCAAATAAAAAGTTCTGCCACCTTCCAAAGCTCTTTAGGTGTCAGGTCTTCACCGGGGCGGACCAAGAGTTATCTGGCCACCCAAGCATTAAAGTGGTTTTCCGGGACTTTATTATTAATGGCCTATCCTTAGGATTGGTATGGGTCCAACTTCCGCTTCCTCTATTGATCAGGCCATCAATATTGTACTCAGGACGCCCCTTTAATGCTCATGGGCTCAATACCAGCCAATGTAGCCAGGGTGCACTTGGTTTGGGTTCGTAAATTGCATTTGAGGAGCTCAAATTCATTATAAACATGAAAGGGCTACAGGGATAACTGCAAAGGTAAGTAATCCCAAAAAACTCCTTTAAAGCAGTGTTCACACAGGTCAGTTTTAAATTGTACCTTTTGACATTTTATAGTGACATATCATGGGGGTCCGACTGCTGAAACTCCCACCGATCTCTAGAACGAGGAGAAAGGAGCGCTCTCTCTCCTCGCTGCAGCAGACTGTCTCGAGACAGGCTCATAGACTTTCTATTGAGCCCATTCCCGGCAGAGAGCAGGCCTCTCTTTCCTCGTTCTAGTGCCGAGTGCTGAGACCCCCGCCGATCGAAACCTTTTATATGTAACTTTGTGATCTGAAACCTTTTCCTCTAAAGTACAGGGACACTTGAGCCACATATGTATTTACTAAAGGACCCGCTGTCAGGGACCTGCCGTGGATCCCCATTGACTATAAATGGGGCAAATCCTGGGCTTTTTCGTGTAGAAAACCCATAAATACCGTAAGTAGCATGCTTTTTATTTCCACAGTGGATTTTTTTCTGAAACATTTTTCTGGAAATATTTTTGGAGCATGTGAACAGAATTGCAGAAACCCCATTCACACACATGGGAGGTGGATTGTTATCAGATTTGGTGTAGAATCTATGATGAAATCCAACGTGTTAAAGGGGCTATGCCGCTAATATACAGGTATCCCTCCCAACAGCTTTCCCCAAATACCACCATTTATCATAACTGCCTTATTCTAAAATGATTCGCCAACCATTGCGCCCTGTGGCAAATCAGTTTCATTTCAGTTGCTGTAGGTTACATCCTGCGTTGGAGCCTGGTAATGTAGGACGTAGGAAGCGTCTTTTGTAAGAACAAGGGGTCAGATTTATCAAACTGGTATCAAGGAAAACTGGCTTAGTTTCCCATAGCAACCAATCAGATTCCATATTTCATCTTCCAAGGGAGCTCTGAAAAATGAAAGGTGGAATCTGATTGGTTGCTAGGGGCAACTAAGCCAGTTCTACTTTACACCGGTTCTGATAAATCTACCCCACTGGGCATAGTTAGTGTCACATGATCTGCTGATGTCAGGACACAGGTCACTGCCCTGAAGCATGATGGGACAGCAGTCACATGACAAACCAGGAAGTAGGATTCAGACACGGGGGATAAAAGAAAACTGCAAATGAGGTAACCTTAAAAAAAACGAATCCAAGGAGGAATGGGAGCTAGAGTAATTGATGAAAATACACTTTAGGGGTGGCTGAAGACGGTGCAGATTTGTGTGCCGAAAATCATGAAATCTGCACCAAAACTTCACAAAGAACGCACACAAATCTGCACTATTTATTGTGTTTTTTATGCGTGAGGTGAACACATTGCACCTGCACTGAATCCGGACCCATTCACTTCAATGGGGCTGTGTACATTAGCGGTGATTTTCAAGCATCACTTGTGCGTTGCATGAAAATCGCAGCAAGCTCTATATTGTGCGTTTTTCATGCAACGCAGGCCCCATAGCACGGTTGCTAGGAGACGATCGGGATGGGGACCCGATCGTTATTATTTTCCCTTATAACATGGTTATAAGGGAAAATAATAGCATTCTTAATACAGAATGCTAAGTAAAATGTCCATTGAGGGGTTAAAAATAATAAACAAATTTAGCTCACCCCATCCACTTGAACGCGTAGCGGATCTCCTCTTCTTTCTACTTTCTTCAGGACCTGGCTAAAGGACCTTTGATGACATCACTGCAATCATGACATGGTCCATCACCATGGTGATGGATGATGTGATGGACCTTGTGATGAGCACAGTGACGTCATCAAAGGTCCTTTAGCCAGGTCCTGAAGAAAGTAGAAAGAAGAGGAGATCCGCTACGCGTTCAAGTGGATGGGGTGAGATAAATTTGTTTATTATTTTTAACCACTCAATGGACATTTTACTAAGCATTCTGTATTAAGAATGCTATTATTTTCTTTTATAAGGGAAAATAATATATAATTTTATAATTTAAAATTTAAAATAATAAATAATTTTCTGTTATAAGGGAAAATAATAAAATCTACACAACACCTAACCCAAACCCGAACCTCTGTGAAGAAGTCCGGGTTTGGGTCAGGGCATTAGAACGCTTTGCACTCGCTCGGAAAAATCACGCATTTTCCCGCAACGCACCCACACCTTTTCCGCAATGCACCCGCAACACCTGTGTAAAACCAGCCTTTATGTTGAAAAACCACTCTACAGAAGGTGCGGAATCACACATACAATTGACACGCAGGAAGGTTTAAAATCTGCACAACAGGTCAACGTGGGATTTATCAGATCTTGTTCACATTGCCGGTGCTGTATTAGGGCTCATTCACACCAATGTAAGGGCTCCGTGCCCATATTGCACAAATAGCAGGTCCGCAATATACAGGCACCCCGTACTGCAGATGCGATATACAGCCAAAGATAGGACCTGTCCTATCTTCTCATAGGCATGTCTCCGCATTGCAAAAGATAGGACGTGTACTATCTTTTGCCGTATCTTGCGGATCGCAGATCCATTCAAGTCAATGGGTCTGCATCCACAGCACGGAGTGCACACTGCCAGTGCCTGTATATTGCGGACCAGTATTTGTGGTCCACAACACGGGCATGGAGCCCTTGTGTTCGTGTAAATGAACCCTTACGCTGCAGTTTTTCCTCATGAAAATCCTGAAAGATAAAACGCTCGTATTCTGCACTGCGTGCAGCCACCCTTAGGCTCCATTCACACGTCCGTGGTGTGTTGCGGACCCGCAAATTGCGGATCCGCAACACACCCGCCCGACACCCCTATAGAAATGCCTCTTCTTGTCCGCAAGCTGCGGACAAGAATAGGACATGTTCTATCTTTTGCGGAGCTGCGGACCCAAAGATCGGGGCCGCGCTCCCCAAATGCGGATGCGGACAGCACACTGTGTGCTGTCCGCATCCATTCCGTCCCCATAGAGAATGAATGGGTCCGCACCCGTTCCGCAAAATTGCGGAACGGATGCGGACTCATTTTGCGGACGTGTGAATGGAGCCTTAGTGTGAAAACTAGTTTATGGCACAACCCCTTTATTGGACGCAAAGGAGCGTATCTGACAACCAGGGGCCGTGGGCCTGTTGTGACCACAGGTCCTGGGGCACTATCTGTATGCCCAAGTAGTCTATTCACCCCTGTTGCTTCACCATTTTCAGCTCTGTACTTACCATCAGTGAACTGAAACATTCCTGTTACACAGATCTAAAGGTATGGCCACATGTAGCAGTGGAAAATTCACAGTGTATCTGTCCGAAATCCGCTGTAGCTGATTCTGCACACACATAGTGGTGGATTTTACCTTCTGCTTTGCAAAGGGAGAAGTCTGCAGCATATAGCCACCATATAAATTGGCATTCTGCAGCTCTTAAAGGGATTTTCTGAGGTTTTTATATTGATGACCCTTCCTCAGGATAGGTCAATATCTGATCGGTGGGGGTCCGACACCCGGAACCCCTGCCGATCAGCTGTTTGAGAAGGCATCGGTGCTTGCAGTAGTGTCACAGCCGTCTTGCAGCTCCTCCTAGTCCAGTGCCATCACATTAATCAGTTATGTGGCTTAGGTGTAGTGAATGGGGATGGGTTGTGATACCAAGCCCAGCCGATGTACAGTGTACGGCGTTGCGAGAAGGCTGCTGCGCCACCACAAGCACCAGTCCCTTCTCAAACTGCAGATTGGCGGGATCCGATGAGTTATTTTTATGTGTACGGAGCTGTGTGACGGCTCATTTTTTGCGGGACAATCTGTACTTTTCATTGATACCATTCTGGGGTGTGTATGACTTTGATCACTTTTTATTCCATTTTTTTGGGAGGTGAAGCGACCAAAAAACGGCAATATTTTTTTCCGTTTTGCCATATGGGATAACTATTTTTAAAGTACTGTGGCATTGCCCATGATGTAAATTTTTTTCAATTATTTATGTATTTTTATTTTCATTTTGTGGAAAGGGGGGACAGCGATTAGAATTTTTATATTTTACACTTTTTAATAGTTTCCCTAGGGAACTATAGCAAGCAATGATTAGATTACTTTTCTCATCAACTCCAATGCATTAGCCCTGCTCGTGAGAGGGCGCCATTTTTAAATGCCTGACCACTGACGCAGTTTACGTGGAGGGGCGGTCGGGACATATTCTGAGGACAGGCTATCAATATAAAAATCTTGGAAAAATGGAAACTATGGACCAGATTTACTAATCATAAAGACGGCTAGACCTGCACCAGATTTACCACAGGGCCTCAGGCTGAAGGATGAATCTGGTGCAAGGACAGACACTTTTCTTGGACTCTATACCAACTGTTGGTTGGCTTACTTTGAGACAGATTTTCACTCCATTTTTTTTGCCATTTTTAGACAGATTACTGGTGCAGGCACATTAGTAAATCTGGGTCTATGCGCATAAACCCCATTGAACGATGTTGAGGTTCATCCTCATGCACATCTATGGCAGAAATCCAAATGTGAAACTCGGTTTTGGTCAAATACACTTCAGATTTGCCTATGATATATCCTGAATGTGTGAAAATAGCCTAATAAGAGAGGTATTCCCCGGACTTGGGAGTTCCTGCACTGGTGTGGATTCCAGCCAGGGTCAAAATCATGAACACTGGGAAATGGCTCGTATTATGACGTAGGAGAACACATTTAAAAGAGAACTTTTTTTTTACAGATATCTAACGGGGTAAGGAAAGATGGGCACCGAGGGAAAGGAACGTCTGAAGCTCTTCAGTGAATACATTGTGAATATCCTGCAACCCTCATACGTGCTGAGAAGCATGAGCCCCTGGATGTCAGAAGGTGAGATTTTCATTCATAACTTCTTACAATGTCAGGTGATGTCAGAGCCGCATATAACAGAGGAGCCGAGCTCAGGTATATATAGGTTTACATGATGTGCAGCAGGACTTCAGAGGGAAAGGAAAGGAAATCATGACAGACATGTTTAAAAAAGGCTGATAATAGAGCCGAAACGCATCCCAGATTTGTACTAACGTGACAGTAAAAGAAGATACTTATTCGTCTATCACTGAGTGCCGCCGGTCTATCTTCTGTAGGACTCCTAGAAGATTCTAAACCTACTCAAATTGCTAATAACCCCCAACAAAATACGCATAAACAATGTATAAAAGATAGATTTTATTTGTGGTGGTGATTCTATGGCACGGGTGTCATCGTCGGCACTCAGAGCCCTCTCTGTTGGCACCCACGCCTTAGAAAAAGTCTGGGGCGTACCAATATGCCTTAGACTTTTCATGCCATTCATCACAGCACAGGCAGCACATTGAATGCAGGCAGGTTATTATAGCTAAATGATAAAGTACATGGACGATATACTATATTGGACTGTAGTATTCAGGGGAAATTGCCATGTTGGCACTTTGCGAGAAATAAGTGGGGTGTAGGGTTGCAGTTTGGGCACTCGGTCTCTAAAAGGTTCACCATAGTACATAGTAACCTAGTACATAAGGCCGAAAAAAGACATTTGTCCATCCAGTTCGGCCTGTCATCCTGCAAGTTGATCCAGAGGAAGGCAAAAAAAAAACCCTGTGAGGTAGAAGCCAATTTTCCTCACTTTAGGGGAATAAAAAATTCATTCCCGACTCCAATCAGGCAATCAGAATATCTCCCTGGATCAACGACCCCTCTCTAGTAGCTATAGCCTGTAATATTATTACGCTCCAGAAATACATCCAGGCCCCTCTTGAATTCCTTTATTGTACTCACCATCACCACCTCCTCAGGCAGAGAGTTCCATAGTCTCACTGCTCTTACCGTAAAGAATCCTTTTCTATGTTTGTGTACAAACCTTCTTTCCTCCAGACGCAGAGGATGTCCCCTCGTCACAGTCACAGTCCTGGGGATAAATAGATGATGGGATAGATCTCTGTACTGACCCCTGATATATTTATACATAGTAATTAGATCTCCCCTCAGTCGTCTTTTTTCTAAAGTGAATAACCCTAATTTTGATAATCTTTCAGGGTACTGTAGTTGCCCCATTCCAGTTATTACTTTAGTTGCCCTCCTCTGGACCCTCTCCAGCTCTGCTATGTCTGCTTTGTTCACTGGAGCCCAGAACTGTACACAGTACTCCATGTGTGGTCTGACTAGCGATTTGTAAAGTAGTAGGAATATGTTCTTATCATAGGCATCTATGCCCCTTTTGATGCAACCCATTATCTTATTGGCCTTGGCAGCAGCTGCCTATCACATTGTTTTTTGCAGCTTAGTTTGCTGTTTATTAAAATTCCTAGGTCCTTTTCCATGTCAGTGTTACCGAGTGTTTTACCATTTAGTATGTACGGGTGACTTGCATTATTCCTTCCCATGTGCATAACCTTACATTTGTCAGTGTTAAACCTCATCTGCCACTTATCTGCCCAAGCCTCCAATCTATCCAGATCCCTCTGTAGTAGTATACTGTCCTCTTCAGTGTTAATTACTTTACACAGTTTAGTGTCATCTGCGAAAATTGATATTTTACTATGCAAGCCTTCTCCAAGATCATTAATAAATATATTGAAGAGAATAGGGCCCAATACTGACCCCTGAGGTACCCCACTAGTGACAGTGACCCAATCTGAGTGTGTACCGTTAATAACCACCCTCTGTTTTCTATCATTGAGCCAGTTACTTACCCACATACAGACATTTTCTCCCAGTCCGAGCATTCTCATTTTATATACTAACCTTTTACGTGGTACAGTGTCAAATGCTTTGGAGAAGTCCAGATATACGACATCCATTGATACGCTGCTGTCAAGTCTAGAACTTACCTCCTCATAGAAACTGATTAAATTAGTTTGGCATGACCGATCCCTCACGAAGCCATGCTGATATGGCGTTATTTGCTTATTTCCGTTAAGATGCTCTAAGATAGCATCTCTCAGAAAACCTTCAAACAGTTTACCCACAACAGATGTTAAACTTACCGGCCTATAGTTTCCAGGCTCTGATTTTGGACCCTTTTTGAATATTGGCACCACATTTGCTATGCGCCAATCCTGTGGGACATTCCCTGTCAGTATAGAGTCCGCAAATATCAGAAATAGGGGTCTGGCTATGACATTACTTAATTCCCTTAGGATACGGGGGTGTATGCCATCCGGTCCTGGCGATTTGTCTATTTTAATCTATTTAAGTCACTGTTGTACTTCTTCCTGGGTCAGACAGGACACTTTTATTGGGGAATTTATTTTTACATTCTGCATGTCCTCTGACCGTTTATTTTCCTCAGTGAATACATTGGAGAAAAAAATATTTAAAGGGAACCTGTCACCTGGAAAAGACAATTTACACTAATCACAGTACCTTAAAGTATCTCTCATAGTGTGCCCAAAGATGTATTCATATCTTCTTTCTGCGTTGTGCTGTCTCATAAAATCGACTTATAAAACTGTGTTTGGCACCTTTTTGAAGTCGTGCTGAAGTCACGGGGGCAGCGGCCTCCTTGACTCAACCGTCGGATAAGCCCGCCCCTATGTGGCTCCTCCGCATATTGATGGACAGTTTTCCTTGTAGCCGTGACCGCGCTCTTCTCGCGCATGCGCCGTGCGCGTCCTGCCACAGCGCGATCCCGGCTACGGCTCCCTCCCTCCCTGGCATCTGCATGTTCATTGCTTTCTTGCTTGCACTTCTATTTATCCACATTGGGTTTTTTTTTGTTCCTTAACCTTTTATTCCCATACGGTATGTACCTCTCACAATGAGATTTTAGGATGCTTTTAAAGATATCCCATTTTGTGGCGGTATTTTTATTTTTGAGGACTTTGTCCCAGTTAGTTAGGCCTATGGCCTTTCTTAGTTGGCTAAATTTAGCTTTTTTGAAGTTTGGTATTTTTGTTCCTCCCTGTAGAAACGCTCTTTTGAATGATAATTGGAAGGTTATTACTTTATGGTCACTATTTCCCAGGTGTCCCCCGACCTGCACGTCTGTTGTTCTGTCAGGTCTATTGGTTAATACTAAGTCCAGTATGGCCGTCCCTCCAGTCGGGTCCTGAACCTATTGGGAGAGGTAATTGTCTTTGGTTATTGCCAAGAACCTGTTACCTTTATTGAATGTACAGCTTTCAGTTTCCCAGTCTATATCTGGGTAGTTGAAGTTCCCCATAATAACCACCTCATTATGATTTGCTGCCTTGTCTATCTCGTTTAGTAGTAGATTTTCTGTGGACTCTGGTATATTAGGTGGTTTATAGTAGACTCCTATTAGTAATTTATTGTTGTTTTTAGCTCTATGTATCTCTACCCACAGTGACTCCACATGTTCATGTCCCTCACTTATATCTTCTCGGAGTGTGGGTTTTAGACAGGACTTTACATAAAGGCAAACCCCTCCCCCTCTCTGGTTTTGGCGATCCTTTCTAAACAGACTGTAACCTTGTACATTAACCGCCCAGTCATAGCTATCATCCAGCCATGTCTCAGTTATTCCCACTATGTCATAGTCCTCCTCACACATCACTAATTCCAGTTCACCAGTTTTATTAGTCAGGCTTCTGGCATTAGTATACATACATTTGAGAGGTTTATGTATATTTTTTACCCTACACCTTTCCTTCTGAACTGTTCTAGTCCCTCCTTCCATTCCTCCCCCAGTCCCACTACCTTGCCCCCGGTCTCTATCTGCACTATCTTCCCCTCCTATAGTGTAATTCCCCCCCAGTCCCTAGTTTAAACACTCCTCCAACCTTCTAGCCATCTTTCTTCCCAACACAGCTGCCCCTTCCCCATTGAGGTGCAGCCCGTCCCTACGATAGAGCCTGTAGCCAACAGAGAAGTCGGCCCAGTTCTCCAGGAACCCAAACCCCTCCTTCCTAACCCAGTTCTTGAGCCACTTGTTAATCTCCCGCTGCCTTTCTTGTGTGGCCCGTGGTACAGGCAGTATTTCAGAAAATACCTTCCCCTAAGCTTTTTACCTAAATCCCTGAAATCATTTTTAAGGACTCTCCACCTATCTCTAACTTTGTCACTGGTTTCGATATGGACCATGACCGCTGGATCTTCTCCAGCCCCTCCCAGTAATCTGTTAACCCGATCCGCGATGTGTCGAATTCTAGCGCCAGGAAGACAGCACACTGTTCGGCGATCACGGTCTTTGTGACAGATTTCCCTATCTGTTCCCCTAATAATGGAGTCTCCCACTACCAGCACCTGTCTGGCCTGCCCTGCTCTCCTGCTTCCCTGCTTACCGGAGCTGACATTCCCCTGACTGGCAGAGGAAGTGTCCGGCTACAGCAGTGCTGTCCCTGAACTGGCATCCCCCTCATCTGCCAAACGTGCAAACCTGTTGGGGTGTGTCAGATCAGGGCTAGCCTGCCTGGCACTCTTCCCTCTACCCCGCTTTCTAACTGTTACCGAGCTTGCTACCTCACTTTCCTCAGCCTCCTCTCTGTCACCCTCCCCCTCATCTACCCCAAAGAGTGCTTGCTCGGTGAGAAGCAAACTCTTTTGCAAATTGTCAATGCCTCTCAGTGTTGCAACTTGCCCATTTAGAGACTCGATTTGCGATGCCAAACGGGTAATTTGCTCACATCTTGAACAAAGATATACACCCTCGAACGGCTGTTCCAGGACTGCATACATCATGCACCATCACTGACATAGACCCACATTACTGTTGCAAATTGGGAAGCATATCAGTTGGACTAACTGGACGACATATAACTAAAACCTGTATTAGTCAGCACATACCAAACCGGAGGAGCACATTGCTATGGCAGGGAACAACATTAAAAGACAAAAACATGCAATGCGACAACTCACTGCAATATAGAGTACAAAATTGCATAATAATAACAAGTGCTACACTATAAGTGAGAGATACTTGGCAAATCGTTTTGTACAAAATTATTTGAGCCCGTCTGCCGCACGTCAAGGCGATCTCTGTTAGACCGGTTCCTAACACTAAATTCTACCTGTTAGGTGCCATGACGGCTACCATACACTTCAGGGAGTGTAGGTTCCACCTAATTAAAATCAGCCTATAGGGCAGACAGGGTGGTCAGGAGTGCATGACTGAGGAGGCAGCCACACCTCCAGTACAAACTGCAAACAAAGGCACATCTGGAAATAAGGTACTAAGTGCTATTAGGCCATGGCTTCACTTCACTTCAACAGATTTAGGAAAACTACAGTCAGGCTCTCCTTACAGGTAACAAAGGGTAACGTAACTGCATACTGAAGGGGTCTGTTCACACTGGTGATCGGTAATATATCATGTAGACTGCCGCACTACTCTACCAGGTAAAATTAATATGTTGGAAAACTCATGGACCAATCGGCCCTGTTTACATGTTAGCCAGCTGTAGGAGCCAGCTTTAAAAGTCAGGAGCCATTGTACATCATTCCCAGCAGAAGCAGTCACAGCTGTCACAGTGGAAGGGGGAGGCTGGTGGAAGTCCTGCTGCGACTTCTTGTCCTGCTGGGGGGCTTAAATGGGAAGAGCTGCTGCTATGACTCCTGAAGAAGTAAGGAAGGCAAGTGGAGGAGAAATTGTAAATGCTGGAAAAGTGTAGGGGGCATATTTATAAAAATGTGCATCAATTGCTCCTTATCTGAACTGTGTGGACCCTGTCCTATATCTTGGTGTCCCTGGCTCCTGACTTTTAAAGCTGGCTCCTACAGCTGGCTAACATGTATACAGGACCGATTGGTCCATGAGTTTTCCAACACATTAATTTTACCTGGTAGAGTAGTGCGGCAGTCTACATGATATATTACCGATCAGACCCCTTCAGTATGCAGTTACGTTACCCTTTGTTACCTGTAAGGAGAGCCTGACTGTAGTTTTCCTAAATCTGTTGAAGTGAAGCCATGGCCTAATAGCATTTAGTACCTTATTTCCAGATGTGCCTTTGTTCCAGCAATAGATGTTTTCTATCTTCTGAAAATCCAGTTTATTTGGAGCAGGGAGCAGAAAAAGGAGGGCAGAGTTATGGCTTGAATGTGAGGAGGGGGGGGGGGGGGGGGGGGCGTGGGCTCCTTCCTGCAAGAATAACGCCCCTCTGGGCACCTTACTGGCTCATTTGCATACCAAATAAACTGGATTTTCAGAAGATAGAAAACATCTATTGCTGAAACAAAGGCACCTCTGGAAATAAGGTACTAAGTGCTATTAGGCCATGGCTTTACTTCAATAGCGATTATCCTGGTGACAGATTCATTTAATGTGGCTAGTGATACAGTAAGGTTAAGGTGGCCTCAGGTCATACATGGAAGAATATGACCATGTGACCCCTGGGGGGTTGACCTTATTACCGGATTACCGGGGGGGAGGGGCTGCTTTAAGTTCAACTTTTTGTCTTGTATGTGAGTGCCTTCTGACAGGTTTTCTTTAAAGTTGACTGATCTCCTGTTGCTGGACCTGAAAAACAAGTTTGTGGAAATTACTCAACTTTTCCATGTTATAATATTAGAATATATATACTATACGTCTTCAGCATGTACAAAACAAACAGTACATCTCACCCGATACTGTAAAAAGGGTGCATGAAGTACAGGGCAACGCAGACTGAAGAGGAAGATCCGGCATCCGATTAGATGAATGAATCTTCAGGCTTCATTAGGTATCCACAGTCACATGTTAATTTGGGCCCATCACACACAGTCACACACAGATCTTTATAATGACAAGCAAGCAATAAGATGTTCAGTACAAATCATATGATACAAACAAGACTTAAAGGGAATCTGTCAGCAGGAAATTCACTATTAAGCCAGGCACAATGTCTTATAGGGCTAGATCAGCTGAATGTAATGATACCTTTCACTTGGTGATTTGTTGCTTCATTCTGAAGAAAAAGTACTTTTAATCCATGTGCAAATGAGTATCTAAGTGCACTGAGGGCATGCCCAAGCTACTGTGTGCAACCTTGCTCCTCTTCTTTCTTTGCCAGCCCCTTCTCCATCTCCTTAATTGACAGGGCCAGGTTCCCACATAGTCCTCATGCCTGGACCTGTCCGTTAAGAAGGAGAGGGAAGGGGCTTTTATGATCCACTCCTGATTTTGACTTCAAAACTCCATCATAAAACTTTAGCCTTAGACTTGTGGCAAATCCAGTCAATTTTTTTGTTAATATCCAGGCTATGTTCCCATCACATTTTTTTTATATGTTTAGCCTGTATTCCGGGAAAGCTCTCAGTTTACATGTTGAACACGTCTATGGGTTTCCATTGCCAGACAAAAGTCAAAAGAGTGCCTCTTTGGCTTCTGTCCTTTATGTCGGTATACTGAAAAAAGCAGTATGGAGTAGCATAGTAGTCTGCTCCATTTCATACAGTTATATACTGTAAAAAAAAAAAAAAAGTATATTTTTTAACAATGCTATAGTATCTTATGCCACTGTACAGCATCTGTCACAGGCCTCGATTAAAGTTGAGAATCTCCAGCAACAGCCATGTCCATTTACTGTATGGTTTAGTGGAGCTTCATGTTCTAAGAACAGTGTGGCTATATCTCTTCTTTAGCCCATGGCCAGCCAAGGAGACCACAAGTGCAGAAGAGTTGAGCTTCTGTACAGGACAAACTTTCTGAGAGGCAGAATCCTAGGAGCAGTGACACGACCCTGTCTTCTTTGCTGCTCTTAGAATCAGCGTCCTCTCGGACCCCCCACTATCCCCGCTCCAGCCCACAGCGTTGACACCTTTCTAGAGCAGCTTCATGGAACCCTATGAGGACCATTGTTGTGTCTTTATATGGACAGTTATCTTATACGTCATTGCAGCTTCCTCATGAGCTTTGCTCTGTCTGGGAACTGAGAAGAGAAGCAGTGCGGGTCTTTACATGGAGAGGGCAGTGCAGATGTTAGCATACAGAGGGGGTGGTGGCTGTATAAGCAACACCTCCCGCTTTATGCCTATACAGAGGGATCCGTTACGGCCTTCCTTCAGTGGTATCTTTCAGGAGGGAGGCTCAAAATGTGAGAATGGAGACCTACACCAATTTTGGATACTTTTCTGCTTCTATTAAGAAATTATATATAAAAGAGCAGTTTTGAACATATTCTATTGTATAAAGGTTAGGGTTTTTATGTGTGTAATTAAAATTTTTCCAGGGTTGTTGAGCTGGTAAACCAAATTTTTGACGCTTTCCTCCCATATTCCATAGGAATTTTAATAGGAAACTTAGATTGTTAGCTCCACTGGAAACAGGAACGGATGATAATGTTTTTAAAGCGCTGCGGAATATGAGTAAAATAAATGGATAAATGTGACCACCTCTCAAGCACGGGTTGGCGGGTCTGGAGTTTGGTGCATGTCTCAGAGGTGGGATGTCTATCAGACATTCATGGCATATCCATGTCTAAGGTGGAAGTATTCCTTTAATGCTATCTGACATCTACATGTGAGTTGTTCACCTTTCACCAGCAGATGGCCATCTGTATTACAAACAGCAAACCAGTCACAGAGGAGAAGAAGGGGAGTGTGAGGTTCACATCTCCAGCATCTCCAAATCTCTGATGGCTGGAGGCTGGAGCAGCCCTCTCCTGCTGTGCCTAGCCACACGCTTAACCCCTGCAACTAGGCATGTGTTGTCTACTTGTTTTTCCATGGTTATACATTTACAAGTAGTATGAATGAGAGAAAAAAATAAAAATAAATTAACAACTATTAAGGCCTCTTTCACACGGGCGTTGCGGGAAAATGTGCGGGTGCTTTGCGGGAACACCCGCGATTTTTCTGCACGAGTGCAAAACATTGTAATGCGTTTTGCACTCGCGTGAGAAAAATCGCGCGTGTTTGGTACCCAAACCCGAACTTCTTCACAGAAGTTCGGGCTTGGGATCGGTGTTCTGTAGATTGTATTATTTTCCCTTATAACATGGTTATAAGGGAAAATAATAGCATTCTGAATACAGAATGCATAGTAAACTAGCGCTGGAGGGGTTAAAAAAAAAAATCCAAAAAAAATTTAACTCACCTTAATCCACTTGCTAGCGCTGCCGGCATCTCGTCTGTCTCCTTCTGTGCTGAACAGGACCTGTGGTGAGCATTCATTCCAGGACCTTTGATGACGTCACTCTGGTCATCACATGATCCATCACCATGGTAAAAGATCATGTGACGTACCATGTGATGACCGGAGTGACGTCATCAAAGGTCCTGTAACTGTACTTAATGCTCACCACAGGTCCTATTCAACAAAGGAGACAGAAGCAGATGCCGGGCTACGCGATCAAGTGGACTAAGGTGAGTTAAATTATTATTATTATTTTTTTAACCCCTCCAGCGCTGTTTTACTATGCATTCTGTATTCAGAATGCTATTATTTTCCCTTATAACCATGTTATAAGGGAAAATAATAATGATCGGGTCTCCATCCCGATCGTCTCCTAGCAACCGTGCGTGAAAATCGCACCGCATCCGCACTTGCTTGCGGATGCTTGCGATTTTCACGCAACCCCATTCACTTCTATGGGGCCTGCGTTGCGTGAAAAACGCACAAAGAGGAGCATGCTGCGATTTTCATGCAACGCACAAGTGATGCGTGAAAATCACTGCTCATGTGAAGTTGTGAACAGCCCCATAGAAATGAATGGGTCAGTATTCAGTGCGGGTGCAATGCGTTCACCTCCCGCATCGCATCCGCGCGGAATACTCGCTCGTGTGAAAGGGGCCTTAAGGATTATCCAAGCCGATAAATGGGATACCTGCCTAAAACAGGGTGCATGATAAATATTAGATTGGGGAAGAGGGGTGAGAGGTTTCACTGCTGGATTCAGCTCCCAGTGCTCCAGTTCTGTTGTGGTGGGGAGTAGTTGTAGAACGTGCCTGCAACCTTAGGAGAATTGTGGTAGCGGCCAAGTGCTCTCCCTTGGGTGCTCATAAGGCTGCGGTACAGCTCCCCAGGAAGTCACTGTTTGGATGCTGATTATCATTGCAACTGCACAATGATTATAAACTAAAACAGAAGGTACAGAGAGGTCTGCAGATTCCCTGTACAGTGGCCTGCCTGTAATACATTGCCTAAGGCCTCGTGCACACAACCTTCTCCGCATATGATGCAGACCAAAAAAAACTGGTATGTCTATGGGGCCTTAAAGAAATTATTCTGAATTGTTATAAATTGAAACAATGTGCTATGCATTATTACTTATTGCACCAGTACAACTGGAAATAGCCTATGTAATATTTCCTATATCTTTTGAAAGATGCCATTCAGCAGATATGGGCAGAAGAGGGGAAGGGATCTATTGCTGCTGCCAAGATGTTTCTGGAGAAATTACTCGAACTGGAAACTGAAGGATGGTACCAAGGGTTTATAGATGTGCTCAATACAACAGGTATGCTCTACGTCACACTGAATTATCATTTTGCATTTCTTTATTTTCACAGTTTGAGAAAGAGGTGAACTAAGTATTAAGATCTCATTCAAGGGACACATTTGAAATATAACATAGAGAGGTCCAGCTGTTTGAGAAGGCAGCGGCACTCCAGTAGCGTCTGTTTACCGCAGGTCCAGTGATGTCATGACTAGTATCACTCGCCTGGGCGTGGCTAAACTCCATTCAAGTGACCAGGGCTTAGCCGCGCCCAGGCGAGTGATACTAGTCGTGACATCACTGGGCCTGCGGTAAACAGAGAGAAGGCTGTGGCTCGGACACCTGCCGATCAGATGCTAATGATCTAAATGATTTAAATTTTCAGAAAGAAAAAAACTGTAGAACACCTTTTAAGTGAACCCTTGAATATAATAGCTCGTAGACCCCCCTTTAGCAGCAGTCATCTCATGTTTCCTGTAGGTGCAGGGGGATTTTTGAGGGGGAATTTGGACCATTCTTCTCTGAAAATGTGTTTCAGTTTGTCGGTATTTCTGGGATGCCTTCAGTTGATGCCATCTTGATAGAGTAAGGCTACTTTCACACTTGCGGCAGAGTGATCCGGCAAGCAGTTCCGTCGCCAGAACTGCCTGCCGGATCCGGCAAAACGTATGATGGCATTAGTAAGACTGATCAGGATCCTGATCAGTCAAAAAAATGCCTGATCAGTCAAAAAAATGCATTGAAATGCCGGATCCGTCTTTCCGGTGTCATCTGGCAAAATGGATCCTGCATTTATTTTTTTCACCTTGTGCTCTCCGCATCCACATTTCCGCAGCGCGCCCCCGATCTTCTGGTCCACAGCTCCTCAAGAAAATAGAGCATGTCCTATTCTTGTCCGCAATTGCGGACAACAATAGGCATTTCTATGGGGATGCCGGCCGTGTGTATTGCGGATCCACATTACACTACTGACATGTGAATAGACCCTAAAGGTCAGGACTGGCCATTTCAAAACACACATCTTTTTCCACCCTTCTGTAGATGATTTACCTGTGTGTTTTGGATCATTGTCTTATTGCATCGCTGCCGCTGTCATGAGCTGCTGTCCTTATATCCTCCTGTAAAATGTCTTCATATACCTTAGAATGCATCTTTCCCTCAATCACAAGGTGTGCAGGCCCTGAGGACACAAAGCATCCCCAAACCATGATGCTCCCTCCCCCATGCTTCACAGTTGGGAAGAGGTGTTGGTGTACAGCAGGGATGCTCAACCTGCGGCCCTCCAGCTGTTGTAAAACTACAACTCCCACAATGCCCTGCTGTAGGCTAATAGCTGTAGGCTGTTCGGGCATGCTGGGAGTTGTAGTTTTGCAACAGCTGGAGGGCCACAGGTTGAGCATGCCTGGTGTACAGTGTTCTTTTTATTACAAAGAGCATTAGTGATTAAAAATTCTACTTTTGTCTCATCTGTCCATAGAACAGTTCCCCAGAAGCATTGTGGAACATCAATGTGGATGTGGTCCTGAGACGGGTCACAATATAAATAAATATATATATATATATATATATATACACTGTATATAACTGCTTAGACCTAGATGAAAATAGTAGTCGGGCAATAAGGATCATGATTTCTTGGTCAAATTGGCTTAGCCCGCAAAATCTTCAGATCTCATTCAATGTACAGTCTAATATATATTTATATATATATATATATATATATATATATATATTATATATATATAATAGCATTAGACTTCATACTTGTTGACTTCAGCTGCTGTATTGTAAATGTAGAACTGAACAAATGTCTTGTGTATTCCTTAAGGATATACAGAACTTTCAGAAGCCATTCAAAAATCGGACTTTACCAGTATTCAAAGCTTAGAGGAGTCCAGGAAACGCCTGTCCATCATCAGCAGTATTGTTAAAAGTAACATCAGAACTGATGAGATGGTAAATGAACTTTTTGGTTGCCTCCTCCAACGACAGATCGAAGAGATTAAAGAGGTGAGTTGAAAAGTATAAGTGGTTGTAATGTGTAATGATCTGTAAATGGCTCTGATCTAGGCCGTTTCAGTGGGAACCCAGCTGTGTATTACAGCCAGCCGCAGCTTGCTTGGATGGGGTCACGTGTTCCACTGTAACTAATGCGGCAAGTCATTGCTGGACCACGTGCCACTTGGTGACACCTCCCTGCTGAGACCAGACATAGGCTGCAGCGGTGCACATGACCCTGTCCGTCCAGAAGTTTACAGGCTGGGGACTGGAAGATTGCTGTGATGAAGCCAGTGAGCAGGTGAACATGATTTTCTCAATGGGTTCAACTGTCTTTTGGGGACCGTTTAAAAAAACAAACATCCCAAACGCCCAACAAAAGGAAAAAAATAAAAATTTTCATCAGACCTCAGATCGGACCCCCAATATTAATTAGATCTCAGCTCAGACACCCAATGTTAACCCTTTGGTGATCCTTGGTGTACTAGTGTGTCACCAGTTCCTTGACGACCTTTGACATACCAGTACATCAAGATGATCAGGAGGTCCCCGGAGCAGTGCATGCACTATCATTGCAGGGGCCCGGCTGTGGCTGATGTCGGCAGATTACCCTCTTGTACACTGCAGTCGTACATACAGGGGGTTTACGGCTCCCTCCCCGTCCCCATCGGGTCCCTGTGCTGTGGTGATGGGGACCCGATGGCTGGAAATACAGCACGATGCCTTACATCGGCATCGGGGCTTGCCTTCCATGGGAGCCTATGAGATTCAGCCCTATTAGGCTGGATCTCCTAGGCAACCGTCAGTGTAATGCTGACAGACAATGCATTACAATACAGGATGTATTGTAATGCATTGTAGAGGGGATCAGACCCCAAAAGTTGAAATCCCACAGTGGCTGTATAAAAATATCACAGGTGAATGCCGTAAAAAATTAAATAAAAACTGTGCCAAAAAAGCCATTTTTTATCACGTTACATCACAAAAAGTGTAATACCAAGCAATCAAAAAGTCGTATGTAGCCCAAAATAGTGCCGATCAAACTTTCACCTCATCCCACAAAAAAAAGAGCCCCTACATAAGACAATCGCCCCCCCCAAAAAATATGGCTTTCAGAAATTGGAGACAAAAATATATTTTTTTTTTCTAAAAATACTTTTATTGTGTAATGACCTGTTTGTGCAGCATTTTAGTCTATTCAGGTTTTCCGTGTATATTTTCATGCTTATTTTGCTGCAAATGTTGACACAGATATGCCCTAGATCTCACCATTTGCATTACAAAAGGTGAAATCTGCGCTTTGCTCACACACTGTGATGACATTGTGATGCAGTTTTGGTGTAACCTTTATATACCAGTGGTGGTGAACCTATGGCACGGGTGCCAGAGGCGGCACTCAGAGCCCTCTCTGTGGGCACCCTGTATAAAGTCTGTGGTGTACCAATATGCCTTAGACTTTTCCTGCCATTCATCAGTGCAGGGCGCAGTATGAACAGCACAGGCAGCGCACTGAATGCAGGCAGGTTATTATAGCTACAAGATAAAGTACATGGACGATATACTATATTGGACTGTAGTATTCAGGGGAAATTGCCGTGCTGGCACTTTACAATAAATAAGTGGTTTTTGGGTTGCAGTTTGGGCACTTGGTCTCTAAAAGGTTCACCATCACTATTATATACCAACAACCTGTTAATAGAAAATACTCTGTACAATGAACAGATTCAAAATGAAAAATCTCCAGTGCTCTGTAAAAACTTCACTTCTTTATTTGAAAATCAATAAAAACATCTTGTACAACGATTAAAAAACAGACCTACGCGTTTCCGATATAGTATGACTCGCCTTAAAGGGGTTATCCAAACTATAAAACTTGCCCCCCCTCCCCATCCCAGGATGTTTTGATCCATGCGACGGGAATATGCAGCGGCGGACGTGCGTGGAAGCAACGACTCGGGTGCCGGGGAGCGGGGTAAGTATAATCTATATGAGGGGCCCGCGGAGGGGGGCATGTTTTATAGTTTGGATAACCCCTTTAATTATGGTATTATCATGATCTTTACAGTTGCTCTGGATCAAGTAAATCAGAATCATCATTTCTACCTGTAAATGCTGTAGATCATAAAGTGGTTTTCCATCTTGTAGATATTGATGAGTGAAGAGGAGCTGAGCTGCAGTATTCCAATATGGCCTCTACACAGCGGACAGAGCCTTCTCCTTCCACCTCTGTCCGCTGCTGTGTTTCTGGCACCAGCGGCTGCTACAGACAACTGGTCGTGGGGTTGCAGGCTGCTGGACCCCCACCAATCTGATACTGATGACCTCTGGAGGATAGGAAAACCCCTTTAAATGATATATATATGCTCCATAGTTACATAAATATTATACTAATCCTTTCCTCTGTTCAGGAAACCAGGCTGAGGGGGCCTACAGCTGGCGCGGAAAAGCTTATTGTATGCCTTTTACGATCAGATAAAAAAGAGTGGCCGAAACTGTTCACTTTGGCTTTGGAAAGAGGAGATCACTATGATGTCCTTGATGTTTGGAGCGGTGATCAAGGTGAATCCATAGCATTTAATAAAGGTTTAGACAGAACTTCCACAAGACACATGAGGCAGATGTGTAGAATAGAGCGTGCACAAGCCCCTGCTGCGGAAGCAGATCCATGAAGATGAATGGATTGGATATTTCAGTTGCAGGAAGTTTAAGGAAAGAATCTGTTGCGTGTAAACATTTCCTTACAATGAAACAGGTTGTTATTACCCAAGACAGAGGCCTCCTCATTTGGTGATACAGTTATATGACATTTGTTACTTTAAGGGACTTTGGGGGTCATTTATTATGTGCCACATAAAACATGTGTTCACCTGAGAAATTAGTGTTCGCTTGTTCATTGCGTGATTGGCGGCACACTTATATGGGGCAATTATCGGAGTGTTCCTATGAATGCTCATTCCTGATAATTGCCTCAACCTCTGGTCTGTGTAAAGATAGGTATACACGAGGGATTTTTAGTTGTGTCAAAATCTGCCACGTATCCCACAGTAGAAACCGCTGGGTTTCCATTTTGAATGGTGATGACCCCGCTCTTGGTTTAACTCCATTGAAAGGAGCTAAACCACAAGCGGGCTTCCGCTGCGGTTTCTGGAAAATCCTCGGCTGCATGAATGGCAGCACAGCTTCCCATTGAAAACTATGGGAGATGGTTACAGCGCAGATTGTGATCAGTTTTCAGCACAGAATCCCCACTGAAACCCATGTGTGAACATACCATAAAGAAAACCTTTAGATTCATCAGATACCTGATTATAACAACTGTCAAGACTATTTAGTTGAGGCTGGAATGGAAGCACCAGATCCAGATAGTATTATACAGGGAGACACAATTATATTTCCCCCATGAGGTCTTTTTTTCAGCTTTTGAGGGATATATTGTGATGAAAAAAAGTAAAAGCATAAAAATGTAAACAACTGATTAAACTCAGAAGGCAAATTGTTTTATACCTGTAGGTAATGCTCCCTAAATGAAAGCAAATTTACGGTTTTCATTATATGGTTTTTAACTTTTAGGTTGTTCCAGTAAAACAGATGAACCTATTGAAGATTCGGGAGAAGAAAGTAGCGTTTTTACGGTCCAGTTCACAGAAGAGCCAGTGCTCGAAGACAATCTTCAGTCAGGTGGTTGATTTTGGCTTTGATTCTCCTCCAAGTCCACAACTAACATTTATTATATGAAAAACAATATACCCCCTCTTACACAGGGTAGCCATTTTTCTTCATGTACAAGCCGTACCTCCTCTGGAATTGGGTTGTTTGAGTTCTAGGAAGTCATCTTCATTGACCGCTTTCAAAACAGACAAGTATAAAAGCATTGCTCCATGTAGATTCTGCATTTAAAGGGTCAGTGCGTTCTCAGAAAACGTTTCATATGTCATAGAGACATATCAAAAGTTCTGATCATGTGAGGGTCTGAGTGCTGTGACCCCACCGAACGCTAGAACAGGGAGAGAGAAGTTCTCTCCCATCACGCTGTCTCTCCTTTCTTCAGGAGAGACTGGATCAATAGAAAGTCTAGGGCCCATCTTGCTTTGGTCCCCTGCAGTGAGGAGAGCGTGCGGTATGTGAGGCTTCTCTCCTCATTCTAGGAATCGGTGGGGGTCTAATTGCTTTGACCCCAGTGATCGAAAGAACACACTGTTTCCTTGCTGTAGAATAGAAAGCGAGACGGGAACAACAGAAAGTCTAAGGCCCATCTTGTTTTGGTCCCCTGCAATGAGGAGAGAGAGAGAGCGATATTTGAGGGTTTCTCTCTCCTCATTCTAAGAATCGGTGGGGGTCTCAGCCCTCAGACACCCACCGATCAAAACCTTTGATATACAGTTGAAACCAGAAGTTTACATACAGTATATAAAAAGACACATATGCATGTTTTTTCTCAATACCTGACATGAAATCAGAATAAACCTGAGGAAGGGGTGTATGACCCTGAAACGCGTCTGGAAAATACAGAGTGAGCGTGGATTCCTGGAAAGAGTAAGAAAGCTTTCTACAACAAAGACATCGCTACACGAGATTCTTCTCCGGCATAGAACCAGAGCTCAAGTCGCATACCAGTGACGTCAAATCAGCGTCCAGCCGGCACCCCAGACAACCAGGTCACGTGGGACGCCACGTCTTGGCCGAGTATACCACGTGAGACGCTGTGAGTGTACGGCCGCCTGGAAATCAGCGCTGCGGAGAGTCAGCCAGGAAGGGTAAGACCGGAACACTGCAAGCGACGAGAGACTGTAAGTAGCTGGAGTTCAGTCTCCGAATTTGATATATATCTCTGCTTGTCCAGAATATCGGATCAAGGGACACTATCATCATTATTGCTCCATTAGGACTGGGCCACAGGGCTGCTTTTGATTAGTATCACTATTGCTTCAACGCCATTGGGTACAGTGGAATTGCTACACTATTGCAGCATATGAATAGGACTCACATTGGGACATTCATTTTGCCTTTACCACCGCAATACCATCATATTGCTAGCATCGCTAAACTTCATACAGATTGAAGTTAGGATCATTACCAGTGACGTTCTGCTTATGTGTTTTACGTATGTTTTAATGGTTTTAAGGGTGTGTTCTTAAAATATTAATAAATATCTGTACTATATTAATCTAGTGATCCATTTTTAGAGTGCCCCCTCACTTTTCTATACTTTCCTGTTTTTGGTCAATTAGGATTACCATAATTAATATTATTTGCCAAATGCCAGAATAACGAGAGAGAGAATGTTTAAGGAATTTTTATTAGTTTCTGCAAAGTCAAAAGTTTACATACATTTCATTAATATTTGGTACCATTGACTTGGGTCAAATGTTTTGGATATCCTTCCACAAGCTTCTCACAATAGTTGGTCGGAATTTTGGCCCATTCCTCCTGACAAAACTGGTGTAACTGAGCCATGTTTGTTGGTTGCCTTGCTCGCTCCTGCCTTTTCAGCTTTGCCCATAAATTTTCAATAGGATCAGGACTTTGTGATGGCCACTCCAAAACATTGACTTTGGTATCCTTAAGCCAGTTTGTAACCATTTTGGCAGTATGCTTCGGGTCATTGTCCATTTGGAAGACCCATTTCCGCCAAAGCTTTAAGTTCCTGGCTGATGTCTTGAGATGTTGCTTCAGTATTTCACAGATGGGATGGTGTTCTTAGGCTTCCAAGCTTCTCCCTTTTTCCTCCAAATGTAACGATGGTCATTCTGGCCAAACAGATCCATTTTAGTTTTGTCAGACCACAGGACATGTCTCCAAAAATATAGGTCTTTGTTCGTGTGTGCATTTGCAAACATTAATCTGGCATTTTTATGTTTCTTTTGGAGTAATGTATTCTTCCTGGCAGAGTGGCCTTTCAGCCCATGTTGATACAGTACTCGTTTCACTGTGGATATTGACACAATCTTTACCATCATCTTCACAAGGTCTTTTGCTTTTGTTCTTGGGTTGATATGCACATGTCGGACCAAAGCACATTCATCTCTGGGACACAGAACCCGTCTACTTCCTGAGCGGTATGATGGCTGGACATTCCCATCTTGTTTGTGCTTGCGTATAATTGTTTGTACAGAAGAACGAGGCACCTTCAGGTATCTTGAAATTGCACCCAAGGTTGAGCCAGACTTGTGCAAGTCTACAATTCTCTTCCCGATATCTTGGCTGATTTCTTTAGACTTTCCCATGACGCTACACAAAGAAGCAGTGTGTTTCAGGTGTGCATTTAAATACATCCACAGGTGTGTCTGTAACTAACTCGGATGTTGCCAACAAACCTAACAGAAGCTTCCAAACACATGACATCATCATATGGGCCGTCCAGAACTGTTTAAAGGCATAGTAATCTTAGTGTATGTAAACTTTTGACATTGCAGAAAGTAATAAAAATGCCTTAAAACATTCTCTCTCTCATTATTCTGGCATTTGGCAAATAATAATAATTATGGTAATCCTAATTGACCAAAAACAGGAAAGGTTTATTCTGATTTCATGTCAGGTATTGAGCAAAACATGCATATGTGTCTTTTTATATACTGTATGTAAACGTCTGGTTTCGACTGTATCTCTATGGCATATTAAAAGTTTTCTGAAATCTCAGTGACCCTTTAATGTTTCTAGGTCCAAATTGTTAGCTATGATATTCTCCTGTATAAGGAAAGATCCACCAAACATCCTGAACACAAGAGAACCGTTAACCATTTAGCTCTGAATTTAGAGATGGATAAATTGGTATGAAAAGGGGTTGTTGAAGGATGCAGATCGCTCCACACATCTTCCCATGTAAATGTCACAGCAGCAATCAGTCCTTGGTGTTCTTCCTCCTAGCCCAGAACACCCACACATTGGACAGAAGGGTTTCCCAGCTGCGGACAAGTTTTAATATGTGACAAGACCGCAGCTAAGGACGGAAGATGACATAATATATTAATCTAATCCATGTAAACATTTTTCAGACAGAAGCTTAGCTCAGTGGTTCTAGGTGTTTTCCATAGTGTGTTGTACGTTTAACAGTATTATTTAGTATTATTTGTAACTTCTTTATACCTTTTGTATATTTTAGCTTATCCAGTGCTGGTCAATGGCAGTGAAGCTGCATGTCCTCAAGTGTCAAGTAAGTATTGATACTTACTGAATGAAACTGGGAACCAGTGCACCTCTTGGAATAATAATCTGTGGAAGGAATACCGTAATCAAAGGCTTCTATGCCTGTAATTAGAGATGAGCGAATTTAATATTTTGAAATTCATTGGCGCTTCGTTTGGTGGTAAAAGCAGAATTGCGTTATGGATTCCGTTACCATGGACTTTAACCCAATTCTATGACGGAATGCATAACGGAATGCCTTTAGAGGCATTCCGTTATTTATTCAGTCATAATAGAAGTCTATTGGATGCAAAACGGATCCGTCCATGATGTGCCATGATAGGAACAACCTATTAAACCAGGCATACTGCCTGTTAGAGTTGTTCCTGGTGATTTAAATGATACCTGTGTTGTGAAAGGACTTCTGTGCACTGAGGGGCATGACCAGGACTGGAAAGCTAAAGAGCTGAGGTGCCAGACCCCGCCCCTTCAATGCACTGAAGTCCTCACTTGCATAAAGATTAAAAGTGGTTTTTCTCAGAAACATTGCAAGCGATTTTCGCAAGACAGGTATCATTTTAATCAGCAGGATCGGCTCTGTCTGGCAGTATACGTAGTTTAGTAGGGTTGATCGTGCCGACACATGCTCTTTAAGAGGTCAACTAATCATATACATTTTAAAGTTATTGCTACCTCACAATTGAATTGTACATACTCGTTCTGTTTGGAGATTTCCATATGGACACTGCCCAGTATTAGTACCCAGATCTCCATGCAGGAGATATTCTCCTTGTGTATATTAGGCCTCATGCACACGAACATATTTTCTTTCCGTGTCCTTTCCGTTTTTTTTGCGGACTGTATGCAGAGCCATTCATTTCAGTGGGTCCGCAAAAAAAAAAAAAAAAGTTACTCCGTGCGCATTCCATTACTGTATAAAAATAGAAGATGTCCTATTATTGTCCGCATTATGGACAAGGATAGGACTGTTCTATTAGGGGCCAGCTGTTCCATTCCGTAACATATGGGATGCACACGGTCTTCATCCATATTTTTTGCAGATATGTTTTTTACGAACCGGAAAATACATACCGTCGTGTGCATGAGCCCTTACAAAGTGGTATTAATTTTAGCTTTATTTAATACTGATTGCTACAAGTTTATAGTGTTTTACCTCTGTACACTAGTGGAGTAGTGTAGCATAATACACATAGGATGTACATTTTCTGCACATGGTGGCAACATAATCTCACTTAATACATCAGATTTGTGTATTGTGCTACATTTTCTATGATAATTATTTTATATCCCTTTATGTGCAGGTTCCACCCACAGATCAATTAAAGATTTGAAGCTGAGACATTACCAGAAAGAATTGGCCCAGCCGGCATACAGTGGCAAGAATACAATCATATGTGCTCCAACAGGTCAGCTCACTTGAGTGACAGGAGTGTCTTTTGGTCCTCAGTCCATGGTGTCATATTGTAGGGGCTATACATAATACATTAATGCGACCTAGCATTTTATCAACTTTGCAGTAAGACACTACTCAGGACCATAATAAAATATTGATATATTTAGATGAGATTTATCTATGTATTGATGATCATCTGGTTACGTGGAAATTGGCAACCTCAGCTGACATGATCGTGAATGTCCAACTTTATTTGGAACTGAAAACCACTATTGAGCTCACGTTCCTCAATATGATTGGAGTTGGCCATTTCCCTGTTCCCTCTAGTCAGATTGATGGTCATGTAGTTAATTATTGGAATTCCTGGAATAAATTGGAACAGTGATCAGTAATATCATCCAAAGTGAATACATAGTATTAAATATGTGTCATATCTCTCTTAACAGGGTCAGGGAAGACATTTGTGGCTTTATCCATTTGTGACCATCATCTAAAATCTTTGCCAAAAGGACAGAAAGGAAAGATTGTGTTTATGGCTACTAAGGTTCCTGTGTATGAGCAACAGAAGGATGTTTTCTGCAAATACTTTGAGAACACCGGGTATGTACCATCAAGTCATGACGTTTCTCCACGAGCAAAGGGATTCGGGAGCATGGAGACCTGAAATCCTTTCTCAGTATCAGGGAGCTGAGCAAGTAATGATCAGGACAGTGATTCTCACAGTTCTTCCTCTGTCTCCACAGATATAATGTTGTGGGCTTCTCCGGAGAAGAAACTGAAAATGCTCCCGTGGGAATGATTATGGAAGATAGTGACATCATCATTCTGACTCCTCAGATCCTTGTCAACTGTCTAAATGACGGATGCGTGCCCTCGCTTTCCATTTTTACCTTGATGATTTTTGATGAATGTCACAATACGATAGGTCATCACCCCTACAATGTATTAATGTTTCACTATCTTGACCTGAAGCTAGGCTGCCCGGATCAAAAGCTTCCTCAGGTAAAGTATATTTTATGCTGTTACCTTAGCTGTAAAGATTTGCTATGGTCGTTATGTAAAGACCTATGGGGTCTATAAAGTAGAACTGGCTTGGTTGCCCACAGCAACCAATCAGACTCCACCTTTCATTTTCCAAAGGAGCTGTCAAAAATGAAACGTGGAATCTGATTGGTTGCTATGGGCAACTAAGCCAGTTCTACTTTACACCAGTTTGATGGAGGATGGATATGCAACTGAAATATTGGTGGTTTGCCATTTTGAGTTGAAATTTTATTGCAAAGTGATTGTATTTCCAAAATCATTGTTAATACTAAGGGCTCAATACACAGGGCAAAGCTGCACACATGGTCCTTGTATAGTGGCACATGCAGCCCCTACAGGTCCATTTTAGCAGTGATTCTAGGGGAGAATATTAGCATAAGGCCTTACACACACCACCATATTTTCGGGCTACATTTTTTCACATTGAACGCAGACCCGTCATCTGTTTGCTGTCTGCATCAATGTGGCCAAGCCGCAAATTATAGAGCGTGTCCTATTCTCCGTTTTGCAGACAAGAAATAGGCATTTCAACGACGCCTGCAGGATGCACACAGCCGGTATCCACATTTTTGTGGGTCCACGGTTTGTGGACTGAAAACGGATATGGCCATGTGCATGAGGCCTAATACTTCATTTTGCATGCCATATCTTTTTTTCTGACCAATGTAAACTAAGAAGAATATGGAGTATGGGCCCATGCCAGGCTATTGGTGACTCTCGAGTACCCTGGCAAATAACTGAGTTTTCCAGAAGCAAAATGCTTTCAGCTATACATTTCCCCTGCAATAAAGTAAGGGTTAATATAGTATTATTTTATGAAATGAATGGCCATCTATATAATACATGGATGGTCCAAGTCTGCCAGAGCAAAAGCCATTGCTTGGTTAGCATCTCCACCCTGCCATTGAGAGAAGCCCTGACTGACTGGCTCCCTCTATTACATTCTTATGTCTAAATAAAGCATTTGATAAGGCATTGTTTTTCAGGTAGGGGTTTCCAAGTGTGTTCACATATCTTAAGGTAGGGTAGTGAAGGGGTTTTTCAAGACTGACTTATTGATTATCTGTCTGTAGGATAGGTCATCAGTATCAGAATGGCAGGGGACTGACTACAAGCACCATGCCAATTGGCTGATTTCATGAGCGCCAATCTAATCTTGATAACCAATCTAAAGAATAGGTCATTATGCAAGTCCTGGAAAACCCCTTTAAAGGGGTTGTCCTAGTTATGAAAAAAAAAAATATATATAGCACTGTAAATCTGATGAGCAGCAATATGTAACTGAGCTAAGCAAGTTTTCGGTAGAATTCTATTTCCTCATTTCCCTGGTTCTCTTCTGGCCCTTTGTTTACCTGCAATAATAACAATATCTGCCCCTCCCCCTGCTCTGCAAAGGGAGTGAATAAGTCTGCACTGAGTGACATGTCTGACTGCTGGGAGACTCAGCAGCATGTTGTAGGACTACAAGTCCCAGCTGTACAATGGCACTGCTTATACACACAGGATCTTCCCCCTACCTGTTATTGTGCAATGCTCTGCAGAACTCCTTGTCAGCTTCTGTGCCCAGTATTTGTCTCCTCACTGCCTGCAGCTACTCAGTAAAGCCTTCAGCCCTGTCTGTACTCCTGAAGGGGTTAATCTTTCCTGAAGTATCCAGTGGGAGGGAGACAGCAGCAGGCAGTGCAGGGGGCATGGCCAGCACAGTGACGTCTGGTGTACAGACTCATATCTGCTTTCTCAGGCTTGTGCACGAAACATCATCTGAGCAGGGAGAGAAGCTGACATCACAGGTCATGTGACTCTCAGTGAAATCTGAGAAAGGAGCAACTACAGATGCAGTAAGTGCATGGTAAAGCTGTTACATTTGATTCGTTAGAAACATACAAAGAACAAAAAAATAACTAGGACAACCCCTATAAGGAATTAGTGATAATATATTGTACCTGGGGGTCTACAGTGGCTTAGTGGCTAATATATAGTATTTCTGGTGGTCTGTGGTGATAAAGGGACTACTATTGATATCCAATGTGGTCTAGGGCAGGTGTGGGTTAATTTCTAATATCCTTTAAGGTCTAAGATGGTTTAATGACTAACACTTAAAGTGTGCCTCCACTTGTCAGAGCAACATATCAAAGTGCCATGTATCTGTATGAATGGAGCGGCGGGTCCAGAATGTGCTGTGGTGCTCCTTTCACTTACAAAGGGACTTAAGTTCCATAGAGTGAATATAGCAGCAGAGCCTATCCTTAAAGGGAACCTGTCATGTGGATATTTGATTATAACTAACTAATTATATACAATCATTAACTACTAAAAAGTGCCTTAGATGTATTCACTTACTGGTGTGACAGATGGTTACCTCATAATATACACACAAAGATGCCGCATTCCGCATGCTAATGAGCTGATTTGAGTCCAGCGTGATGTAATTGAGTCCAGCGTTTATTTAATTAACAGCTATAGCCACTCCCCTGCCCACCTGCTGCTGATTCATATGGAAAATAACTGTCACTCAGCAGCAGGTAGGCGGGGAGAGTCAGGAGCTCATGAATATTCAGGACTTATCATTATCAGCTGGAGCTTTTCAATACAAGATGTGATTGACTGGGTCAATTAAAGAAAGTGACCCAGCATTTTGCTAAGAGAATCAGTCACTTATTTATGTTGCCCTTAGTTAGGACACCATAAAACTGGTGACAGGTTCCCTTTAAAGCAGCTCTGTCACCAGGATCAACCCTATTGAACCAGACATACTGCCTGGAAGGGCTCATCATGCTGATTAAAACTATACCTTTCTTTTGTCTGTACGATAAACACCTTCCAGGCAGTATGTCTGGTTTAATAGGGTTGATCCTGGTGACAGAGCCTCTTTAAGGTCCTTTAAGGTTTTTTAAGTCAAAAGGTATGTTCATTTAGCAGATTTTCCAGAAAGTCATCTGTATTCCTTCCCCTATTGATTCTCAGTGGGGATCTGCGCCATAAGAACTAAGAGGGTCATTTACTATCAGAAATACACCTATAATAGGCATATGTCTGGCGCAGATTGCGACACAAAGGTTCTTTGCGCCGCAATCTGTGACTTTTCCTTGCTCACGCCAGGACTAAAAAAGTGGGTGTGGAAAGAGATGGTCTGGTAGGCGTAGAAAATTGTTTTAGGCATAGAAAATTGTCTACATTTAAGCTACAAGAAAGCTGTGTTACATATAGACCCACGGTGGATACGCCAAAGTTATGTAGAGGCTGACACCACTACATAACTTCGGCGGATCCACCGCCAGGTATAGGGGTTTTAAAGACCGGCGTCTAAAACACTGGTCTTAATAAATGACCCCCTAAGGCTGGGTTCACACGAGCGTGTCCGGATTAGTTCCGGATGCGTCCCGGTGTGTTGCGGCAAACCCGCGCGAGTAGGAATGCAATTGCACTCAGTTTTGACTGCGATTGCGTTCCGATGTTCAGTTTTTATCGCGCGTGTGCAATGTGTTTTGCACGCGCGTGATAAAAAACCGACTGTGGTACCCAGACCCGAACTTCTTCACTGAAGTTCAGGTTTGGGTTCGGTGTTGTGTAGATGTTATTATTTTCCCTTATAACATGGTTATAAGGGAAAATAATAGCATTCTGAATACAGAATGCATAGTAGGTGATCAATTGAGGGTTAAAAAATAAAAAAAATTAACTCACCTTCTCCTCTTGTTCGCGTAGTTCTCCTGGTCTTCAGTTCTTTAAAAAGATGAACTATGGGCTAAAGGACCTTTGGTGACGTCAGATCACATGCTCCAATGACATGGTCCATCACCGCGGTGATGTACCATGTGATTGGAGCATGTGATCTGACGTCACCAAAGGTCCTTTAGCCCATAGTTCATCTTTTTAAAGAACTGAAGACCGGGAGAACTACGCGAACAAGAGGAGAAGGTGAGTTAATTCTTTTTATTTTTTAACCCTCAATTGATCACCTACTATGCATTCTGTATTCAGAATGCTATTATTTTCCTTTATAACCATGTTATAAGGGAAAATAATACAGTGTATAGACTGTCACCTAGCAACCGTGCGTGAAAATCGCACCGCATCCGCACTTGCTTGCGGATGCATGCGATTTTCACGCAACCCCATTCACTTCTATGGGGCCTGCGTTGCGTGAAAAACGCAGAATATAGAGCATGCTGCGATTTTCACGCAACGCATAAGTGATGCGTGAAAATCATCGCTCATCTGAACAGCCCCATTGAAATGAATGGGTCCAGATTCAGTGCGGGTGCAATGCGTTCACCTACCGCATTGCACCCGCGCGGAAATCTCTCCCGTGTGAACGCAGCCTGTTATGGAAAAGAATGAGAATATAAATTCCTGTTGTGGTTTTTGCGTAGAAAACTGTAGCCCCATTAAGTGGGGTTAGATTCACATGGGGATCCATACATGTACAACTGCAAATCAGCAGAAATCTGAGGGTTATTCTTAGATTTTCTGCTGTGACTTCCACGGTAGATTTTAGACTTAAAGGGAACCTGTCACCGGGATTTTGTGTATAGAGCTGAGGACATGGGTTGCTAGATGGCCACTAGAACATCTACAATATCCAGTCCCCATAGCTCTGTGTGCTTTTATTGTGTAAAAAAACAAACGATTGGATACATATGCAAATTAACCGGAGATGAGTCCTGTCCCTGAGATGAGTCAGGGGCAGGACTCCTCTCCGGTTAATTTGCATATGTATCAAATAGTTTTTTTTACACAATAAAAGCACACAGAGCTATGGTGACTGGTTATTGCGGATGTGCTAGCGGCCATCTAGCAACCCATGTCCTCAGCTCTATACACAGAATCCCGGTGACAGGTTCCCTTTAAAAACTTACATATGCCTAGAATTGCCTAGAATTAGAAAAAAAAGTTTTGTCTTTAAGCACCTTTCTCTTCCCTGGGCTTTGCCTGGTATTTCACCCTATTTAAATGCCCATGGAGAAGAGTAGCACTATTCTGAAGAAAAGAGCAGGTCCTTTGATCTAATCCTGGACAAACCCTTTAAGCATTGAATAAAGAGTATATAGACATTTAGTTATGAGCAATAACTTTTGCACTAGTAATTCTTCCTAGCAGGATTTTATATACAATAAATGATTGTGGAAATCAATAAATGAATGTTAGTAAGGTGGCTCTCCTAGGTATTGTTAGGCCTCTTTCACACGGGCGTCGCGTGTGAGGGTCGGATAGGATGCGGGTGCTTCGTGGGAAAATGCAATTTTTCCGCGCGAGAGCAAAGCGTTTTAATGGGCTTTGCACGCACGTGAGAAAAATCGGCATGTTTGGTACCCAGACCCGAACCCAGACTTCTCACAGAAGTTCGGGTTTGGGATAGGTGTAGTGTAGATTTTATTATTTTCCCTTATAACATGGTTATAAGGGAAAATAATAGCATTCTTAATACAGAATGCTTAGTACAATAGGGCTGGAGGGGTTAAAAAACCCCCAAAAAAACATTACTCACCTCATCCACTTGTTCACGCAGCCCGACTTCTCTTCTTTCTTCTTTCTTTTTCTTTGATGAGCTGGGAGAAAAGGACCTTTGGGGACGTCACTGCGCTCATCACATGGGCCATCACCATGGTGATGGATTATGTGATGGACCATGTGATTAGGGCAGTGACGTCACCAAAGGTCCTTTTCTCCCAGGTCATCAAAGAAGAAGGAAGAGAAGTCGGGCTGCGCAAACAAGTGGATGAGGTGAGTTTAATTATTTTATTTTTTAACTCCTCCATCCCTATTGTACTATGCATTCTGTATTCAGAAAGCTATTATTTTCCCTTATAACCATGTATAAGGGAAAATAATAAAGATCGGGTCCCCATCCCGATCGTCGCCTAGCAACCATGCGTGAAAATCGTACCGCATCCGCACTTGCTTGCGGATGCTTGCGATTTTCACGCAGCCCCATTCACTTCTATGGGCCCTGCGTTGTGTGAAAAACGCACAATATAGAGCATGCTGCGATTTTCACGCAACGCACAAGTGATGCTTGAAAATCACCGCTCATGTGCACAGCCCCATAGAAATGAATGGGTCCGGATTCAGTGCGGGTTGAATGCGTTCACCTCACGCATTGCACTCGTGCTGAAAACTCGCCTGTGTGAAAGAGGCCTTAAGGAGGAGGTGCTCAAATCAACTTGACTCACCTCGTCAATAAAACTGTAAATACACTTCCCGTAGGGTGATAGGCACACAACATATGGAGTCACATGGACCAGAGGATTATTTGTATAAAACCCCCAAACTTTATTCATAAAAATAGAATAAAAATGAAGTAGGACGTGGATGCAATATAGAAAAATAACCATAAAAAAATTATAAAAATAAAAAATATTAAGGAATGTAAAAAACAATAACAACAAAATTAATAACCTTATATATAAGTCCTGTTACGGTTGACACTACTTGGTTAAAAAAAAAACACCTGAGGACAAGGTTGCACGATCTATATCTATAAAGGAATCGCACTATTATATCGCCGTATCGCGATACTAAAAACAAGCGGTGCTGTGAATTGAACGGTGAATGCGGTACATATTACACCTTATTGCAGGTGATAATGGCTGTGAATAATCAGATATGGATAATATGTCTAAGAATGGACCGCTCAGGAATTCAGTTCACAGTATCACTCATTACAAACTATATGTCCTATATATCTGTCAAATATCTTATATTGTGGTGTAACAGTTCTACTTGGAGATCAGCGCTCCACGGTGTCCGGACCTCACCACAACCTACCCGCCAGTGAGTATTGTTTATATGTCCATATGTCTAGTTCTCAAATGTTTGCATTACATACCATGGCACAAGAGATTGTTGATTACTCACAGTTGAATGTGGGGGTAAGGAATCCCGTGCCTGCCGTGGCGTCCCACGTGGTCTCTGGCACATACAGATCTTATTTCCTGCTGTTGTGAGGTGTATTGCAGCTTGCCGATCGTGCTGCTTACCTTTCGCTATGGAGTGTATCGCAGCTCGCTGGTTTCATGTGCGGTATGTTGAAGAGATAAAAGTTCCACTCGTTGAGTTTAATCCAAATGGATAATTTTGTCTCAATAGGGACTCAGATTCCTCAAATAGCAATTCCTCAAAAGCATATATGGAGCGCTTCAATTTTTTCACTTATAGATCCGTGTGGGTACTTCAGGCAGGAGGGTCTCCCAAAACCAGACGCGTTTCGGAGCTTTTAACGTGCTCCTTCTTCAGTGGTTGATATCCTTAAATAATAGTGTTTCCCTCCAAAATTTTCTGAGTCAGTCAAAAACATGGAGTGGGTTCTCCCGTGCATTGTGTCTGGATTTTTAGTGTCCACAGCATATGAATATCTGAGGATTAAGCTTCCTATGGTTTACCTGCGTTATTCATGCAATATTTTTTTTTTGGCGCGACTTTGTAGTGTTTTCATTCAATTATCACAATAAAATATTCCATAACCTAGTACTCATTGTATCTACAAATAATTATAATCCTCAAATCAAAATATCAAGAAGTCAAATGGTTCAGTCATATCTGCAGCATACATAAACTTATATAATATACTTATAATATATATATAGAGAACAGGAGTATATTTTATTTTTATTTCTCCAATACGTTTTATGTAGGGTTTATAGTCCTAATGTGTATGATGGCACATGAGTCCTAATCTTTAGTTTCCCTGCGGTAGGTTATGACCCGCCTGCTATTAAACACACTATGCAATCACTGATGGCTTGCACATTGTGTTATATACCGTATTTGGTGACATTTATTTAGGACACATTTTTCAGTCTTTTAAATATGGTAGATTGCTCTTTATTGAAACGGTAAATCCATATACTTTTGAATTGATGATTCACAGTAGGATAAAGGTGAAGGCCTTCCACCAGGAGAAGACCGAAGTGTCCGTAGATAAAACACCCCCGATCTCCTGTCAGTGGAGGGCACCCACCAATGATTTACAAAAACCCAAATATTTCTAATTCCGCGTTCAAACCTTCTGGTAATAATGACTTGAATTTGAAGATTCTCCTCGATTCCAATCTAGACATCCTGCTGATATGGTCTCCTCCCCTCCAATGTTTCTCCACTACTTCAAGTGCCGCATATTTCAAACCAGTTGGGTCTTGGTTGTGCATTTGTTTAAAGTGGTTTGATAGAGAGTGTTTGTCATAACCATTTTTGATATTTGTGATATGTCCAGAAATCCGTTTTTTGAGGGTTCTCTTGGTTCTCCCTACATATTGTTTGTCGCAGGGACATTGGATAAGATAAATGACATTTCTCGCCCAGTTTCCTTGGGGGACACAGAAGACCTTGGGTATAGCTCATCTCCATAGGAGGCGTGACACTAAGTGAAAGACTGTTAAGCCCCTCCTCCACAGCTATACCCTCAGCCTGGAGAGAGAGACTGCCAGTTTTTTGCTTAGTGTCCAAGGAGGCAAGACACTCCCTGCTCTGCAGGGCTGTTTTCTCCTTGTTTAAATTTTAGATTTTTACTTTTTTATTTCTTTTTGTTCCAGATCATCAGGGATAACAGAGTCGCACTAGACCTCTCTGTTCTCCCGGGGTTGAGCTGCGCCAGTGCCGGTCATCCGCACTGCTGCCTCCCCCACAGAAGGCAAGGTGGATCAGGGCAGCCTCGCTCCCCCACATCCCGCCAGCGCAAGGGTCGCCCGCACGCCAAGTCCCTCTTCCAGCGTCCTGCCACTACGGTGCCAGTAGCTGAAGGGGCGACCCTGCTGGAATGGACCGAGGGTGAAGACGGCTGTGGTAAGAGAGTGGCTTCTCCAGCCCTACGTCCCCCACCCCCCACCCAATGGTCTCCTGCGTGCCTGACCCCCCATACTGGGCCTCTAGTCCCCTGCTGGACCTAGGCTGGCTCCTGGGGTGCCGCAGAGCGGCAATCTGCTCCCTGCCTCCCCCCCCCCCTTTTTTCCTGGCCCTCATAGTACATGCAGCTAGTGGCTGTCAGCCGTCGCCTGCCTTCTCCTCACGGGCACCCCGTCTTTGGGTCCCCCCCCATCTCGCCTGATCACATTGGGCCTTACCGGAGAGTGCAGGACGCTGCAGTGGAGTAAGGCCTCGCCTCCGGACAGCACTAATATTCCGGTGCGGCCGAGCCGGCCGGCAGGGTGGGCTCCCGCGGCCGGCAAACCGCCATTCCGGGTCTCTTCCGGCCGGCGGGGTGGGCTCCCGCGGCCGGCAAACCGCCTTTTCGGGTCCCTGTCTCTTCCGGCCGGCGGGGTGGGCTCCCGCGGCCGGCATTGGGCTTGACTATGCCCCAGCAGGCCCCGTCCGACCATCGGTGCCGGTCGGCGGGGCTCCGCAAATTTGGTCCTAGGCTTCGCGGCCTGCTGGGCCGCAATTCCGACCGGCCCGCGGGGTGGGCTCCCGCGGCCGGTTTAAAGCGCCATTCCGCCTCAGGTCCCGGCGGTATAACGGGCCGGGCGCCGCAAATTTAGCCCCCGGCTTCGCGGCCTACTAGGCCGCAATATTCCGGTCTCTGGTGGAGGGGGCGGGAACCTCTCCAGGCGCGAATTCTTCCCGCCTGGAGGTTCCTGCGCCCCCAGGGGATCGCACGCCGCCCTCCAGGCCGGATCCCTGTTAACCCTTTGGGTACAGGCCGGCTCCCAAATGGGTCTGTATAGTTGGCCCCCCTTTTTTTCTCAGGTGCCCATATATGGTGGCTCCCCTTTAGCCTTAGAGAGGCTGTGTTTTAAATATATAAAAAAAAATAAAAAAATTAAAATAAAAAATTATAATAATAAAATAAATAATAATAGATCACTGATTTCTATTGGACTGCGCAGGACGCTGCAGCCTCATCAGTAGTGCTGCATGTCTGCATGACCTCTTTCCACAGGCGGCATGGTGTTGCGCTCTTAGCCTGCGTCGCTGCTAGGGCATTTCCCCTTTTAGGCGGTTTTCTTGCCTCTTCCAGGATACGGCGCTGGCCAAGTGCATGCGGCCCTTCCGTAGGCAGCATTCATCTTCTCTCCAGTTATGGTGCCTGCCATGTGCATCCCCCCCCCCTCCTAGGCGGGATACTGCACTCTCCCTGGCTGCCGGCTGGCCATGTGCATGACCCCCTTCTTAGGCGGAATACTGCACCTTCACCGGATACGGTGCTGGCCATGTGCACGACTCCCTTCCATAAGCGGAACGCTGCACTCTCTCTGGATTTGCTGCCGGCCATGTGCGTGACCCCCTTCCATGGGCGGAACGCAGCACTCACGGGATTCGCTGCCGGCCATGTGCGTGAGCCAGCCATGTGTGTGTGACTCCCTTCCTGGGCGGAACGCAGCACTCTCACTGGATCTGTTGCCGATCATGTGCATGACCCCCCTTTTTAGGCGGAATACTGCACTCTCACCGGATACGGTACTGGCTATGTGCACGACCCCCTTCCATAGGCGGAATGCTGCACTCTCACTGATGTGCTATGATGCACTTATGTACTATGTTACTATGCTGCACTCTCACTGGTTTCGCTGCCGGCCATTTCATAGGTGGTATGCTACAGTCTCATTGGATTCCTGCCGGCCTTGGGTATGCCTCCTTCCCTCAGGCAGCATACATACATCCCTCTGTCTGTGGTTGTTTCCTCGCAGGTACGTTGCTGGCCATGTGCATGTACCCCATACATGGCAGGGTGCTTGCACTCTCGCTGGATCCGCTGTCGGCCATATGCATGACCCCTCTTCCGTGGGCGGTGTACGCACTCTTGCTGGATTCGCTGCCAGCCAGGGGCATGCCTTCCTTCCTCAGGCGACATGCACACATTCTTACTGACTGTGTTTGTCTTTCGCCAGTACGTTGCTGGCCATGTGTATGACTCCCATGCATGGCGGTGTGCTCGCACTCTCCCTGGATGAGATGCTGGCCATGTGCTTTACCCCCCTTTTTTTCTGGGCGGCATGCTACACTCTCACCGGATACATTGCTGCCCATGAGAATGGCCCTCTAATATGGGTGGAATGCTTGTGCTTCCATTGGATACGGTGCTGGCCTTGTGCGTGACCACCCCTCATCCCATGAGCAGAATTTGGCACGCTCATGAGATTCACGGCTGTCCTTGTATGGCTGTGCTGGACTTGTACATGTCCCCCTTCATTGGCAGAGTAGTTGCACTCTCGCTAAGTTCAGTGTTGGTGTATTATTGCACATTCACTTAATGCTAGGATACCCCTGTGCATGTTCCCCTTTCACTAGGTGGACCTTCTGTGTTCCTGCTGGATTATAGGGTATGTCCTGCTTCTCTGAAGTAGGTACGGCCTTAGGCATCACTCCCTTTTGGGACCCGCCTTTGCACTCTTGCCGACTGCAGTTTGCCAGATACAATTTCCCCCCTTTTCGGGGCGGACTGCTTGCGTTCCATCGCATGCTATACTAGGCTTGTGCATAACTCCCTTTCAGGTTGCACTTTGCAATTCCGTACATGCTGTGGCACTCTGTGGCGAGCCCCCCTTTCTCGCTAAATTAACCTTTTGCAGTGAGCGGACGTTCTTGTGCGTTGTTTGGGCCGTGTATGCCTTCTCCTCCTGTAGGTGGGTTGGCCTTCTCACTGCTTACGGGCTGCTCGTACGTATGCCTCATCTACTTCCTGCGGCATACTTTTGTTTTCTTGGGATACGATGCCTGCCACAAACCTTGCACTCGTCTCTAAGGAGTTCATTCTGTCCACCTGACCCGGACGGGCTCTACTTGCTCTCTGCTGCACGGAGCTGGGTGGTACTCATTCATTTAGTTGGCCCTTCATCCCAGGGAATGTTCGTGGTTCCTAGATGCGTGCCCATTCGTCCTTCCGCGGTATTGCTTCCCTGCGCTAGTGGTCACATGGTCGAGAGTGCGGTTGTCTGGATCGCCCCTCGAATTCTTCGTTGGCTCTGGCAGGACTGCGGTTCCCTTGCCTGCTGCAATTTCCTCCTCTTCGGATGTAGTGTGGTATGAGTCCTTCCTCTTGGCGCCTCTACGCTACAGTCTGATCTGCTACCAGGTGCGGGCCGCTTTTCTCGGGAAGGTCACCCAAATTCTCTTGGGTGCTCGATTACCCAGGTCCGGAGGACCTCCGCCTTGGGTTCTTCAGGGTATTCTCCTTCTGCGAGGCGGTGAACCGGGCATCTCACAGTGTAGCAGGGTTCTGCTTTTGAGCTGTCCTATAGCTTCCCTGTTGCCCACTCCTCCGTTCGGTTGGAGGGTGTTATGCCGGCCTTTGTCTCGACTACCTTATCTCGCCGGCTCTGTTTGGCCCCCGCTCGGTACAGATCACTCTGATGTGGCTTCTGTCCCGCCAGACTTCAGAGGTTGTTCCTTCACTGTCCTCCCCTCTGGGGAGAGCATGGTTGTTCATGTGGATGGTTCCGGTGTTCCTTTTGGCCTCGTACTGTCTCCCTTGTTCACACTGGCTGTATTAGCTGTGCCGATTTATCGAGTCTACCGCGTTCTGTCCTCCCGCTGAGTGCAGATTGTGTGGTCCATTCTAAGACAATGGTCCTGCTGTAGACTTACCTTCTCGGTAACTTGGGGGGACTACCTTTCGGTCCAGATTATCCTTTGATCTCCTACACCGGGACTGTAGAACATGGCTACATCAGCATGGACTATAGCCTGTCTTGTCCTGGCATCTGGCGGATGCTGGGCGGACCCTTTTGGTTCCTTTCCGTCTGTCCTTCTGCTCCCCCACTCGGGTGGATACGGGACAACGTTGCTCGGGGGCCGACGGGACCAGTTTGTCAACTTCTGCCCGTGTTACTGGTCTGCGCCTGATCACATTTGGTTTTTCGCCCGCTTGCCAGGCGACTCCAGCGGTTTCGCTACTGCCCGCTCCTGGCTGTATTTCGTCCAGGATCTGTCGTAAGACTTATGTTTTTTTTATCTGGGGTTCTGTGGGAAGCTGTGCATTCCCCACTCTGACTTTTCTCTCCCCATGGTTCTGTCTTTTTTCCAGTCCGGCCTGGACCCGGGACTGGGATTCCTTTACTTGAGGTATCAGTGTCAGCGCTGTTCTTCCTCTTCCAGCGTTCCCCGGCCCTCTGGGCCTGTCAAGACCTTCTTACTCGAAATGGCTCTTTGGTTCCTCTGTACTGTCCTTCGGTACCGCCCTGGGAACTACATACTGAGTTCTCGGCGCTCCAATCTTGTCCTTGGAGCCGTTACAGAAGTTCTCTCTACCCCTCCTGTCCTGTACGGTTGTGTTTCTGTATCAGTCGTGTCTCTGACGGGTGCCTGAATGGCCCCCTTTTTGTTCTGAGCCTTCTGTCTTTTCCCAGGACAGGGCTGTTCTACATCCCGTTCCTTCCTTCTGAAGGTGGTGTTTGCCTTTCGCTTCAACACTTCACCAATTTGGACGTTGTTTGGGCCTTGCAGTTTTTACTTGGAGATCTCCGACTCTGTCGACGTTCGGTCTCTTGGGTTTCCTGGAGGTCCGCGCTTAGAGTTGACGGACTCCAGGGTGGTTTTCCTCCGCTTTATCAGATTGGCTATTGCTGAGGTTACCGCACCGAGGGCAGGATTCTGCCTTTACTGTCACCGTTCATTTCACCAGAGCGGTCGGTGCCTCCTGGCCGGAGGCTTTGGGCTTCGGCCATGCATTTGAGCAAGGCGGCCACAGGTCTTCCTTGCACGCTTTACAGAATTCTACAGGGTGCATACTCTGGCTTCGGCGTATGCTGCCTTGGTCCGCCTGGGTCTGCAGGCGGCGGTTCCTTGATGCCTTCGGGTGCTTCGCCTTAGAGCTGTGGTCCCTCCCCTTTTGGACTGCTTTTGAACGTCCCAAGGTCTTCTGTGTCCCCCAAGGAAACTGGGCGAAAAAACGAGATTTTTGTATAACTTACCAGTAAAATCTCTTTCTCGCTCTTTCCTTGGGGGACACAGCACCCACCCATTCGTTGTTTTTCTCTACACGGTTTCCGAGTTTGTGTTACCCGTTGGGTAGTTGGCTTGTTGGTTCCTTGTTGGACTTTGCCTTTTCTCACTGCTTGGACACGCAACTGGCTGCCTTTCTCTCCAGGCTGAGGGTATAGCTGTGGAGGAGGGGCTTAACAGCTTTCACTTAGTGTCACGCCTCCTATGGAGATGAGCTATACCCAAGGTCTTCTGTGTCCCCCAAGGAAAGAGCGAGAAAGAGATTTTACTGGTAAGTTATACAAAAATCTCGTTTTGTCGAGTTGCATGTTAAAAAATCTTTTATAATGTGTGTATGTAAATTGTTGAAGTAATTTTTGTTGTCCTTCTTGGGAATTAAGTAATCTTACAGTTTGTGCATTTACCGCATTTATAGAAGCCGGTCATTCCTACCCATTTTTGGATAGAGTGTTCTCCTTTGTGGTAGTGTTTGACAGATGGGGCCACCTTAAGACCCAAATTTGGGGCTTTCGTAAATGTGATTTGAGGGACAGATTTGACAGATATATAGGACATATAGTTTGTAATGAGTGATACTGTGAACTGAATTCCTGAGCGGTCCATTCTTAGACATATTATCGATATCTGATTATTCACAGCCATTATCACCTGCAATAAGGTGTAATATGTACCGCATTCACAGTTCAATTCACAGCACCGCTTGTTTTTAGTATCGCGATACGGCGATATAATAGTGTGATTCCTTTATAGATATAGATCGTGCAACCTTGTCCTTAAGTGGTTTTATTTATTATTTTTAACCAAGTAGTGTCAACCGTAACAGGACTTATACATAAGGTTATTAATTGTTGTTATTGTTTTTTATATTCTTTAATATTTTTTATTTTTAGCGATTTTTTTTTTTATGGTTATTTTTCAATATTGCATCCACTTCCTACTTCATTTTTATTCTATTTTTATGAAGAAAGTTTTGGGGTTTTATACAAATAATCCTCTGGTCCATGTGACTCCATATGTTGTGTGCCTATCACCCTACAGGAAGTTTATTTACGATAAATTATTGTTTTTGCCACCATATATCTATTCTGGCACGTTTTCCTTGGTACTATTTCAAATGATCCTGGCCATAGGATAGACGATAGCAATTAGATTGCAGGGATTCCGACCGCTGGAAACCCCACTGATCATGAGAATGGGGGCCACGTACCCTGTGGGGACCCACAAAATGAATTGAGCGGCAGATTGAACATGCCAGCTGCCACTCCATTGATCTGTATGGACTGACTGAAATAGCTGAGTGCTGCTACTTCCTTCATTACTGGAGTCCAGAGGTCAGACCCCACTGATCTAATAGATATCCATTATCCTGTGGATGACGTGAAGTAAATGGAATACGCTTTAAAACTCTACAATGTACGGTCTCTCTGTTATTACTACTAGAAATGTATGAATAAATTGACAACTGGGTGTTACTAGATGGGGATGTGTCCCAGTCAAAGCTGTGTAGATATATACCTTTAACAAGGGGAATGATAACACTCCTATTTATGTATACATTTTTAGAGGGAATAAGAGAGGAACTACACAGCGTAGGGTTGTATGAGAAGTTGCCCCAGAATTGTTATCTCATAGGGGTAATCCAAGTATTTCAGGAATGCTGACAGGTCCTACCTACAACTCATGGGGTGGACTAGAAGGGACCACTTGATCTTTTTTTGCCACCAATATTTTATGTATATGTTTATTTGAATGTTCACAGATTGTGATTTCCGGGTCACATGCACGTGCTTCCGCTTGTATAGAAGTATTGGTAATTCCTGAGGTTCTACTTTTCACTTTACATGTAGATAATTGGATTAACCGCCTCGGTTGGCACGGGAAAGTCACGCTGTACGCGGGATGCTGTGATCCATGTTAGTAAGCTTTGTGCTAGTTTGGACATTGAAGAAATATCTACTGTCAAATCAAATGTGGACGAGCTGCAGAGGGTCGTATATAAGCCAGAGAAGCGTAAGTACGGTTCCTTACTATCGCCCAGTCTCTGGTGTCTCATACTGTCATGGACATGTTTTTTTTCTTAATCTAGTCATCCACGAGACAAAGCAGCGGGAACATGACCCATTCGCGGAGGTTGTAAGGAAAATCATGGCAGAAATAGAAGAGATGGCAAAATCGTTTTTTCCTCCTATTGGTAATAGTGATGTGTGTCACGTCTAGCCAGATTTAGAATGTGATTGTGTGTGGCCCTTACTATCCACAAGGAGCTGTTTGGGGCCTGGTCTATTATTTTCTGTTCTTCTGCCCCGTTATAGGAACAGAAGAATGAAAATAATAGAAGCGCCATAAACGGAGCCTAACAGTTCCCAATGAATATAATGGGATCCGTTAAGTTTCAATTCGGGAGAACGTTCTTTTAGTGGAAAAAAAGTCCAGCGTGCAGGACTGTTCTCTCTGCTATTTTTCATGGACTCTGTGATGGAGGCTCTTTGAACAGAGACTTACTGCTATGTATAGAAATTGCAATATCCCGTGTGCATACTACTAGCCTGCACATCAACTCCACACTACGGTTAGCAGGACCACTCAACACAGTCCCTTTAAATGCTGACCATACACAGATATAGGCAGGGCCGGCATTGGGGGGTCAAACTGGGCAATTGCCCAGGGCTCCATCCTCTAAGGGGCCCCCTGCTTCAGTCCCAGCAGATCATTCAACTGTTGGACTCCATAGTGGGGAATTTCCCAGCTTAGGAGTCCCTGCTCTGACTCCATATAGAGCTCAGTGCTAAGTCATTGGTGAAAAACAAGAGAACTTCTATGAGGTTTTTCAACAATGACTTAGGCTACTTTCACACTAGCGTTAATATTCTCCGGTATTGAGTTCTGTCACAGGATCTCAATACCGGAAAAAAACGCTTTCGTTTTGTCCCCATTCATTGTCAATGGGGACAAAACTGAACAGAACGGAATGTTCCAAAATGCATTGCGTTCCATTTGGTTGCGTTCCCATACCGCATGCTGCGGTTTTCTTTTTGTCATGGAATGTGGAGCAAGACGGATCCGTCATGACCCACAATGCAAGTCAATGGGGATTGATCTGTTCTCTCTGCCACAATCTGACACAATGGAAAACTGATCCATCCCCCATTGACTTTCCACAGAGTTCATGACGGATCCGTCTTGGCAATGTTAAAGACAATACAACCGGATCCGTTCATAACGGATCCAGACGGTTGTATTATCAGTAACGGAAGCGTTTTTGCTGAACCCTGCCGGATCCAGCAAAAACGCTAGTGTGAAAGTAGACTTAGCATTGAGCTCTATAGCTTAGTGGTTAAGTTTCTTGCCTCAATGTATATGGTTGTGAGTTTGAATCCCCACAGAAATATTTTAAAAATAGAGTCTAAATTACGCAGGGTGTACCCAACATTGAAAAGTTTGATTTTATTGAGAAAAAAAATGGAGCAAAACGTAAAATATGATCAAATAACACCCGTATTAACCCACATCAACCTTTTTAACTTGTGTAATCAGTATTTTTTGTTGGGAAAGGTGGCAACTCTAACAGCAGCCCCCCTCAGGACGTCTATAGGCCCGCTCACTGCAGCAAGCTAAGCCTCATCAGGACTCGCTTCGTAAAAAAAAAAAATTTTCTTTTCATCCCAATATTCTGACCCTCATAACTTTTTTATAGTTATGTCTACGGAGATATGTGGGGGCTAATTTTTTGAGCTACGATCTGTCGTTTTTGGCAATACCATTTTGGGGTGTGTATGATTTGATAACTTTTTATTTAATTTTCTTGGGAGATAAAATGATAAAAAAAATGCGAATCGGCCTTTTTTTTAAAATGTTTTACTGTTATGCCATTCATCATATGGGCTAACTTTTTAAATATTTTAATAGTATGGGCGTTTTCGCATGCGGCATAATGATATTTTTTTTGTTTCTTTTTATTTTGGGCAATGGGGTGATTTTAATTTTTAATTTTTTTTTATATTTTCAAAACTTTTTATTATTATTTTTTATTTTTTCCTAAGTCCCCTAAGTGGACCACAACGTACAATCATCAGATGTAAATTGCTCCATTAGTCTGTATAGAAATCACTATATCACAGTTCAGTGCTGCCATCTAGTGGCCTGAACTGGGATATACTAACAATGAGCCTGGAAGCCTAGCATAGGCTGCGGCTCATTTCTTGAACAGGTTGCTTTCCCCAATCTCCGCTGGGGGAAAGCGCGCCTGAAGAGGAATCCCACGCTTCCGCTTTTTACCACTCTCAGATGCCGTGAGTAAGGAGAACTCATTGCTGTGAGGGGAGGGGGCATGTGGCGTATTCTGGGGCCATGAGGGTGAAGAACTGTGTGAGGAGCTTTACGGGGTGTAAATCTGTGAGGGAGCGACTAAATTGACAGAATGTAACTGTGTTGTTAGTACATTATTATAAGATTTGGGGCCCCACTTTTGATTTTGCCCAGGGCCACATTTTGTCTGGATACAGGTTGTCAGAACCTACTGATTCCAGCTTAAAGGGGTATTCTGGCTGTTACAAGAGAACAGGAACCCCATGCCGCTCAGAGCCTTCTGAAATGAACGGAGAGGCAGTGCCGCTCCAATCCTCTCTAAAGGAGTTCTGGAGATAGCTGAGCATTGTACTCCACTGTCTCTGGAACTCCCATAGAGATGAATGGAGTGTCACCGCCACACTGTTCATTTTGTTGGGTTCCGAGAAGTACGGGCTCCCTGTTCTTGTGATCATGGCGGTTCCAGTGATAGGACCCCAACTGATCTAATAGTTAACCCTATCCTGTGGATGGGGGAAAACTTGTAAGAACTGGAATACCCCTTTAATGTTCACCAAGTCTTTGGCCACAGTGCATCACAAAATACTACCCTAGCAGAACCAAATACCAGAGTGCAGCACAAAATACTACCTCAGCAGAACCAAATACCACAGTGCAGCACAATATACTACCCTAGCAGAACCAAATACCACAGTGCAGCACAATATACTGCCTCAGCAGAACCAAATACCACAGTGCAGCACAATATACTGCCTTAGCAAAACCAAATCCCACAGTGCAGCACAAAATGCTGCCTCAGCAGAACCAAATACCACAGTGCAGCACAATATACTGCCTTAGCAAAACCAAATCCCACAGTGCAGCACAAAATACTGCCTTAGCAAAACCAAATCCCACAGTGCAGCACAAAATACTGCCTCAGCAGAACCAAATACCACAGTGCAGCACAATATACTGCCTTAGCAAAACCAAATCCCACAGTGCAGCACAAAATACTGCCTTAGCAAAACCAAATACCACAGTGCAGCACAAAATACTGCCTCAGCAGAACCAAATACCACAGTGCAGCACAAAATACTGCCTCAGCAGAACCAAATACCACAGTGCAGCACAAAATACTGCCTCAGCAGAACCAAATACCACAGTGCAGCACAATATACTGCCTCAGCAGAACCAAATACCACAGTGCAGCACAATATACTGCCTCAGCAGAACCAAATACCACAGTGCAGCACAATATACTGCCTTAGCAAAACCAAATCCCACAGTGCAGCACAAAATACTACCTCAGCAGAACCAAATACCACAGTGCAGCACAAAATACTGCCTCAGCAGAACCAAATACCACAGTGCAGCACAAAGGACTGCCTCAGCAGAACCAAATACCACAGTGCAGCACAATATACTGCCTCAGCAGAACCAAATACCACAGTGCAGCACAATATACTGCCTTAGCAAAACCAAATCCCACAGTGCAGCACAAAATACTGCCTCAGCAGAACCAAATACCACAGTGCAGCACAAAATACTGCCTCAGCAGAACCAAATACCACAGTGCAGCACAAAATACTACCCTAGCAGAACCAAATACCACAGTGCAGCACAAAATACTACCCTAGCAGAACCAAATACCACAGTGCAGCACAATATACTGCCCCAGCAGAACCAAATACCAGAGTACAGCACAAAATACTACCTCAGCAGAACCAAATACCACAGTGCAGCACAATATACTACCCTAGCAGAACCAAATACCACAGTGCAGCACAAAATACTGCCCCAGCAGAACCAAATACCACAGTGCAGCACAATATACTGCCTCAGCAGAACCAAATACCACAGTGCAGCACAATATACTGCCTTAGCAAAACCAAATCCCACAGTGCAGCACAAAATACTACCTCAGCAGAACCAAATCCCACAGTGCAGCACAAAATACTGCCTCAGCAGAACCAAATACCACAGTGCAGCACAAGTGCCTGAGGCACATACATTAATTAATGCTAAGAGCAGCAGATATTTATGTACCTGGCTGGCGGCCATGAAGAGAGCTTGGGTGGCCCTCTGGGCATCAGCCCATTGGGAAATTTCCCTGTAGAGTCTATGACCAGTCTGCCCATGTGGAAAGCTCCTAAGGCCCCTTTCACACGGGCGAGTATTCCGCGCGGATGCGATGCGTGAGTTGAACGCATTGCACCCGCACTGAATACCGACCCATTCATTTCTATGGGGCTGTTCACATGAGTGGTGATTTTCACGCATCACTTGTGCGTTGCGTGAAAATCGCAGCATGCTCTATATTCTTTGTTTTTCATGCAACGCAGACCCCATAGAAGTGAATGGGGTTGCGTGAAAATCGCAAGCATCCGCAAGCAAGTGCGAATGCGGTGCGATTTTCACGCACGGTTGCTAGGAGACGATCGGGATGGAGACCCGATCATTATTATTTTCCCTTATAACATGGTTTTAAGGGAAAATAATAGCATTCTGAATACAGAATGCATAGTAAAATGGTGCTGGAGGGGTAAAAAAAATAAAATAATAATTTAACTCACCTTAGTCCACTTGATCGCGCAGCCCGGCATCTCCTTCTGTCTCCTTTGCTGAACAGGACCTGTGGTGACGTCACTCCGGTCATCACATGATCTTTTACCATGGTGATGGATCATGTGATGACCGGAGTGACGTCACCACAGGTCCTATTCAGCAAAGGAGACAGAAGGAGATGCCGGGCTGCGCGATCAAGTGGACTAAGGTGAGTTAAATTATTATTATTTTTTTTTAACCCCTCCAGCATCATTTTACTATGCATTCTGTATTCAGAATGCTATTATTTTCCCTTATAACCATGTTATAAGGGAAAATAATACAATCTACAGAACACCGATCCCAAGCCCGAACTTCTGTTAAGAAGTTCGGGTTTGGGTACCAAACATGCGTGATTTTTCTCACGCGAGTGCAAAACGCATTACAATGTTTTGCACTCGCGCTGAAAAATCGCGGGTGTTCCCGTAACGCACCCGCACATTTTCCCGAACGCCCGTCTGAAAGAGGCCTAAGTGTATGTGTCAGACAAGTAGTCATTTTGTCCTAGCCCCAGTTCTATTTTTATTTCATTTTCAGTCCCAACTTTCTTTTACCAGTTTAAGTTTTCATTTCTCAGCTCCTTAGCGGCACAAAAGGTGGGTGCCAGTCATACAGCCCACCCCACCCTACAGGAGAGGCCTGACGAAGTTGGAAAAGAAAAAAGCACTGACCGGCAGAGGCTCGGCTAATCAGAATTAGGCTTAGTTCTCTCTGATCTGTTTCTGTGACATTGTCACACACACACTCGGGACTCTCTGAACAACAGCAGACACAGAGCAGGGGCTCGCGAACCATGGGATGGGAGCCATTGTTAAAACTAGTATTTTTTGGGACTGGTAAAAATGATGTACCATAATTGTTTTGTCTTTCTGCCTTAGAAAAATTATCAAATATCCAGAATCGGCCCTATGGAACTCAGCAATACGAGCAGTGGATTGTTGACACCCAGAAGAAATGTCACATACTGCAAATGGAAGATAGGATGATGGAGAGCCGCATCTGTAGTGCGTTGTTTACGTACACTGAACATTTAAGGGTATGCCATAGTCACAGACTTTTTTATACTACTCCCAGTATCTTTCTATTTTGGAATAATACAGATTAATACAGTTTATGAATTTGAAATCCTCAGGTACAGCTCTTGATCGGTAGGGTGGGGGTAGCGGGTGTTGTTTAGGAGCCCCAAGGATAACACACAGCACAAAATTTGTATAGCAGAAACCTTAAGGCCCCTTGCAGACGAGCGTGTGTCACGCTGCGGACTCGATGCACAGCTCCCGGCCTGAACTTCCAGCACTGCTGGGGTCACATAGCATTATATAGATTTATGATGCTATGTAACCCTTAGAGGTCTGGAATGTACTGGATAACACTGACATAATGTTGTCAGTGTTATCCAATACATTCCAGAACTGTAAGGGTTACATAGCTTCATAAATCAATATAATGCTATGTGACCCCGGCAGTGCTGGAAGTTCAGGCCGGGAGCTGCGCATCGAGTCCGCAGCGTGACACACGCTCGTCTGCAAGGGGCCTAAGTCTCATTAAAGACTGCGGAAACCTTTTGGGGTGAATCTTTTTAATGTATTTTTATTTTTTTGCATTGCCTTTCTATCGATTTTTGTTACAGCTTTAGTTTTGTCCTTCTTCTGCAGCCTGTGTGTATTCTCATACATTATACGTTCCTCAGTCCTGTCCAGTGTGAAATTCAAGCTGTTTCTTTCTGGTCTCCTAAATGCTGATAAAGGTGACATCCTTATGATTAGATTTTTTTTCTGGTTGTAAATGTGTTATGCTAGATTTGCGTTCAGAGGAGCAGAGAGAGGGGAAAGAAAAGTCTGAGAGTTTGTCTGACTCATTTCACATCGAACAGGACTGAGCAGCCTGCAATGTATGACAATCCGCTCAGGCCACAAAAGGCGAACTCAGCAACATTTTTAACAAAAACAATTGAAAATGTGTTTTTATCAAATAAAACAGCCAATGCAAAAAAAAAATATATATATAACTCTTTACGTATCGCTCACCTTTACTGTAAATATATGGCATGTTTATGCTTTTTCCATATTGAAAGATCCAGAATACAGAGACATTTTACTTGTTTTGCTTTATTTTACGCCTTAGTATTTTAAATATACTTCAGGTTCAGTGCATGTTTCCCTTTCTAGGTTAAAGGGATTATCCAATAGCAAAAATGCATGAGCATAACTTAAAATATTAAATAAAGCTGCTTACACAATGATTTTTCCTATCGCCCATGACAGCACCACCGGAGAGAGGAGGATCCGCCCCACAGAGACAGGAAACCTGCAGAATAAAACGGGCGGGCCTACTCCTCCTCTTCAGTGTGGTTTCCTGTCTCTGGTGGGAAGCCTGCAGCATGGATGCAACAAGCCCTCTCTCTGGTGGCGCTCCGCTACTGACCTGCGGTCCCTGGAAGTTGGCGGCATCGAGGTGCGCTGGGGGCCGAGCAGAGGCACAGCTGACTCCGGAGGGGGTACTCAGTGTGCTGGAGCTGGGGGAAAGCCGGCACCTCCATGGAGGTGCCGCGAAGATTGAACGCCGGCCACCAGGGGGAGGAAGAGGAGCGGCTTTGGCAGTGAGTGCCGGATAGCGCTCCTGTAGTCATGTGACCGGCGTAAGCGTCGGCGGTGACGTAATCTGCCTGCGCCCTAGGGAAAGGAGTGCGATTGTCGTTGCCGGTGTCTGTTTACAACCGGGCTGGCTGCCTGCAATGGAGGAAGACAAGCCCTCTGAGGAGCCTGCTGTCCCTCCTGCTCCGGTACCTCTGAAGGGGTGAGTGTGGGTCTTATGACCTAGATACTTTTATACTGATAGGCATTACTGTTTATTTACAGGTTAAGCCTAGGAAAGTGGTGGCCAAAAGAAAATAGATGTGTGTTGTATAAAGTGGGGTTTCCCTCCGGCGGGAGAAAATGGGCCAGACCTGTATAGACAAAATGGTGGCAGAAGAATCTCCTTCCTTTTATAAATGTCTACAGGCTGTGGTTCGGTCAGAGGTTAACTCCTCCTTAAAACCGCTAAAAAGGAGCAGAGGCCTATTCGTAAAGAGACCCGGCGAAATCCAATTTTTTCAGAAGAAGAGGACTATTTTCCTTCTTCAGTAATGAGGAAGAAGGCCAGGGGCGGAGACCGTGTTTCCCTGTGGAAAATACGGAGAAGCTTTTAAAAGGCCTTTCGTTCTACTATAAAGGGAGGCATCAACTTCATCTTTTAGGCCCAGTATAGCCTCCACCTGTACTGCCCGTTCCTTAATTGTTTGGCTGTCTGAATTAGAAACTCAGCTAAAAAAAAAAAAAAAAAAAAAAGCAGCTGACTTTTTGGCGGATGCGTCTACTGACTCGGTCAGACTAGCCGCTAAGTCAGCAGCCCTATCCAATTCGGCTCGGTGAGCACTGTGGATAAAAAATTGGAGTGGCGATTCTGCCTCCAAGACAAAGCTCTGCGGAGTTCCGTGTGAGGGGGAGTACCTCTTTGGTCCTAGTTAGATGACCTCCTGCATAAGGCAGCTGTCAAAAGAGAAAGTTTCCCAGATTTCAGAGTTCTTTCCCCAGTAAAAGCAGGTTTAGTCGCTCCTTTCGTCCCTTTAAGGGAAACCAGGAACAAGATAGAAAATCTAGAGAAGACCGGTTTAGGGGTCAAAGGAAGAGCAGGAATTTATTCTTTAGCCAGCCCTCCTCGGATAAAAAGAAGTCAGGCCAACAATGACGCCAGCACTCCGGTAGGGGGCAGACTGAAGGATTGCGCATTAGAATGGAGGAAGATTCCTTGAGCCCTTGGGTGCTCGATACCATATCCAGAGGCCTTTATCTGGAATTCCTTCAGTCTCCTCCTGCCAGATTCTTACCATACAAGGAAAAAAGAGGAGGAAAAGGGTTCTATTCACCGCTTTTTCTGGTCAAAAAAAAAAAAAAAAGTTCCTGGAGAACCATTATAAATGGGCTTAATTTTGGACTCTTCTCTCCAGAGATGTTTTTTGGCCTATAGAGGAGATACAAACCGTTCAAAGCAAGATTACAAGTCTAACCCAAAGACCGGTGACCTCCATAAGGAAGGCAATGTCAGTCCTGGGCTCCCTCACGTCCTGTATTCCAACAGTAAGGTGGGCACAATTTCATTCCAGGGCTTACAGTGGGAGATTCTGGCCAGTTGGGAGAAGAGCAAATCACTGGACGCCAGTTGGAAGTCTCTTCCCAGACTATCCAGGAACTAGCCTGGTGGTTAGAAAAAGAAAATCTCACAAAGGGGGCCCCGTGGAAGATCAAAAATTTGGTTGCCTGACAACGGACGCAAGTCCTTGGGGGCTGATGGCGGTAGGCTTAGCTATGAGGAATTCACTTTCAAAAATAAAAGGAAGGAATTTAAGAATTCTTTCAGACATCAGGACGGTAGTATCCTATTTAAACAAACAAGGAGGAACGAGATGCAAAGCCAAAAAAAAAAAAAAAAAATATTTAAAAAATTAAATACAAAATAAAATAAAAATATAAATAAATAAAAAAAAAATATATTTAAAAAAAAAAAAAAAAAAAAATCTGGGCAGTATCAGAGACCCGGGTTATCCTGAACAGGTTAGGGTGGATAATAATCGGTCAAGACCCCGTCCATCGAGGAGGCAGACCTTCTTAGGCCTAATACTGGACTCTTCTCTCCAGAAAACCTTCTTACCTACAAGCAAGGTAGTAGTTGTCCAGAACAAGATCCGAAATCTAACCCGGAGACCGGTTACTTCAGTAAGGACAGCAATGTCGGTCCTAGGCTCCCTCACATCCTGTATTCCGGGAGTAAGGTGGGCTCAGCTGCACTCCAGAGCTTTACAGTGGGAAATCCTGTCTGCTTAGAAGGAAAGCCGGTCCTTAAATGCAAAAATGGAGGTCTCAGTCCAAACCTTAATTAGTGTGCCTGACTACAGATGCAAGCCCTTGGGGGTGGGGTGCCCACATTCAAGGAACTTCCTTCCAGGGTCGTTGGGACCCCCTACAAAAAAGTAGAGTCCTCCAACCTGAAAGAATTGATGGCAGTCGGCCTTGCGATGAGGGCCTCCCTTCATAAAAGGGAAGGACCTAAGGATCCTTTCGGACAACAGGACTGTAGTCTCCTATTTGAACAGGCAGGGAGGGACAAGATGCAGGGCTCTTATGGAGGAAGCTTATGTCACTCTGAGTCTGGCAGAAAGGGTATGTACCTCGATTTCAGCGGTCCACATCAGAAGGGTGGAGAACAGACAGGCGGATTTTCTGAGCCGTCATACCCTGTCCCAGGGGGAATGGTCCCTAGACCCCATGGTTTTCCAGAGGATAGTAGATCTTTGGGGGTTTCCCGAAATCGACTTATTGCCACGTATTCTAAGAAGAAGGTGGCTAAATTCTATTCTCTAAGCAGAGCGGGATCTCCCTGTGGGATAGACGCCCGGTCACAGGAGTGGAATTTCCGCCTAGCTTATGCCTTCCCCCTCTTCCCCCTGATTCCCTGAGTTTTACGGAGAATCAGGGAGGAGCGGGCCGCAGTAATCCTGATTGCGCCCTTCTGGCCCGGGAGGTCCTGGTTCTCGGGACTCCGAACCATGTCGATTGCCGATCCCTGGGTGCTTCCGACGGTCCGGGGCCTTCTGGGCCAGGGACCTGTGAGACATCCAGCTGTAGACAGCCTACATTTAACGGCCTGGATTTTGAAAGGTGGTTATTAGAAAAGGAAGGGTTTTCTAATGCCTTGGTTTCTACCCTGCTAAAAAGTAAAAGGAAGTTACTATAAAGATCTATAGCAGAGTCTGGCACAGGTTCTTAAATTTTGCCCAGATCCAGTTAAGGAGCCTACCTAGGGTTGATCCCTTGCTTTCTATTCTTGAGTTTCTCCAGAAAGGTCTAGAGATGGGTCTATCAGTCAGTACCCTGAGAGTTCAGGTCTCTGCCCTGTCGATTCTTTTTTATCAGAACATAGCTAGTAGCCCTTGGGTTGCCAGGTTTTTTAGAGCTGTGGAGAGGTCTTCCTTGGTGGTAGTTCCAAAAGCCCCCCCCCCTGGAGTCTGGAGGTGGTATTAAAAGCTTTGTCTGGGCCCCCCTTTGAGCCCATTGATTCTATTTCAATTAAACACCTTACCTTAAAGCTATCCGTTCTGATAGCCTTGACTTCTGCTCGGAGGATTGGTGAGATCCAGGCCATCTCCATCAACCCTCCGTATACCTTGATTTAGAAGACAAAGTTATCATCCGTCCTGACCCGGCTTTTCTTCCAAAAGTCGCCACCAAACTCCACCGCTCTCAGGAGATTGTTCTTCCCACTCTCTGTCAAAATCCTTCCTCTGAGGAAGAAGAATCTCTCCACTGTCTGGATGCCAAGAGAGCTCTTTGGCCTATCTGTCCTCTACCTCTTCCTGGCGGAAATCTTCCTCACTCTTCTTACAGTTTCAAGGGAGATACAAAGGTTCTGCTGCCTCAAAGAGTTCCATATCTCGGTGGGTCGTGTCAGCCATCTCCTTATCCTACCTTTCATCGGGGTTGTCTCCCCCGGGGGGCCGAAGGGCCCACTCGACCAGGGCGGTGGCTGCCTCCTGAGCTGAGAGGTCTTCTGTTCCAATAGAGAAAATTTGTGTGGCAGCAACCTGGTCTTCCCCTTTTGACCTTTTTTAGGCACTATAGGTTGGACGTGAACTCTTCTGGTAATCCTTCCTTGGTAAAGGGATTCTTCTTTCTACTTCCCACCCTTATGGATTACTCTAGTAAATCTCCGGTGGTGCTGTCATGGGCGATAGGAAAAAATGGTATTACTTACCGGTAATTTGATTTTACAGAGCCCATGACAGCACCCTGGGTTTCCCTCCCTGGTGGTTCTTCTTTATTACACGGGTGTTAAAAAAAATATATATATATATATAATATATGTTCCCTGTATACAAATTGCATGTCTAATTCATGTGGCGGCCTTCCTCCGATACTTGGAAAACTCACTGAAGAGGAGGAGTAGGCCCGCCCGTTTTATTCTGCAGGTTTCCTGTCTCTGTGGGGCGGATCCTCCTCTCTCCGGTGGTGCTGTCATGGGCTCTGTAAAATCAAATTACCGGTAAGTAATACCATTTTTCATTTCCAAAAGTGCTGGGATTGTCTGATTTCAGCTGCAGTCATAGGATACTGAAACGTCAGTAGCTTTCCTGTAATCACAGCTGCCCTATTGGAGGTTGGTTTATCCGTAAAAAAAACCTATATTTTTGCCCAAGTTTTACTTGGAAGGATGAAGGAAGTGGTTTTCATGTGTTTTTGTGTAGTACATTTTTTTACACCATCAGATAACACCTTTAATGAAGAATTAAAGGGAAACTCTGCTAAAAATGATGGTTATAACACTGGTGTAATGAACTGGTGAACAAATAGGAAGATAACAGATGCCAACAGGTGTTTGCAGCTGTTAGCGGGGAGCTCATATTTGTCAACATCACCACAATATGTTTTATCAGTAGTTTTGGCTTTTTATATGCCTTTCTTCTAAATGCATTGTTTTACTTTTATAACAGAAATTTAACGACTCTCTTATAATTAACAATGATGCTCGTACAAAAGATGCCGTGGAGTACTTGGAAAACTTTTTCAAAAATATCAAAAACGGGACTTTTACTGAAATTGAACAGGAACTGGCAAAAAATTTTGAAGGTAAAAAAAATAAACCTCATCATTAGCAAGAGATCTAGTATTGATGACTAATCTAGTATAATTCTGTGAATCTAATATTGTTTCAGACACAGAGCTGCAATATTACTTCTTTTCCCTCACAAATGGATGTTTTATGACTGCCCAATAATCCAAAATAATGGCACTCATCAGGTCCATTAATTAAAGGGTTTTTCAATACCTTTCAAAACCAGAACGTTATTGACTTCTGTGGGAGAGTTTTCCAGGCGTGCTCTGTTACCTGTGCAGAGGTCAGGAGGGAGCTGATAAGCTGTGACAATCACTTGTAAATGATGGATCCTGTGTTATCTATATAAAGGTGTTATGTCATTGTAATCATGCTTGTGATGATAATGAGATGACTGTTGAAAAGCGATAAGTACAGAAGTAGTACCTAATATTAGGCTTAGTGGCCTAATATAGTGTCCTGAGGATAGGCCATTAATATTAAAGTTCCGGAAAACCCCATTAAAGGAAATTTACTGTACAAATGCATAAATAACATGGAATGTAGAATTTCTGTTTTTAAATCAAAATACGTTTTGCTAAACCCTGTATTGAGCAGCATCAGCATGTGCTGAGAGCCGGAGTCTGCTCAATACAGTGCATTGTCTCACCTGAGAGCAGCATAAAACTGGTGACAGATTCCTTTTGAATGACTTTAACTGTATCTTTTGCATTTAAAGGGAGTCTTTCACCTAAAATCCCCATTATAGAACACTAACATCAGGATCTTTATTTCATTCACCATATTAGAATACTACCTTCCATGTTGCTGTCCATCGACGATTTTCTCAGAAAAACACTTATTCAATATGTTAATTAGCTTCTGAAGGTGCCCAGGGCCGGCTTTCATGCGGCCGGTGCCCATGCCCCTCGTCGCTTTTCATACCAAACCCCTCCCCTTTCACCCCTCTGGCCTGCCCTAGGTTCTTCTGATTACATCCTCCTCTTAGTGAGAAATCCAGCGCCGTTCAACAGATTCGCCGCACCTGCGCACTTCACTCCCCATTATGGGCAGAGGCACAAGGCCGGCTAGATCGGGATGTACGGGCCGGCACATGCGCATTAAACGCTCTTGTGCCTCTGCCCATAATGGGGAGTGAAGTGCGCAGGCACGGCGAATCTGTTGAACGGCGCTGGATTTCTCACTAAGAGGAGGACGTAATCAGAAGAACGGGCCAGAGGGGTTAAAGGGGAGGGATTTCGTATAAAAAGCGACGAGGGGCCTGGGCACCGGCCGCATGAAAGCCGCCCCTGGACACCTTCAGAAGCTAATTAACATATTGAATAAAAGTGTTTTTCTGAGAAAATCAGCGATGTCCAGCAATATGGAAGGTAGTATTCTAATATGGGGAATGAAATGGAGATCCTGATGTTAGTGCTCTATAATGGTGATTTTAGGTGAAAGACTCCATTGAATTAAACACTTAGCTATGATCTTGCTGATCATTCATCGGGTAATTGCATCATCGTTTCCCAGTGGCGGATCGTGCTTCCAGGAAACAAGGAGACAGTATGGGGAAGAGCGATGGCATTAGTGGTCACTTCTCCCCAGACTCTGGAGATGCTGGAGGAGATTGCTACATGTAAATGCACTGGTCTCCTCCACTAGCGATCAGCAGATTGTCGGGAAGGAACGCTTCCTTCCTGACAATCTCCTCGATCGTCGTCCAGTGTAAAGGGAGCTTTAGCAGCCGCAGTAAAATCACAACATGAGGTTTTTTTTTTTTTAAATGTGTTTTGTCTTTTCTTTGTTAATGACCTGATTAAATCCATCGTCTGATGTAACGACATTCACCAGATTCTGTTATTCTGTTCTTTTTTGCAGCTAAATTGCCATTGTTGATAAACATTTCTAAAGATAATGAAAACCCAAAGCTAGATGAACTGCTGTTTATCTTAGTTGAATCCTACCAAGACGATCCAGAGACCCGCACCCTTCTCTTTGTGAACACCAGGGCGTTAGTGGTGGTGAGAATTTCTATATCAAATCCCTGTTGGTTGTTGAGATTTAAGGGCATTTCAGCCCACAATCTGCATTATATATGCTATTTTAGGTTAAAATAAACAAATATATAGTTTGAGAAAAGTGTTGAAAGGTAATGCAGAAAATATGTTTAAAATGAATAAATATATACCTTGCAAATGTTTGACACAAAAAAAGTATATAATTACCCTATCCCTGACTACAGCATGCCAGAATGACACTCTTTGGCCCATAGAAAACAAGAAACTTTATGTATACTGTATGATCCTTGAAAACTTATTACAGGGACATAAACATATTTTTAAAGTGGTTGAGCAAGGGTTAACCTTACCGATCCCCTCACCTCACTGATTCCCTGCCGCTACCATTCCAGCACTTCTTTAGTTCCTGCTGTTCTTCACTTTCTTGACATTCAGGAAATGGTTTGGACTTTTGTTTGAGCCAATCACTGGCTGCAGTGGTGACACACCTGAGCAACCGGTGGAGAGCCATAGAGAAGTGTAGAGCATCGGGGACTGGGGAAGCATCAGAACGGCATTGGCAATGTGTATAGCCACCTTAAAAGGGTTGTCCAGGATTAAATCCCCCACCCTTTCAGACCTGTAAAGAGATCTGTATTTACTGTACCTGCTCCTCACTGCTTTGTGGCTCCTGGGCTCTCTTCACTGGACTTCTGCTCCCAGCCTTCACCATCCTCTTGCGGACACATCATCGCTGAGCCACAGAGCTGAAACAGTAGTGGTGACTAGGTAAGTATAGGCCTCTTCACAGATCCAGCAGGGTGAGGAGGAATTTAAAAAAAATCCTAGGCAACCCCATTAAGGGTAGATTCACATGTGGTGGAGTTGTTGCAGATATATATGTGGCCAAAAAGTGTTTTTAGTCATCTGAATATGGTGGCTTTGGCGCAAGTTCATGGATTTCTTCAAACCCCTTTCAGTAGGGCAGGGGAGGCTGCCACACCTGCTAGAAATGATGGATTCCCGCACAATCCCTTTAAGATGTTGTTGTGACAGTAATCCATCCGCAGTTATCTCTACAGTCACATAATAACCGCTTTCATGGCTCTTTTAGGCTTTAAAGAACTGGATTGATGAAACTCCAGAACTCAGCTTCTTGAAGCCAGAAATCTTGATTGGAAGGAACAGAAGACATGATAAACTAGGTACACGAAACAGACCAGAAATTCCTAGCACATGTAAAATACTTGTGCATGTCTGGTATTCGGAATGATTTGTGTGTTGGAATTCAATAGAAATGCCGTCCACCCACCCAGAGCAAACATTCGATTAGCTATTTTATCTATAAAACATCATATACAGTTGCCAGAAAAAGGTATGTAAACCCTTTGGAATGATATGGATTTCTGCACAAATTGGTCATAAAATGTGATCTGATCTTCATCTAAGTCACAACAATAGACAATCACAGTCTGCTTAAACTAATAACACACAAAGAATTAAATGTTACCATGTTTTTACTGAACACACCATGTAAACATTCACAGTGCAGGTGGAAAAAGTATGTGAACCCTTAGACTAATGACATCTCCAAGAGCTAATTGGAATGAGGTGTCAGCCAACTGGAGTCCAATCAATGAGATGAGAATGGAGGTGTTGGTTACAGCTGCCCTGCCCTATAAAAAACACACACCAGTTCTGGGTTTGCTTTTCACAAGAAGCATTGCCTGATGTGAATGATGCCTCGCACAAAAGAGCTCTCAGAAGACCTACGATTAAGAATTGTTGACTTGCATAAAGCTGGAAAGGGTTATAAAAGTATCTCCAAAAGCCTTGCTGTTCATCAGTCCACGGTAAGACAAATTGTCTATAAATGGAGAAAGTTCAGCACTGCTGCTACTCTCCATAGGAGTGGCAGTCCTGTAAAGATGACTGCAAGAGCACAGCGCAGACTGCTCAATGAGATGAAGAAGAATCCTAGAGTGTCAGCTAAAGACTTACAAAAGTCTCTGGCATATGCTAACATCCCTGTTAGCGAATCTACGATACGTAAAACACTAAACAAGAATGGATTTCATGGGCGGATACCACAGAGGAAGCCACTGCTGTCCAAAAAAACATTGCTGCACGTTTACAGTTTGCACAAGAGCACCTGGATGTTCCACAGCAGTACTGGCAAAATATTCTGTGGACAGATGAAACCAAAGTTGAGTTGTTTGGAAGAAACACACAACACTATGTGTGGAGAAAAAGAGGCACAGCACACCAACATCAAAACCTCATCCCAACTGTGAAGTATGGTGGTGGGGGCATCATGGTTTGGGGCTGCTTTGCTGCATCAGGGCCTGGACGGATTGCTATCATCGAAGGAAAAATTAATTCCCAAGTTTATCAAGACATTTTGCAGGAGAACTTAAAGGGTTTCTACCACTTCGATTTCACCTAACTAGCTTTCAGACACTAGCGATCCGCTAGTTTCTGCTCTACCTAACCATCCTAATATAACAGCTTATTGTCCTGCCGTTTCGCTAAAAAAAGAACTTATATAGATATGCTAATGAGCCTCTAGGTGCTATGGGGGCATCATTAGCACCTAGAGGCTCGGTCTACCTTCACAAACTGCCGCCGCCCAGCGCGTCCCTCCAGCCCGCCCATCTCCTCCGGAATGCGATCCTCCCTGTGAGCCAGCGGACGAATTTCGCGCATGCGCCGTGCGCGGATGTATTCGGCGCATGCGCAGTGAATGTCTGACCGCTTTCTGCACAGACATCTCCACTGCGCCTGTTCCTCGGAGCACTATGACGTCATCGGCGCAGGCGCAGTGGAGATGTCTGAGCAGGGAAGCGGGCAGACATTCACTGCGCATGCGCCGAATACAGATGAGCACGGGGAAGATCGCATTCCGGAGGAGATGGGCGGGCTGGAGGGACGCGCTGGGCGGCGGCAGTTTGTGAAGGTAGACCGAGCCTCTAGGTGCTAATGACGCCCCCATAGCACCTAGAGGCTCATTAGCATATCTATATAAGTTCTTTTTTTAGCGAAACGGCAGGACAATAAGCTGTTATATTAGGATGGTTAGGTAGAGCAGACACTAGCGGATCGGTAGTGTCTGAAAGCTAATTAGGTGAAAACGAAGTGGTAGAAACCCTTTAAGGCCATCTGTCTACCAGCTGAAGCTCAACAGAAGATGGGTGTTGCAACAGGACAACGACCCAAAGCATAGAAGTAAATCAACAACAGAATGGCTTAAAGAGGACCTTTCACTAGAATAAAAAATCTAAACTAAGCATACAGACATGGAGAGCGGCGCCCAGGGATCTCCCTGCACTTACTATTATCCCTGGGCGCCGCTCCGTTCTCCCGGTATAGGCTCCGGTATCTTCATATGTTCGGCTCAACTGGGTGGAGCCTGCCGGCGTCTCCTTCTCCCAGGCTGTAGTGCTGGCCAATCGCAGCGCTCAGCTCATAGCCTGAGAGTTTTTTTTTTCTCTCAGGCTATGAGCTAAGCGCTGCGATTGGCCAGCGCTACAGCCTGGGAGAAGGAGACGCCGGCAGGCTCCACCCAGTTGAGCCGAACATATGAAGATACCGGAGCCTATACCGGGAGAACGGAGCGGCGCCCAGGGATAATAGTAAGTGCAGGGAGATCCCTGGGCGCCGCTCTCCATGTCTGTATGCTTAGTTTAGATTTTTTTATTGTAGTGAAAGGTCCTCTTTAAACAGAAGAAAATACGCCTTCTGGAGTGGCCCAGTCAGAGTCCTGACCTCAACCCGATTGAGATGCTGTGGCATGACCTCAAGAAAGCGATTCACACCAGACATCCCAAGAATATTGCTGAACTGAAACAGTTCTGTAAAGAGGAATGGTCAAGAATTACTCCTGACCGTTGTGCACGTCTGATCTGCAACTACAGGAAACGTTTGGTTGAAGTTATTGCTGCCAAAGGAGGTTCAACCAGTTATTAAATCCAAGGGTTCACATACTTTTTCCACCTGCACTGTGAATGTTTACATGGTGTGTTCAATAAAAAACATGGTAGCATTTAATTCTTTGTGTGTTATTAGTTTAAGCAGACTGTGATTGTCTATTGTTGTGACTTAGATGAAGATCAGATCACATTTTATGACCAATTTGTGACGAAATCCATATCATTCCAAAGGGTTCACATACTTTTTCTTGCAACTGTACATAGTGAAAAATCCTTTCTTTGACAAGGAAAGTCAAGGTAAACACCTCTGTTTGCCCGGGAATAGGAAATACCCCTATGCAAGCTCAGAATGTGTGTTCTTTCTTAGTGGGCATGCTATTTCTGCTGCAGCTTTCTCCCTATCACATTTCAGAGTATGTGTCCTTTCTTCTGCAGCTCTTTCCCTGTTACAGCTTAGGGAGTGTCCTTTCTGCTACAGCTTTCTTCCTATAACAACTCAGGGGGTGCGCCCTTTCTTGTGCAGATATTTCCCTCTCACAGTTCAAGGAGCGTGTCCTTTGTGCTGCAGATCTCTCCCCGTAATTGTCTTATCTTCTAATAGAACATAGGACTGGTGGCAGTTTGGATGGAACTGAGAATGTGTGTTCAACCCAGTGAGGTGGACATTGAAATGAGGAAAAAAAGCAACAGCAGATGGCGCTATATAGATACATTTTATTGAACAACTCAGTGGCAATGCTACATTTTTTATTGCATGCAATTAAAAAAGCTGCTTTGAAAAATGTAGAATATGTTTTTGTGCAACAAGACCTTTAATGTTCTGTGTACAGAATTTAAAATATATTCAGGTAATAATAAATACTTTTATAAGGGCCAGAACCAGCATTACCGAAATCACCATGTTCTGGCTGGTCGAGGTCCCAGTAGAGAACCATTGAGAAGCACTGCCCTAGTTAGCTGGCATCGCAAATGGCAGTAAAAACATGTCTGTCAGCTGCTTTTGGTTCAGCGTTCAGAGCATTTTGTATTATAGACATAGTTCTATGAAAGATCCTTAAAAGGGTTTTCTGGTAAAAAAAATGTTTAACAAGTTCCCGCAGCATGGCACCTGAAACAGGAGATTTATACTTACCTGTTCCATGCCGCTCTAGTGGTCCGCGCTGCCTCTGCCCTCTTTATCTTTTAGTCCCGGCAGTGTTTTCATCCGGCTGGCCAATGCCTGGTTTCAGCAGTATTGTGGCCACAAGCAGCATGTCACCACTGAAGCCAGTCATTGGCTGGAGCCATTTCCAGCCGGATGTATACAGTACCAGTACTGGAGGATGGATCGAGCAAAGGCACCGTGGACCACTGGAGCAGCATGGAGCAAGTAAGTATGAATATTCTATTTCAGGGGCCATGCTGCTGGAACTCGTTAAAAAAATTATTTTACCAGAAAACCCATTTAAAGTGGTATTCTGGGTATGTGAAGTTATCCCCGGGATAACTATTAGATTGGTCGGGGGCACCCCCACTGATTACAAGAACAGGAATCCATACCCTTTGGAGCTCCCCAAAATGAAAGCAGTGGTTGGTTCGGATTGCAGCCACTCCATTCATTTTTAAGGGAGTTCTGGAGATAGCCGATTAGAGTGCTCAGCTCTCGATGAAACCGTGGATAGGGCATAACTTCACATAACCAAAATACTCCTTTAACCACCTCCGGACCGCTGTACGCACAGACGCGTCCTGGAGGTAGTTGTTTCATTCCACCTGGACGCGCCAGCGCGTCCTCTCGCGAGACGCGAGATTTCCTGTGAACGCGCGCGGAAGGTAAGCGAGTGGATCTCCAGCCTGCCAGCGGCGATCGTTCGCTGGCAGGCTGGAGATGTGATTTTTTTTAACCCCTAACAGGTATATTAGACGCTGTTTTGATAACAGCGTCTAATATACCTGCTACCTGGTCCTCTGGTGGTCCCCTTTGTTTGGATCGACCACCAGAGGACACAGATAGCTCAGCAATATGTAGCACCAAGCACCGCACTACACTACACCCCCCCCTGTCTCTTATTAACCCCTTATTCGCCCCTGATCACCCCATATAGACTCCCTGATCACCCCCCTGTCATTGATCACCCCCCTGTAAAGCTCCATTCAGATGTCCGCATGATTTTTACGGATCCACTGATCGACTGATCGGATCCGCAAAACGCATACGGACATCTGAATGGAGCCTTACAGGGGCGTGATCAATGACTGTGGTGATCACCCCATATAGACTCCCTGATCACCCCCCTGTCATTGATTACCCCCCTGTCATTGATCACCCCCCTGTAAAGCTCCATTCAGATGTCCTCATGATTTTTACGGATCCACTGATAGACTGATCGGATCCGCAAAACGCATACGGACGTCTGAATGGAGCCTTACAGGGGCGTGATCAATGACTGTGGTGATCACCCCATATAGACTCCCTGATCACCCCCCTGTCATTGATCATCCCCCTGTCATTGATCACCCCCCTGTAAAGCTCCATTCAGATGTCCGCATGATTTTTACGGATCCACGGATACATGAATCGGATCCGCAAAACGCATACGGACATCTGAATGGAGCCTTATAGGGGGGTGATCAATGACAGGGGGGTGATCACCCCATATAGACTGCCTGATCACCCCCCTGTCATTGATCACCCCCCTGTCATTGATCACCCCCCTGTCATTGATCACCCCCCTGTAAGGCTGCATTCAGACATTTTTTTGGCCCAAGTTAGCGGAATTATTTTTTTTTTTCTTACAAAGTCTCATATTCCACTAACTTGTGTCAAAAAATAAAATCTCACATGAACTCACCATACCCCTCACGGAATCCAAATGCGTAAACATTTTTAGACATTTATATTCCAGACTTCTTCTCACGCTTTAGGGCCCCTAGAATGCCAGGGCAGTATAAATACCCCACATGTGACCCCATTTTGGAAAGAAGACACCCCCAGGTATTCCGTGAGGGGCATATTGAGTCCATGAAAGATTGAATTTTTTGTCCCAAGTTAGCGGAAAGGGAGACTTTGTGAGAAAAAAAATAAATAAAATCAATTTCCGCTAACTTGTGCCAAAAAAAAAAAAATTCTATGAACTTGCCATGCCCCTCATTGAATACCTTGGGGTGTCTTCTTTCCAAAATGGGGTCACATGTGGGGTATTTATACTGCCCTGGCATTTTAGGGGCCCTAAAGCGTGAGAAGAAGTCTGGGATCTAAATGTCTAAAAATGCCCTCATAAAAGGAATGTGGGCCCCTTTGCGCATCTAGGCTGCAAAAAAGTGTCACACATCTGGTATCGCCGTATTCAGGAGAAGTTGGGCAATGTGTTTTGGGGTGTCATTTTACATATACCCATGCTGGGTGAGATAAATATATTGGCAAAAGACAACTTTTCCCATTTTTTTATACAAAGTTGGCATTTGACCAAGATATTTATCTCACCCAGCATTGGTATATGTAAAATGGCACCCCAAAACACATTCCCCAACTTCTCCTGAGTACGGCGATACCACATGTGTGGCACTTTTTTACAGCCTAGGTGGGCAAAGGGGCCCACATTCCAAAGAGCACCTTTCGGATTTCACAGGTCATTTACCTACTTACCACACATTAGGGCCCCTGGAAAATGCCAGGGCAGTATAACTACCCCACAAGTGACCCCATTTTGGAAAGAAGACACCCCAAGGTATTCCGTGAGGGGCATGGCGAGTTCCTCGAATTTTTTATTTTTTGTCACAAGTTAGCGGAAAATGATGATTTTTTATTTTTTTTTTTTCTTACAAAGTCTCATATTCCACTAACTTGTGACAAAAAATAAAAACTTCCATGAACTCACTATGCCCATCAGCGAATACCTTGGGGTGTCTTCTTTCCAAAATGGGGTCACTTGTGGGGTAGTTATACTGCCCTGGCATTCTAGGGGCCCAAATGTGTGGTAAGGAGTTTGAAATCAAATTCTGTAAAAAAATGACCGGTGAAATCCGAAAGGTGCTCTTTGGAATATGGGCCCCTTTGCCCACCACACATTTGGGCCCCTAGAATGCCAGGGCAGTATAACTACCCCACAAGTGACCCCATTTTGGAAAGAAGACACCCCAAGGTATTCGCTGATGGGCATAGTGAGTTCATGGAAGTTTTTATTTTTTGTCACAAGTTAGTGGAATATGAGACTTTGTATGAAAAAAAAAAAAAAAAAAAGCATCATTTTCCACTAACTTGTGACAAAAAATAAAAAATTCTAGGAACTCGCCATGCCCCTCACGGAATACCTTGGGGTGTCTTCTTTCCAAAATGGGGTCACTTGTGGGGTAGTTATACTGCCCTGGCATTCTAGGGGCCCTAATGTGTGGTAAGTAGGTAAATGACCTGTGAAATCCGAAAGGTGCTCTTTGGAATGTGGGCCCCTTTGCCCACCTAGGCTGCAAAAAAGTGTCACACATGTGGTATCTCCGTATTCAGGAGAAGTTGGGGAATGTGTTTTGGGGTGTCTTTTTACATATACTCATGCTGGGTGAGAGAAATATCTTGGCAAAAGACAACTTTTCCCATTTTTTTATACAAAGTTGGCATTTGACCAAGATATTTATCTCACCCAGCATGGGTATATGTAAAATGATACCCCAAAACACATTCCCCAACTTCTCCTGAGTACGGCGATACCACATGTGTGGCACTTTTTTACAGCCTAGGTGGGCAAAGGGGCCCACATTCCAAAGAGCACCTTTCGGATTTCACTGGTCATTTACCTACTTACCACACATTAGGGCCCCTGGAAAATGCCAGGGCAGTATAACTACCCCACAAGTGACCCCATTTTGGAAAGACACCCCAAGGTATTCCCTGAGGGGCATGGCGAGTTCCTAGAATTTTTTATTTTTTGTCACAAGTTAGTGGAAAATGATGATTTTTTATTTTATTTTTTTTCCTTACAAAGTCTCATATTCCACTAACTTGTGACAAAAAATAAAAAGTTCTATGAACTCACTATGCCCATCAGCGAATACCTTAGGGTGTCTACTTTCCGAAATGGGGTCATTTGTGGGGTGTTTGTACTGTCTGGGCATTGTAGAACCTCAGGAAACATGACAGGTGCTCAGAAAGTCAGAGCTGCTTCAAAAAGCGGAAATTCACATTTTTGTACCATAGTTTGTAAACGCTATAACTTTTACCCAAACCATTTTTTTTTTACCCAAACATTTTTTTTTTAACAAAGACATGTATAACAATAAATTTAGAGCAAAATTTATATATGGATGTCGTTTTTTTTGCAAAATTTTACAACTGAAAGTGAAAAATGTCATTTTTTTGCAAAAAAATCGTTAAATTTCGATTAATAACAAAAAAAGTAAAAATGTCAGCAGCAATGAAATACCACCAAATGAAAGCTCTATTAGTGAGAAGAAAAGGAGGTAAAATTCATTTGGGTGGTAAGTTGCATGACCGAGCAATAAACGGTGAAAGTAGTGTAGGTCAGAAGTGTAAAAAGTGGCCTGGTCTTTCAGGGTGTTTAAGCACTGGGGGCTGAGGTGGTTAAAGTATATATTTGGAGGAACGTATGAGCCGTAACACACACAAAACTTCTGCTTGTGTTTTTACTTCATACTTTGCTTTTGTATTTTTTTTTTTAAATGACATGAATGACACCAGTTTTTTATTTTTTTATTCACAAAATGCCATGTTTTTGTGTTTTAGGGATGTCCCTTTCCAGTCAGAAAGGAGCTCTGGAAACATTTAGAAACTCTGGAGAGAGCAAATTACTGATCGCTACGTCAGTGGCTGATGAAGGCATAGATATACCTGCATGTAACTTGGTTCTTTTGTATGAGTATGTTGGCAATGTCACCAAGATGATCCAAGTCAGAGGTACAAATAATTACTGGGTTCATAGATCAACCTACCCATACAACCTCATTGTATCAATGCTGTGCACACTGAGAATTATCATGTTGTATCAGTATCACGGCTGAGGATGGGGAAAACCCTCAGCCGTGCGATGCCAGAAGATGTTAGTGGCTGCTCGGCCAGGACGACAGAATTAGGGAGCAGGTCACCTCCTAGAGCTTCCCTAATCTGACCCTGACTCCTAGCTGCATGAGCCGACCTTGAAGGTAGGAGGGCTCATGCTCAGGAACCTCGGATCCCTACTGACCCTCCGCCGATCCCTGAACTAGGAGCTGGGTAGACAGCCCGTTCCTCCTGGACACGGAGGAACAGGAGTCTCACTGGCCAAGCTGCAAGGAAACAGGATACAAAAACAGACCTATGGATATGGCAGGTGAACTGCACTAGTTCCACCTACCTGCCACAGCCTTGCTGACTGGATCCCTGTGCTGACACGCTGACGTCCACACCATACTAAAAGGACACAGCCAACGCACATACAGACAGGAACCCAGATCCATAGCTGCATTAAATAACAAAAGGAAAGCCACATCAACTTACCATCACATAAAAACATTTATGACCACAAGGGTGGCCCTCACTGGCAGATGGTATAAGGGACCAGGAGGGTGCCTCCAGCTTACAAACAAGGCTGGAGTACCCCTCTGACATCAGGTCTCAACTGAGGCTATATAGCCCAAAGTGGCCACACCCACACAGACACACAGTGAAATGGAATTAACCCTTCCAACACCAAGGAGGGAAGTGAAACCACTTAAAGGGAAAGTGCATACATAACTAAACCTCATACACAACAAACTGGGAAAGTGCACACATAAATATCACACAGCACCAGTTACCGCCGGCAACGGCATGCGTGGCAATCATGTCCTGGGAATCAGCCAGCAGGCCGAGGCACTGCCACACACACACACTATACTACACGTTGCCACGGGCAACCACAAGTGACGGAAGGTGTAACAGTGCACACCATACAAACCAAACCAGGAGCTACCGCATGCACTTGGCAGCAAGCTGCCTAGCAACCGCCAAACACAATCTTGTTGCCAGCGGCAACCACACGTGAGGCAACAAACAAGTAGCTCTCACCATGTAGTTGACCACTACCAAACCGCAGGCAACCACATGCGGGTCCAGAGTCACGACCATGACCATGGTCGTGACAATCAGGTTATTATTAAAGGTTTTTTTTTAGATTTATTTTACTGACCCCTGGATAGGTCATCAGTATTTGATCGGTGGGGGTCCGACACCCGTATCCCCCGTCAATCATTGTTTTGAGAAGGCAGCGGTGCTCCTGTGAGCACTGCGGCCTTCTCTCAGCCTTCCCTAGGCCATTGATGACACGTTCATCAATTACGTGGCCTAAAAGAAGCTCAGTACCAAGTGAATGGGGCTGAGCTGCAATATCAAGCAAAGCCGCTATACAATGTATGGCGCTGTGCTTGGTAATCTGCTGATCGGCGGCGGTCCTGGGTGTCGGACCCCCATTGATGAGATACTGATGACCTATCCTGAGGATAGGTCATCAGTATAAAAAAAATCTTGGAAAACCCTTTTAACTATTTGCTGGCCGACTTAAATTGTCCAACAGATACTCCTATAACTATGAAAGGACCTTCCTGGATGTCCATGTGGAGTTTGCTGCTGTACTGAGACTTTGCAGCTGCAGGAACAGGGAATTGATGGTCATTGACAGCTGGGCTACCCCTAGAGAAGGCTGAGATATGTTTTTTACCATCTCTGCTTTCCCGATTGCTGTGTACATGGCACTCAATACACTGGGTCATTTGCTTGAATATAAGGACTACCAGGGTGCATGTAGAGTATTAAGTGGAGCTGATCAAAACATTTTTCTCATCCGTATCATTGGGGGACACAGGCTTGACCATGGGTATACCTGTTGCCCCTAGGAGGCGGACACTAAGCACAAAAAAAGTGTAAGCTCCTCCCCTTCATCTATACCCTTCCTACAGGGACTAAGCTAAATCAGTTTTAGCTTAGTGTCTGTAGGAGTCAGACCTCCCTGCATTGCAGGTCTGCTGGTTGTTCTTTTCTTGTTTTTGTTTTTTCCAGCGGTGGTTTCAGGCAGTCCAAATAAACTGCCTGCACCCTCACCCCGGAGACGGGAGACCAGGGGGTCCCCCAAGCCCCCTGCTCCTTCCCGTTCTCCAGAAGCTAAGGAGGACCAGAGGTTCAGGTAAAAACCTCTGTATCCCGCCAGCGTTTGGATCACCACGGTCGTCCCTCCCCAAGGGGCCGCACTGGATCCGGCTGGAGCCAGGGGGGAAGAAGACGCCGGACAGGTGAGTATAAAAAACAAAAGGGAAAAAGGATTTAAACCCAAAGTACTCTTCCCCCTCAAGTTACCTGGTACCCAAAAAAGCTAGGCCCCTCCAGGAAGTGGTTGCTGTCGGGGAGAGGTTTGCAGGACTTGGCCCCCGGCTCGGCGTCTCAAGGGGCGTCCGTCTTCCATCTTTTGTTATGCCTTGTGTCGGACTGGGCAGGGGCACCGCCGGGGCCACTTATAATTGAGGCCCCGGAAAATTTGAGGCCTACTCCCGCAGGGTTTCGCCCGCGGCTTCTTATTCCCCGAGCGGCGTCTTCGGCTACTTTCACACTGGCGCTTTGGCTTTCCGTTTGTGAGATTCGTTCAGGTATCTCACAAGCAGTCCGAAACGGATCAGTTTTGCTCTAATGCATTCTGAATGGAAAAGGATCCGCTCAGAATGCATCAGTTTGCCTCCATTCTGTCTCCATTCCGCTTTGGAGGCGGACACCAAAACGCTGCTTGCAGCGTTTTAGTGTCCGTCTGACGAAACTGAGCCAAACTGATCCGTTCTGACACACAATGTAAGTCAATGGGGACGGATCCGTTTTCTATGACACAATCTGGCACAATAGAAAACGGATCCGTACTCCATTGACTTTCATTGGTGTTCAAGACAAATTCGTCTTGGCTATGTTAAAGATAATACAAATGTATCTGTTCTGAATGGATGCAGACAGTTGTATTATCTGAACGGATCTGTCTGTGCAGATCCATGATGGATCCGCATGATGGATCCGCACCAAACGAAAGTGTGAAAGTAGCCTTAGTTTGGCCGGGGACGCGGCACTATGCAGTGCCGGCGAGCGGGGAAAGGGGGGGCAGGTACAGAGGCTGCTAGGGCCTGCCCTGAAGGATGGAGTCATTTTGGGGGTGGGGCTTGAGTTCTCCCCTCTCCCACACCGGCAGTTAAGTGAGGTTTGATAGAGGAGTGCTGGCTCCGCCCACTTCCGTTTTTAACCACCTCCGGACCGCTGTACGCACAGACGCGTCCTGGAGGTGGTTGATTCATTTCTCCTGGACGCGCCGGCGCGTCCTCTCGCGAGACGCGAGATTTCCTGTGAACGCGCGCACACAGGCGCGCGCGCTCACAGGAACGGAAGGTAAGAGAGTTGATCTCCAGCCTGCCAGCGGCGATCGTTCGCTGGCAGGCTGGAGATGTGTTTTTTTTAACCCCTAACAGGTATATTAGACGCTGTTTTGATAACAGCGTCTAATATACCTGCTACCTGGTCCTCTGGTGGTCCCCTTTGTTTGGATCGACCACCAGAGGACACAGGTAGCTCAGTAAAGTAGCACCAAGCACCACTACACTACACTACACCCCCCCCCCCCCCGTCACTTATTAACCCCTTATTAGCCCCTGATCACCCCATATAGACTCCCTGATCACCCCCCTGTCATTGATTACCCCCCTGTCATTGATCACCCCCCTGTAAAGCTCCATTCAGACGTCCGCATGATTTTTACGGATCCACTGATAGATGGATCGGATCCGCAAAACGCATCCGGACGTCTGAATGAAGCCTTACAGGGGCGTGATCAATGACTGTGGTGATCACCCCATATAGACTCCCTGTTCGCCCCCCTGTCATTGATTACCCCCCTGTCATTGATCACCCCCCTGTAAAGCTCCATTCAGACGTCCGCATGATTTTTACGGATCCACTGATAGATGGATCGGATCCGCAAAACGCATCCGGACGTCTGAATGAAGCCTTACAGGGGCATGATCAATGACTGTGGTGATCACCCCATATAGACTCCCTGATCACCCCCCTGTAAAGCTCCATTCAGATGTCCGCATGATTTTTACGGATGCACTGATAGATGGATCGGATCCGCAAACGCATCCGGACGTCTGAATGAAGCCTTACAGGGGCATGATCAATGACTGTGGTGATCACCCCATATAGACTCCCTGTTCGCCCCCCTGTCATTGATTACCCCCCTGTCATTGATCACCCCCCTGTAAAGCTCCATTCAGACGTCCGCATGATTTTTACGGATCCACTGATAGATGGATCGGATCCGCAAAACGCATCCGGACGTCTGAATGAAGCCTTACAGGGGCATGATCAATGACTGTGGTGATCACCCCATATAGACTCCCTGATCACCCCCCTGTAAAGCTCCATTCAGATGTCCGCATGATTTTTACGGATGCACTGATAGATGGATCGGATCCGCAAACGCATCCGGACGTCTGAATGAAGCCTTACAGGGGCATGATCAATGACTGTGGTGATCACCCCATATAGACTCCCTGATCACCCCCCTGTCATTGATTACACCCCTGTCATTGATCACCCCCCTGTAAAGCTCCATTCAGATGTCCGCATGATTTTTACGGATGCACTGATAGATGGATCGGATCCGCAAAACGCATACGGACGTCTGAATGAAGCCTTACAGGGGCATGATCAATGACTGTGGTGATCACCCCATATAGACTCCCTGATCACCCCCCTGTCATTGATTACACCCCTGTCATTGATCACCCCCCTGTAAAGCTCCATTCAGATGTCCGCATGATTTTTACGGATGCACTGATAGATGGATCGGATCCGCAAAACGCATCCGGACGTCTGAATGAAGCCTTACAGGGGCATGATCAATGACTGTGGTGATCACCCCATATAGACTCCCTGTTCGCCCCCCTGTCATTGATTACCCCCCTGTCATTGATCACCCCCCTGTAAAGCTCCATTCAGACGTCCGCATGATTTTTACGGATCCACTGATAGATGGATCGGATCCGCAAAACGCATCCGGACGTCTGAATGAAGCCTTACAGGGGCATGATCAATGACTGTGGTTATCACCCCATATAGACTCCCTGATCACCCCCCTGTCATTGATCACCCCCCTGTAATTGATCACCCCCCTGTCATTGATCACCCCCCCTGTCATTGATCACCCCCCCTGTCATTGATCACCCCTCTGTAAGGCTCCATTCAGACATTTTTTTGGCCCAAGTTAGCGGACTTATTTTTTTTTTTTCTTACAAAGTCTCATATTCCACTAACTTGTGTCAAAAAATAAAATCTCACATGAACTCACCATACCCCTCACGGAATCCAAATGCATAAAATTTTTTAGACATTTATATTCCAGACTTCTTCTCACGCTTTAGGGCCCCTAGAATGCCAGGGCAGTATAAATACCCCACATGTGACCCCATTTCGGAAAGAAGACACCCCCAGGTATTCCGTGAGGGGCATATTGAGTCCATGAAAGATTGAAATTTTTGTCCCAAGTTAGCGGAACGGGAGACTTTGTGAGAAAAAAATTAAAAATATCAATTTCCGCTAACTTGTGCCAAAAAAAAAATAATTCTATGAACTCGCCATGCCCCTCATTGAATACCTTGGGGTGTCTTCTTTCCAAAATGGGGTCACATGTGGGGTATTTATACTGCCCTGGCATTCTAGGGGCCCCAAAGCGTGAGAAGAAGTCTGGTATCCAAATGTCTAAAAATGCCCTCCTAAAAGGAATTTTACATATACCCATGCTGGGTGAGAGAAATATCTTGGTCAAATGCCAACTTTGTATAAAAAAATGGGAAAAGTTGTCTTTTGTCAAGATATTTCTCTCACCCAGCAAGGGTATATGTAAAATGACACCCCAAAACACATTCCCCAACTTCTCCTGAATACGGCGATACCACATGTGTGACACTTTTTTGCAGCCTAGGTGGGCAAAGGGGCCCATATTCCAAAGAGCACCTTTAGGATTTCACAGGTCATTTACCTACTTACCACACATTAGGGCCCCTGGAAAATGCCAGGGCAATATAACTACCCCACAAGTGACCCCATTTTGGAAAGAAGACACCCCAAGGTATTCTGTGAGGGGCATGGCGAGTTCCTAGAATTTTTTATTTTTTGTCACAAGTTAGTGGAAAATGCTGATTTTTTTATTTTTTTATTTTTTCATACAAAGTCTCATATTCCACTAACTTGTGACAAAAAATAAAAACTTCCATGAACTCACTATGCCCATCAGCGAATACCTTGGGGTGTCTTCTTTCCAAAATGGGGTCACTTGTGGGGTAGTTATACTGCCCTGGCATTCTAGGGGCCCAAATGTGTGGTAAGGAGTTTGAAATCAAATTCTGTAAAAAATGACCTGTGAAATCCGAAAGGTGCTGTTTGGAATATGGGCCCCTTTGCCCACCTAGGCTGCAAAAAAGTGTCACACATCTGGTATCTCCGTACTCAGGAGAAGTTGGGGAATGTGTTTTGGGGTGTCATTTTACATATACCCATGCTGGGTGAGAGAAATATCTTGGCAAAAGACAACTTTTCCCATTTTTTTATACAAAGTTGGCATTTGACCAAGATATTTATCTCACCCAGCATGGGTATATGTAAAAAGACACCCCAAAACACATTCCTCAACTTCTCCTGAGTACGGAGATACCAGATGTGTGACACTTTTTTGCAGCCTAGGTGGGCAAAGGGGCCCATATTCCAAAGAGCACCTTTCGGATTTCACAGGTCATTTTTTAGAGAATTTGATTTCAAACTCCTTACCACACATTTGGGCCCCTAGAATGCCAGGGCAGTATAACTACCCCACAAGTGACCCCATTTTGGAAAGAAGAGACCCCAAGGTATTCGCTGATGGGCATAGTGAGTTCATGGAAGTTTTTATTTTTTGTCACAAGTTAGTGGAATATGAGACTTTGTATGAAAAAAAATAAAAATCATCATTTTCCACTAACTTGTGACAAAAAATAAAAAATTCTAGGAACTTGCCATGCCCCTCACGGAATACCTTGGGGTGTCTTCTTTCCAAAATGGGGTCACTTGTGGGGTAGTTATACTGCCCTGGCATTCTAGGGGCCCAAATGTGTGGTAAGGAGTTTGAAATCAAATTCTGTAAAAAATGACCTGTGAAATCCGAAAGGTGCTCTTTGGAATATGGGCCCCTTTGCCCACCTAGGCTGCAAAAAAGTGTCACACATCTGGTATCTCCGTACTCAGGAGAAGTTGGGGAATGTGTTTTGGGGTGTCATTTTACATATACCCATGCTGGGTGAGAGAAATATCTTGGCAAAAGACAACTTTTCCCATTTTTTTATACAAAGTTGGCATTTGACCAAGATATTTCTCTCACCCAGCATGGGTATATATAAAAAGACACCCCAAAACACATTCCTCAACTTCTCCTGAGTACAGAGATACCAGATGTGTGACACTTTTTTGCAGCCTAGGTGGGCAAAGGGGCCCATATTCCAAAGAGCACCTTTCGGATTTCACAGGTCATTTTTTACAGAATTTGATTTCAAACTCCTTACCACACATTTGGGCCCCTAGAATGCCAGGGCAGTATAACCACCCCACAAGTGACCCCATTTTGGAAAGAAGAGACCCCAAGGTATTTCGTGATGGGCATAGTGAGTTCATAGAAGTTTTTATTTTTTGTCACAAGTTAGTGGAATATGAGACTTTGTAAGAAAAGAAAAAAAAAAAAAATAAATCATCATTTTCCACTAACTTGTGACAAAAAAATAAAAAGTTCTATGAACTCACTATGCCCATCAGCGAATACCTTAGGGTGTGTACTTTCCGAAATGGGGTCATTTGTGGGGTGTTTGTACTGTCTGGCCATTGTAGAACCTCAGGAAACATGACAGGTGCTCAGAAAGTCAGAGCTGCTTCAAAAAGCGGAAATTCACATTTTTGTACCATAGTTTGTAAACGCTATAACTTTTACCCAAACCATTTTTTTTTTACCCAAACATTTTTTTTTTATCAAAGACATGTAGAACAATAAATTTAGAGCAAAATTTATATATGGATGTCGTTTTTTTTGCAAAATTTTACAACAGAAAGTGAAAAATGTCATTTTTTTGTAAAAAAAATCGTTAAATTTCGATTAATAACAAAAAAAGTAAAAATGTCAGCAGCAATGAAATACCACCAAATGAAAGCTCTATTAGTGAGAAGAAAAGGAGGTAAAATTCATTTGGGTGGTAAGTTGCATGACCGAGCAATAAACGGTGAAAGTAGTGTAGGTCAGAAGTGTAAAAAGTGGCCTGGTCTTTCAGGGTGTTTAAGCACTGCGGGCTGAGGTGGTTAAAGGTTCCTGCGGCAGGACGCTGATCGGGTCATGCTGCGTGGAGGGACACAGGTGGGGTAAGAGCTGTTTTATCCCTTCTTTCAGGGTCTAATCTTCCCCCTCTTTCTCCTTACGGACGGCAGGGCTGTCAGTATGTCTGAGCCCAGACCCCATGCCCTGATGCAGACGTCGCTTCTGTGCGTAATTTTGCTTGTTCATCGTGTCGCGCAAAATTTACATCCCCTCAGTTAGACTTTCTCTGCTTTGCATGTGCTGCTCCGCATTCAAGTGGCTCGGCCCCAGACCCAATGGTCCCTGCTGCCCAGCCTATGGTAGAATCTAAGTGGGAGCGTTCCCTGTCCAGGGTGGTACAGGAGGTCTCCAATACCAACAAAGCCATTGTGGAGATATTGGGGCATTTGTCGGCAAGGCAGTCCTCTGACTGGTCCGACTCTGGGGATCAGAGGACTCATGCCCATCGCGGCCTTCCCGCAAAACGGGCCAGAACATCCTCCTCCAAAAGGGTGTCTCTGTCTCCCGTTTCCTCGGCCTCTCCTCCTATTTGAGAGTCTCACTGACGTGTCCTCAGTGGAAGAGGCATGTTCTGGGGAGAGAGGGTCAGATGAGGATGTGGTCTCGCCTGAGGGTCAGTCATCCAAACTGTCCTCCATGGTGGATAATTTTATTACGGCGGTTATGGAGACATTGCAGGTTGAGGATCCTGCACCGTCGTCTGCCAGCTCAGGCTTTTTCTTTAGAAGGTCCCGTCGCCTGCACAAGTGTTTCCCCAACCACCAGGAGTTGGATTCTTCTCTTGCCAAGGAGTGGAATTTTCCTGATAGACATTTTGCTTTGCCAAAACGCTTAAAGAGGACCTTTCACCTGAAAATGCAAGTTAAACTAAAGATATACCCTTACTTGCCGGCCCCCGGTGGTGCTTATTCAGTTCTTCATTTTGCACTCAGTGCCCTCGTTTTTCCGCGATGCCCCCCGCAATATTTCCCGCCTTCTATGCTAAAGAGCCATTCGGCTCAACTGGGCGGGCCTACAAAAGTTCTCCCAGGCGTGTCTTTCTTCTCCCTGGCACGGAGCGCATCCAATCAGCACGCTCGGCTCTTAGCCAGGGAGAAGAAGTTCCAGTTCTTGCGAGATTCGCGAGAACTGGAGCGATTTCATCCATCCTGAGCCGGCGCCATCTTGGATTCCCGCGGCGAGCATTGGAGCAGGCGGCGGCGGCTCAGAATGGATGAAATCGCTCCAGTTCTCGCGAATCTCGCAAGAACTGGAGCTTCTTCTCCCTGGCTAAGAGCCGAGCGCGCTGATTGGATGCGCTCCGTGCCAGGGAGAAGAAAGACACGCCCGGGAGAACTTTTGCAGTCCCGCCCAGTTGAGCCGAATGGCTCATTAGCATAGAAGGCGGGAAATATTGCGGGGGGCACCACGGACAAACGGGGGCACTGAGTGCAAAATGAAGAACTGAATAAGCACCACCGGGGGCCGTCAAGTAAGGGTATATCTTTAGTTTAACTTGCATTTTCAGGTGAAAGGTCCTCTTTAAACAACCTTTATCCACTTCCGGAGGATTTGACTAAGAAATGGTCGTCCTCACCTATAGTGGACCCACCCGTTTCCCACTTGGCTAAGCATACTACCTTGCTAATAGCGGATGGGGCTTCCTTCTCTGATATCAGGGATAAGAAACTGGAAGCATTTGCAGAGTCTTCCTTTTAAGCAGTGGGCACAGCACTGCAGCCGGTATTTGCCTCGACATGGGTGAGCAAGGGGATGGGTGTGGGCGAATAATTTACGTAAGGGTCTCGACTCTGGATTCCCCTCGGGGGAATTAGCAGATGTGGCTCTGCAGCTCTCTCATGCCAGTGTATATATTTGTGACTCATCTTTGGACGCGGCCAGGCTTATGGGCCGCTTGTCTGCCTTGTTGGTAGCTATCCGCCGTACCCTATGGCTCTCCTGCTGGGCGGCGGATAATGCTTCAAAGCGGACCCTGACAACCCTCTCCTTTACCGGCAGCAGACTCTTTGGTAAGAGCCTGGATGAGATCATTTTAGACGCTACAGGTGGTAAGAGCACTCATTTACCACAGAACAGGTGTCTAATAGGTCAAAAAAGCGGAAGCCTTTTTTTCTCCCCTTTCAGAGTTTTTCCAGCCCCAAGAGGGCGTCTAACAAGTCAGCCACAGATCAGAAGCGCAAACCTTCCTTCAAGCCTCGCCCTTCCTGGCGTCCCTGTCAACAGGGCTCCAAGTCCTATAACCCAAGAACTCCCTCCCTCTCTTCGGGTGGGTGCCCGGCTTCATTTGTTTCGGTATGTCTGGCTGGCTCACATCTCGGATGTGTGGGTGAGGGAGGTCATTGCAGAGGGCTACAAGCTGGAATTCAAGTCTTCCCCTACATCCCGTTTTTTTCGGTCGTCACTTCCGGCCTCTCCCTCAGTCGCAAATTCTTTTTTTTTAGGCGATTCGCATGCTACTGCGGCAAGGGGTGATTGTTCCGGTTACTGCACAAGACCGTTTTCGGGGGTTTTACTCCAATCTCTTTGTGATTCCCAAAAAAGAGGGGACAGTCCGTCCCGTTCTGGACCAAAAGGCTCTCAACTGTTTCCTTCGTGTTCGCAGTTTCCGGATGGAGTCCCTGAGATCGGTCATTGCGTCCATGGAACCGGGGGAGTACTTGTCATCGATAGACATCAAGGATGCTTATCTTCACGTGCCCATCTGCGTCAGTCATCAGAGGTTTCTCCGGTTTGCAATGGGTCCATTTAACTTCCAGTTTGTAGCCCTCCCGTTCGGCCTGGCCACGGCTCCCAGGGTCTTTTGGCAGCAGTCATGGCCCTGCTCCATGCCAGGGGTATCGTGGCGTTCCCTTACTTAGACGACATCCTGGTGAAGGGTCCGTCATTCCGGGGGACGGCGGACAGTCTTACCATAGTTCTGGACACCCTGGAACGCTTTGGATGGATCCTGAACAGGCAGAAGTCCTGTCTTTATCCAATGCAGCGGCTGACTTATCTGGGCATGGTGCTCGACACATTTCAGGCCAAGGTGTTCTTGCTGCCGGAGAAGCTATCCGCGCTCCGTCTTCAGGTTCTTCCCTTGTTGCGGCCAGGTCTTATTCCCATTCGTCGCAGCATGCGGGCTCTGGGTCACATGGTCTCTGCCTTCGAAGCAGTTCCCTATACTCCGTTCCATACCAGAACGCTTCAGTGAGCCATTCTGTCTAGCTGGGACAGTTCCCCAGCCTCCCTGGATCGGCCCATGCGTCTCTCTGCCTTGACCCTCCGGGCCCTCAGATTGTGGTTGGTCTCTCCGATGTTGACGTCAGGCCGCTCGTTCCTTCATCTCCGGTGGACGGTTTTAACAACGAACGCAAGCCTCAGGGGTTGGGGGGAGTGTTGAAGAATCTCTCTGTTCAAGGAGTATGGTAATGCGAGGAACGCACGGCAGCCATGGCAGAGTCGGCGCTGATTCTCAGATGGGTGGAGAAACATGTTCTGGCGATGTCGGCAGTTCACAATCCCAGCGTCGAGAACTGGATCGCCGACTTCCTCAGCCGGGAGCGTCTTAATTCCAGTGAGTGGGCTCTTCACCCGCAGGTCTTTCGAGTCATCTGCGAGAGGAGGGGTCGACCGGACGTGGATCTCATGGCCTCCCGCTTCAACAACAAGGTCGAGGACTTCGTGGCATGGTCCAGGGACTGGCGTGCAATGCGCTGGTAAATCCGTGGAGTCGGTTAACATTTCCTTACGTGTTCCCGCCTCTTCCTCTCATTCCGCGTCTCCTCCGGAAGATCAGGTCCGAAGGACTGCCCGTCATTCTCGTGGCCCCTGATTGGCCACGCCGGGTGTGGCACGCGTCTCTAGTCGTCCTTCTCTCTGATGAACCCTGGCGGCTTCCTCTTCGGGAGGATCTCCTGTCACAGGGACCAATCTTCCACCCGAATTTATTAGAGTCGCTACATTTCACAGCATGGCTGTTGAAGCCGCCATACTAAAGGCTCAGGATTTTTCGGATGCAGTGGTGCAGACCATGATTCGGACCAGAAAGCCGCTGTCTTCCCGAATCTATCACCGGACCTGGAAGTCCTACTTTGGGTGGTGCGAGCGGCAGCAGCTGTCTCCCATTCAGTTCTTCTTGCCACGTCTCTTGTCTTTCCTGCAGTCGGGCATGGACTTGGGGCTGGCTCTCAGCTCCCTCAAAGGGCAAGTTTCAGCTCTCTCTATTAATTTTCAGCAGAACTTGGCTTCTCTTTCGGCGGTTCAGACTTTTCTACAGGGGGTGGCGCATGCTGCGCCCCCTTTCCATCCTCCGTTGGATCCTTGGGATCTTAATTTAGTGCTCAACGCTCTCCAGTCTTCACCGTTTGAGCCTTTACAGCAGGTGTCGCTTCGCTTCCTGTCCTACAAGGTGGCGTTTTTGGTGGCTATCACTTCCATCTGTAGGGTTTCGGAACTCGCGGATCTGTCATATCGGTCGCCTTTCCTGGTCCTATATCAGGATAAGGTAGTCCTTCGTCCTGTTCAGGCCTTCCTTCCGAAGGTGGTGTCGGCATTCCATCTAAATGAGGAGATTATTCTCCCTTCTTTTTGTCCGGACCCGGCTCATCCTCGGGAGAGGTCACTCCACACTGGATTTGGTATGGGCCGTTCGAGTCTATCTGTCACAGACGGCGGATTCCCTGTTGGTGATTCCAGAAGGGCCGAGATGAGGGCTGGCAGCATTGAAGGCTTCTATTCCCTGATGGATTAGTTTGGCCATTGTGGAAGCATACCGTGTTAAGGACCGGGATCCACGGTTCCGGGTGACTGCTCATTCGGCTCGGGCAGTGGGAGCCTCTTGGGCGGTGCATCACGGGGCTTCGGCTCTTCAGGTATGCAAGGCGGCGACCTGGTCGTCCTTGCACACCTTTTCCAAGTTTTACAGAGTGCACACCTTCGCGTCGGCTGACACGTCTCTGGGGTGTAGATAGTTGCAGACGGCGGTCCTCTGATTGGCAGGAGGGTTCTTGGTTATGCCCACCCTTGGGGACTGCTCTGTAACGTCCCATGGTCAAGCCTGTGTCCCCCAATGATACGGATGAGAAAACTAGATTTTTGTACTTACCGTAAAATCTGTTTCTCTTCCGTTCATTGGGGGACACAGCTCCCACCCATTCTTTGTTTATGGGCCTCGTTGGGCCTGTATGGTTCTGGGTTTGTACATACTTTGGTTTTCCTGTTTTGTCTTGCTTCTCCTACTGCTCCAACTGATTTAGCTTAGTCCCTGTAGGAAGGGTATAGCTGAAGGGGAGGAGCTTACACTTTTTTGTGCTTAGTGTCCGCCTCCTAGCAGCAACAGCTATACCCATGGTCAAGCCTGTGTCCCCCAATGAATGGAAGAGAAACAGATTTTACGGTAAGTACAAAAATTTTGTTTTTGCTTGTGAATGACTGGGTGAATTCTATTATGCAACCCAGCATTTTGCTCAGGGTATCTGTCACTGGTTTATGCTACTCTCAGTGCAGTATTAAACTGGTGACAGATTTCCTTTTATAGGGGTACAATGTGTAAAATAAGAAAAAAAAAAAGAATGGCATCACTAGCCCAAACTGCAGCTTTTCTTGCCCCAATCCAGACAACTGTACACTATATATAAACTGCATAAAATAACTGTAATGGAAAGGGGACAACATTTAAATAAAAAGGATTTTACTTGCACTTTGTGCTATTAATAAAAAATAGAAAAATATGAAAACTGACTTTTTATGTAACAAGTATTAAAAAAAACTATAAAAATGACATAGGAATAAAGCCCCATGTTTCATAAAAAAATGCTAAAATTATTTAAAAAACTGAATGATAAAAAAAAAGTTATTGTTTTCGAGGCTGAACAAAAGCAAAAATGTGTCCCTGTCCTGTCATGAATTGATTAAGGGCATGTCTCATGAAGACACTCTGTTTCCAAATTTTTTTGAAAACCAAATTATATTTTTAAAATAAGTGTTTTTATTGTGAAAAGATAGTAAGATATTAAAAATTATCTATATTTTTAGTCTGCCATACAAAAAGCTGGGATGGCATTGGTAGATTTCAGCATGATTGACAGGCCTCTCCCTATTTGCCTATATCAGGGATGTTCAACCTGCGCCCTGCAGCTGTTGCAAAACTACAATTCCCAGCATGCCCTAATAGCTGTAGGCTGTCCAGGCATGCTGGGAGTTGTAGTTTTGCAACAGCTGGAGGGCCGCAGGTTGAGCATCCCTGGCCTATATAACCACAATGAGGAGTGTTTAAACCCGCAGACACCCTCCCTAGCTACAGCTGTCAGTAGGTAGACCATTTACAGACTATAGAGAGGTGATGCTGTACAATGCAGTTTGTAGGTCCATAGTCAACATATATGTGCATTTTATTTTTGCCATGTAGGTCGAGGCAGAGCAAAGGACAGCAAGTGCTTTCTAATCACAAGTAAGAGAGAGCAGACTGTTAGAGAAAAAAATAACGTATTATGTGAGATTATGATGAACGAAGCTGTTGCCCAAGTGCAGAAAGAGGACAAGGAGGACTTTCTAAAACAGGTAACATTAATTACGCAAATTAAGGTGACGCCAACCTGTTTTGGCTATTACAGCCCTTTGTGAGCCTAGGTAACATTTACTGTATTATGGAGTATCACATGTGGATTTGTTTTTAGATTATACTGTATGTGAACCTTCACTTGTATATTAAAGGGAACCTGTCCCTGGGATATTGTGTATAGAGCTGAGGACATGGGTTGCTAGATGGCCGCTAGCACATCCGCAATACCCAGTCCCCATAGCTCTGTGTGCTTTTATTGTGTAAAAAAAACGTTGATACATATGCAAATTACCCTGAGATGAGTCCTGTCCCTGGACTCATCTCACGGACAGGACTCATCTCAGGTTCATTTGCATATGTATCAAATCGACAATAAAAGCACACAGAGCTATGGGGACTGGGTATTGCGGATGTGCTAGCGGCGATCTAGCAACCCATGTCCTCAGCTCTATACACAAAATCCCGGAGACAGGTTCCCTTTAACTAAATTGCCCTCTGTAAGTCTTTTTCACACCGGTCAGTTCTGTGCAGGGTTTTATAGGTGTTCGCCTGGCCATACACCTCCTGCACCTCTGGCAGTGTGGGGAAGGATTATTTAATACATGGATGTGTTGGGTTTGTCAAAGCAAGATCCCTTCATTATTAATGGGTATGCATTTCACACATGGGAACAGCACATTTCTCTAATTATTTACAAATAGTCATTCAGACTAACTGCCTTATTTTAACTTATGTCCTTGTTACTTATTGTTAAAACATAACTTTTAATTATCACTATATATAAAATTAATAATGGACCAATTAAATCTTGTTAAAACTCGCATTGTTTTTTTCCGTTTATTTCTTTAGTATATAAGCCCTGTTATTCCCACAGTGCTACTACTAGCCTGGGACTGTGAGGTGCTGATCCTTGCGCGCTAGTTTCAGCTCACTCTTATCTACATGTATCTCTGTCCCTCATGGCTGCTAATTTATTAACTAAATCTTGTACTCCAAGATGCTTCACTCCTGCTCTAAAAACCCTCAAACACTGCCCCCCGACATGTTTCGCCAGACAATCCGGCGTCTTCAGGGGAACGGGCAGTGAGTGTTTGAGAAATGTGGGATGGGTCTTTTAAAGCCTCCCATGCTGACATCATAGGTACCTTGTCTGTATTATGCTGACCGTAACTACGGCTTTTCAATGTGTATTTTGCTTTAAATGCTGCTATTGGAGCGCTCTCCTGTTTCTCCTCCCTTAGGCAATGACTCACCTATCCCTCCGTGCTGCTCGTAAGCATGTCTTGCAGCGCATGTCAGTGGACTTAGACTCCGCTCGTCTTCATCCACTGACTGCGCATGCTCCAGGACTTAGAAGAAAATCAATGTGTCTTCACTTCTGCGCATGACTCTGGACTTGGCTTCCTCGCTCATAGCTTGCTCTAACCATACATTCTTTGATACTTAGTTTTATTATCTTCCAATTGTATAATAATGTCTACAATGATACAGTAAAAGGGGTTATAAATAGTATTATCAATAGTACATCCATTCTCACTTTATCAGCTAATTTTAATACTTTCCACATATTTTTATCCATTTATTCCATTAATTAGTGTCGACTTTTTATGAATTATATCTATGTTCGTTTTTTATATATATCATTTTGTCTTCTATCATGATTGGTATTTTTTTCATCATCTGTCTGTCATCTTGAAGGACACAAAAGATGCTTTAGTCAGGATGCAGGACATACAAGCTAGTGAAACTACGTTAATTGCAAGCCTGGATGTGGAGGCTCTGTATACTAGCATCCAACATCATTTGGGACTACAAGCAATTAATTACTACCTTAGCGCAAAGGGAATACACTTTCGGGAACACAATAATTTTGTCCTTACATTGTTACAATTTTTGTTAACCCACAATTATTTCATTTTTGATGGAAAATATTATTTACAGACCACTGGCACTGCAATGGGCACGATATGCTCGTCGAGTTTTGCAAATTTATTTTTAGGGTGGTGGGAAGAAAGAATAGTATTCACGGAAGAGCACATTAAGTTCACTAAGCACGTCACATTTTGGCGCCGATATATTGATTAGGGATCGACCGATATTGATTTTTTAGGGCCGATACCGATAATTTGTGAACTTTCAGGCCGATAGCCGATAATTTATACCGATATTCTGGGAATTTTCATTTTTGGGAAAAAAAAAACATTTCCTACACAAATCTGCTGAAAATTAATATGTTTATTGTTAACGTGTATTTTTTTTTTTTTTGTAAATCTTTCTTTTTCATTTATACTTAATATTTTTTTTTTTTTTTTACTAACTTTTAGCCCCCTTAGGGACTAGAACCCTTGTCCTATTCACCCTGATAGAGATCTATCAGGGTGAATAGGATCTCACACTGTCCCTGCTGCTCTGTGCTTTGTGCACACAGCAGCAGGGAGCTGAACATGGCAGCCAGGGCTTCAATAGCGTCCTGGCTGCCATGGTAACCGATCGGAGCCCCAGGATTACACTGCTGGGGCTCCGATCGGAGGAGCAGGGGAGAGGGGATCCTGTGGCCACTGCCACCAATGAGTAATACTGGGGGGCGGGGGCTTGGGTGGGGGGCGCACTGCGCCACCAATGATTAATACTGGGGGGCTTGGGGGGGCGCACTGCGCCACCAATTTAGATAAGTCTTTCATTCATTCATATACAGGAGGCGGGAGCTGGCTGCAGAATCACATAGCCGGCTCCCGACCTCTATGAGCGGTAGCTGCGATCCGCGGCACCTAAGGGGTTAACTACCGCAGATCGCAGCTACAGCTCATAGAGGTCGGGAGCCGGCTATGTGATTCTGCAGCCTCCTGTATATGAATTAATGAAAGACTTATCTTCATTGGTGGAGCGGTGGCCACAGCCCCGCCCCTCCTCTTGTCCTCTCTCCTTTAATTGGCGGCAGCAGCAGCACAGAGGGAGGGAGATACTGCTTCCTTCTCCCCTGTGCTGCGGAGGGAACACAGAGAGCGCTGTCAGCAGCGCGTTCTGTGTTCCCAATACGTTATCGGTATATCGGCAAAATAGATGCCGATACCGATAACGTTCAAAATCCTCAATATCGGCCGATAATATCGGTAAAACCAATAATCGGTCGATCCCTAATATTGATGATATTTTGATTTTGTGGGAAGGCACTGAAAAGGATTTTGTTCAGTTTGTGAGAGTCCTGAATGATAATACGGTTGGTCTCAAGTTCACTGCAGAGATACATTTAAAAAAACCTTAATTTTCTAGATCTAGTTTTAGCCCTGCAGCCTGTAGTATCTCAACTCAAGTGTACAGAAAAGCTACATCAACAAATAGCTTTCTCCATTGGGAGAGCTATCACCCCCTGACCCTAAAGAAGGGAGTTCCTGTGGGCCAGTACTTGCGAGCAAAAAGAAATTGCTCAAGCAATGAACGTATTTAACGGGAGAGTGAGTTGTTATATAAAAGATTCCTGGCATGAGGATATCCGAAAAAGGTACTACATAAGGCATATAGAAGAGCGAAAACAACTGATAGAACAACCCTTTTGCAGAATCAACAACAGCAGAATGAAAAAAATATATATAGTACGCGCCAGCCCAGAGGAGACACATAATGGGTAAATAGACTCTGTATATGATATGTATTGGACATTTATATTGTGGGGATTCTCTGGTAGTTAGGATAAGCGGGCGCAGTACAGAGGCAAAATACAAGTTCGTAATTCAAACTTCAGTGTTATTTGCACATGATGCCAAAAACAAAACGTCACTTTTGCAGTGTTGGTGTTATTTCACACCCAATGTCAAGTAAATATAACAAAAGTCCCCTTGGTGGCAGTTCTGCCTCAGAAAGTTCAAATACAGGCTTTAGACGGCCTGTTTCCCTGACACACGGGTCTCCGCTCTCCAGCCCAGCACAGGCCTCAGATCCCAGCACACAGACCTCCTGAGCTCCACTGTCAGACAGAGGTAATCCTCTCCACCTGGCAGTGCTGGCTGGTTTAATGCCTGGCAAAACCTGGCCTGGAACGTGTGGAGTAGTCACCCACCCAGCACTTTGACTACTCCCAGTAAGAGCCGTCCTGGATCAGCTATTACAGCCATGCTAAGTACCAAGGTGTCAAACAGCAACTGCTGCTGACACATAAAAATCGGCTCTTACTCCACCGAAGCCAGGAACCTCGGTGACACGTACCTATCATCCACGATGATTCCTTGTACCTTCTTACATACACACCCCCTTTGTTCAACCCTGAGGGGGTGAACACATACCATACAGTATACTCGGGGCAGGGCATCCGCATTTCCCTGCAACCGGCCTGCCCTGTGTTCTACGGAGAACGTAAAGTTTTGTAAGGACAGGAACCACCTGGTGACTCGGGCATTTCTCTCTTTGACCTGGCTCATCCACTTGAGAGGGCAGTGGTCAGTCACCAGGCGGAATGTTCTCCCCAACAAATAATAGCGGAGAGACTCAAGTGCCCACTTGATAGCCAGGCACTCTCTCTCCACTATACTATACTGGGGAGAGCTTACGGCTGAGCAAGACAACGCAATGCTCCTCCCCGTTGACTTGCTGAGACAGTACAGCACCGAAGCCTACTTCAGAGGCATCAGTCTGTACTATATACTCCCTTTTGAAGCTGGGCGTCACCAAAACCGGGGACCCGCACAGGGCCGACTTCAAAGCGGAGAAAGCCTCTTCCGCCCGATCATCCCAGCGAACCATCACTGACTTGTGTCCCTTCAAGAGCCCTGTCTATGGCGCGGCCACTGTAGCAAAGTGAGGGACAAACCTTATGTAATATCCCACCATTCCCAGAAATGACTTTACTTGCCTAGTGGTGACAGGTCGGGGCCAATTTTGTATTGCCTCTATTTTGTTCACTTCGGGTTTGATGACTTCGCGCCCAATGACTTACCCCAAGTACTTAGTCTCCTCTAACCCTATAGCACATTTTTTGGGGTTAGCGGTTAGTCCCGCCTTCCGAAGGGAGTCCACTACAGCCTGCACTTTGGGTAGGTGACTTTTCCAATCAGTACTGAGGATGACAATATCGTCCAGTTAAGCTGAAGCGTACCGACGATGTGGACGCAGCACAATGTCCATAAGCCGTTGAAAAGTGGCGGGGGCACCATGCAGACCAAAAGGTAGCACCTTGTACTGATACAGCCCTTCAGGTGTGATGAAGGCAGTTTTCTCTTTGGCAGCCTCCATTAAGGGCACCTGCCAGTACCCTTTCGTATTGGGATACGCATCGAATTTGTAAATGTCGTTCAGTTTACGAAAATCGTTACAGAACCGCAACGTCCCGTCTGGCTTGGGTATTAAGACTATAGGTCTGGCCCACTCACTTTCAGACTTCTCAATGACATCTAGTTGCAGCATTAACTGCACTTCCTCTGAGATGGCTTGTTACCGAGCCTCGGGTACCCAGTATGGTTTTAACTGGACTGTGGCCTGAGGTTCCGTGACAATGTCATGATGGATTGTAAAGGTGCGTCCAGGGAGGTCCGAGAACACATCCGTGTTCCGAATATCGAACTCCCTGGCCTCCTGAGCCTGTTTAGAGGAGAGGCTGTCAGCAGCTTTTACGGCGGCAACCGCTTCCCTTGCATCAGACAAAGGGGCCGGAACCTCTTCCCCTAGAAAACCCGGACGCTGGCTATCTTCCACAGAGGTCTCCCTATACTTCCACGGCTTAAGTAAATTAACATGGTAGATCTGTTCTGGCTTTCGCTGCCCTGGCTGCTGTACCTTGTAGTTCACATCTCCAACTTTCTCAAGTACCTCGTAGGGCCACTGCCACCTAGCCAGGAACTTACTGTGCACGGTCGGTACCAGAACCAAAACCTGATCACCCGTGTTAAAGGGCTTCTGTCACCCCACTAAACTTTTTTTTTTTTTTGTGTACTTATAATCCCTATCCTGCCATATTGCCATACATTATGTTATTAATAATTTTCGTTCAGTAGATTTAGCAAAAAACATACTTTTATGATATGCTAATTACCTTTCTACCAGCAAGTAGGGCGTCTACTTGCTGGTAGCAGCCGCAGAAAACCGCCCCCTCCTTCTGTTGATTGACAGGGCCAGCCGCGATCTCCTCCTCCGGCCGGCCCTGTCAGCGTTTCAAAAACCGTGCGCCTGTGTTGATTCGGCGCAGACGCTCTGAGATAAGGAGGCTCGTCTCCTCAGCACTCCCTCAGTGCGCCTGCGCCGATGACGTCACCGAAAGAGAAGACGTCATCATATATCCTGCTGAACCACAAAATGGGGGAACACCGACTCTGCCCCAGCTTGTTGTGGTTCACATCTACTATTGATAAATTTTCCTAGGCTCGGGATAGGGTGGGGTCCCGGTGTTGTGCAGTACCAAAATTATCCCCGGAGATATTGAGGTCTGCCAGCTCAGGCCCCGGTGGCAAGTCCTCCACGTCTCCCACCATTACAATCAATGGGGTTGTCTCTCCCCCTCTTCCACCGAAGTGGAGGTCACCCCTACTGCTGGCCCTTCGGCCTCGGGTTCCCAGGGTTCTGGCCTCCCCCCGGAGCAGGGCCACCCTGTCTCATGGGTATCAGTCACTTTCGTAGCAGGCCACAGTGCCGGGAAACCAGGGAAGTCTCTCCCTATTACAAGTTTGGAGTGTAAGTTTGTGGCAACTGCCACTTCGCGAGTCCACCTACCGGCCCCCTTGGTTAGAGACACCAGGGCGGTGGGATAGTCTTTTAAGTCCCCATGAATGCACATGACCCCAACTTTCCGGCCAGTATACTCAGCGGACTGTACCAGGGGAGCCCTTACTAGAGACACGAGACTCCCTGAGTCCAACGGGGCCTCCACTGAAGTGTCTCCCACTTTCACCGGGCACAAGTGATTTAGAATTTCTGGGGTACCCGCTGCACACAGCTTCCTGGCATATAACGACTGACGGAAGCCATAGTTCGTGTCCATGGGTTCCACCTGATGTGGACAGTCAGATCGTAAATAGCCAGGCTCCCGACACCGCCAGCAGACTATCGGAGCTGGGTCCATGGGGGGTACATCCCGGGCGGGTTTGGTTGACACAAGTCGCCGGGTCTGGGGTGGAGATTTACGGGATTTGACTGCCCTCTCCCAAAAGAACCCCCCTGTAGATTCCGGGTAGCCTCATAGCGTTCCACCAGGTCGACCATCTCAAGGGCATTACCTGGAGAGACCTGGCCGATCTATTGCTGGAGAGGGGATGGCAAAGCACTCCAGAACATATCAGCCAATATTCTATCCAGAATAGCCACGGGACTCAGCACCTCAGGCTGTAGCCACTTTTGCAAAAGGTGGAGTAAGTCATAATACTGGGGTCTCGCGGGCTCAGCCGGCTTAAACCCCCACTGATGTACCCGCTGGGCCTGGACCAACACATTCTCCCCCAGTCTTGCCAAAATCTCTCCCTTCACTTTTTGGTAGTCGGCCGCTTGATTGTCCGGCAAGTGGAAATACACCCGCTGGAAATCGGATGCCAGGAACGGAGCGACGACCTCAGCCCACTGGTTTAGGGGTAGCTTCTCCCTTGTGGCCACTTTCTCGTACATCGCCAGGTAGGTTTTGATGTCGTCTGCAGGTGTCATCTTAGGAATCGCCGCATGGACTGCCTTCCTGACATCGTGGACGCTCGGGGTTGCTCCTGCTGTCTGCAAAGCCATCACGTGTTGTAGCAGCAACTGGTTGGTCTCTTTCTGCTGCTTGTTAGCCTCCCATTGTTGCAGGTTTGTCTCTCGCTGCTGCAGATTAGCCTCCATGAGGGCCTTCACAACAGCCTCCATTTTGTCGTGGGACACGGGTTGTAATACCACTTGTTTGATGTATAACATACAACCGTGCCCAAAAATGCAAAACAAAAAATATTTCGGTGTTCACGCCAGCCTCACTGCTTATGCACACATCCTCCACCAATTGTGGGGATTCGCTCTGGTAGTTAGGATAAGCGGGCGCAGTACAAAGTTCAAACTTCAGTGTTTATTCACACATGATGGCAAAAACAAAATGTCACTTTTGCAGTGTTGGTGTTACCTCACACCCAATGGCAAGTTAATATAACAAAAGTCACCTTGGTGGCAGTTCTGCCTCAGAAAGTTCAAATACAGGCTTTAGACGGCCTGTTCCCGCTCTCCAGCCCAGCACAGGCCTCAGTTCCCAGCACACAGACCTCCTGAGCTCCACTTTCAGACAGAGGTTATCCTCTCCACCTGGCACTGCTGGCTGGTTTTATGCCTGGCAAAACCCGACCTGGAATGTGGGGAGTAGTCACCCACCCAGCACTTTGACTACTCCCAGTAAGAGACGTCCCGGATGAGCTATTATAGCCATGCTAAGTACCAAGGTGTCAAACAGCAACTGCTGCTGACACATAAAAATCGGCTCTTACTCCACCGAGGCCAGGAACCTCTGTGACACGTACCCATCATCCACGATGATTCCTTGTACCTTCTTACAATATGCACTACGCACTTGCACTTTATTATTATGTATATGTGGGATTGAGTCACCATTTGTGTCTCCTGATGTGGATGTCGCCTTTTTCCTTGCACTTGGTATGTATGGACTGTGATTTATAAATTGTGTCAATAAATTATATTTATATTTCATGCGGTCTGGTAATTTTTAATTGGCACATATGCAGCAAGAAGAAGCCAAATGGATCTATCGTTTGAAAAGTCTGGCCAAGTATGGGCTGAATAAAGGGTTTACCTTCACCTCATTTCTCTAAGGGTCCATTCACACGTCCGTTTTTTCAGGAACAGATCTGGACCAGATCTGGACCCATTCATTTTCAACGGGTCCTGGAAAAAATCAGACATTGAGCTGTCCGTTTTTTTCCAGGACCCATTGAAAATGAATGGGTCCAGATCTGGTCCAGATCTGTTCCTGAAAAAACGGAACAGATCAGGAAAGAAAAAACGGACGTGTGAATGGACCCTTATACCGTAGTAACGTCATTATGTCACAACCCTAAGTAAAGGAAATGTTAGGGAAAAACAGAGATTATTTTTCAAGTATACAAGTATAAATATAAAACAATGTGGTAATGGCAGGCCTCCCTATGTTTTCTCCCTCCTTTTTCTTTTTTTTTTCTTTTTCTTTTATTTCCCCTCTTTCCATCTTTAAAAAAAGGATTGTAGTCCAAGCTTATAGTGAGAACACCGAAGTAGTCTTCCTAACAATACCAACATAGTTATTGTGCTATCTGCTCTCAAATCACTCTATGATATATTATTATTATTATTATCTATTTTTCTTAAGATTGATTCCATTACATTAATTATTTGTAGTATTGACACTAAAATGAAGGAACGAGTATAAAAATAATAAAAATTAAAAATAATTGAAAAACTAACAAATTAGAAATATGAATTAAAGGTTATATCCTTTTGAAATAATTAATGATGAGATACTTATAAATATATATAATCATGTGGGTATTTTCTTATATAGTAATTTTATTAAAAATAATATAAAAAATATATTTAAAAAATATATATAAAAACATCTAAAAAATAAATATAATAAAAATAAATAAAAACAAAAAATATTAAGAACTAGACAGAAAGCTGCATATATAAATAAATAAAAATATATAAAAAGAAAATAAAACAATAAAAATAAATAAAAACCAAAAATATTAAGAACTACAGTCGTGGCCAAAAGTTTTGAGAATGACAAAAATATTAGTTTTCACAAAGTTTGCTGCTAAACTGCATTTATATCTTTGTTTCAGTTGTTTCTGTGATGTAGTGAAATATAATTACACGCACTTCATACGTTTCAAAGGCTTTTATCGACAATTACATGACATTTATGCAAAGAGTCAGTATTTGCAGTGTTGGCCCTTTTTTTTCAGGACCTCTGCAATTCGACTGGGCATGCTCTCAATCAACTTCTGGGTCAATTCCTGACTGATAGCAAGCAACCCTTTTGCAATCCTACAGGCTCACCTGAGTCAGAGGACAGCTGGCTGGAGGTGGAGCCCAGTGGCAAGGACCGCAGGCAGGTTGTAGTTGCAGGAAGTCAGGCAGAGGCGTAATCGGTTAGAAGGCGGTGGGTCAGGGCAGGCGGCAGTGAGCGTGGTCAGACAATCCGGATCGGGAACGGTGGAAGCAGTTCAGTTGGTAGGGACAAGCAGAAGAGTAGTCGGGGACAATTCCAAGGTCGGCAGCAGTCAAGTTGGTGGCAGTAGCAACAGAGGAACAGCAGTAGATGCAGCAGGATCAAGTCCAGAAGAACAATAACCAGCAGGAATCTGGTGCAAGAGGCTGGGCTTATAAAGAGGAAGTAGCAGGTGCAAGGAATCACAGAGATTAACACGGCAAGGCTGGAACAAGGTAGATCAAAGAGTTCAGTAGAAGGAAATGTCCAGAAGGGTTGGTAGTCTAGTGGCGGCTAGAGCTACTGCCTGGGACATGGCTGGTCACTGGTTCGAATCCTGACAGTACTCCCCCCCTTTCAAGGTGACCTCCGGGCACCGCAGATGATGGTTTATCGGGATGTCTTTGGTGGAAAGATTTTACCAGTCTGGGGGCATGGACATTTTCCTCCGGCTCCCAGGAGTTATCCTCGGGGAAATAGCCCTTCCACCCAACTAGATACTGCAGCCTTCCACGGTGGAGTCTGGAGTCAAGGATCTTGGCCACAGTGTATTCCTCCTGGTCTTGTACTCTTACCGGAGGAGGAGGAGGAGGGGGGTGGCGGCCTGGGAAAGTGTTCTCAACATGTGGTTTCAGGAGAGAGCAGTGGAAAACCGGGTGCACTCGGATGGAGTCGGGAAGGTCGAGTCGGAAGGTGACTTCGTTGATTCGAGCCGTGATCCGGAAAGGACCCATGTATTTTTGGCCCAACTTCCGGGAGGGAACCTTTGGGCTTAGGTTTCTGGTGGAGAGCCACACCTTGTCCCCTACCTGGAATTCCGGAGCGAGTTTGCGGTGTTTATCCGCTGCCTGCTTGAAGCGGCTCTGGGCTCGATGTAGATTGTCCCGAATATTTTCCTGTGCCTGTTGTAGACTTGCAAGACGTTCGGCCACAGCTGGGACTGTGGTGGAAATGGGCAAGTGAGGGATGAAGGTTGGGTGTAGGCCGGTGTTAGCGTAGAACTGTGCTCCGCATTGTTATAGGCGAACTCGGCCGTAGAGAGGTGGTCCAGCCAGTCGTCCTGCAGATGGGTGACGAAACAGCGCAAATACTGCTCGAGGGTTTGATTCGTTCTCTCGGTCTGCCCATTGGATTGGGGGTGGAACGCAGAAGACAGGTTCACCTTGATCCCAAGGGCTTGACAGAAGTTTCTCCAGAACCTGGAAGTGAACTGTACTCCCCGATCCGAAACAACATCGTCCGGGGCCCCATGTAGCCTAAAAACCTCTCGGAGTACGAGATCGGCCGTCTGTTTGGCGGTAGGTAGGCCCTTGCAGGGGATGAAGTGGGCCATTTTGGTGAGACGGTCGACGACGACCAGAACGGTGTTCATGCCTTTGGAGGGAGGAAGTTCCACAATAAAGTCCATGGAGATTGAACCCCAGGGGCGGGAGGGAACCGGGAGTGGACATAGCAAGCCCACGGGGGAGGAGCGGGGGGTCTTGTTGCGGGCGCACATCGTGCATGAGGAGACAAACCTCTCGGTATCTTTTCTGTAAGTTGGCCACCAGAAGAAACGGGAGAGGAGCTCCTGGGTCCTTCTGATACCCAGATGGCCGGCCGGTTTGGAATCGTGGTTGAGTTCAAGTACGTCAAGTCGTGCAGATTCTGGTACGTACAACTGCTGATCCCGGTACAACCAGTAGCCACCCTTGAGAGTAAGGTTTACAGCTCCAGGTGGGTAGGTGAGGAGGTGATCGTTCTCATACCCTTCCTTGAGGGAACCCAGGAGTTCCCTCAAGTAGGTGGCTCCTATGATGCTTCTGTCGGGAAGGATACCGGCCGGAGCCTCATTGATCTGAGAGGGTTCAGAGAACATCCTTGAGAGAGCATCCGCTTTGCCGTTCTTCCACCCAGGGCGATAGGAGATAACAAAATTGAATCTGGAGAAAAACAGACTCCACCTTGCCTGTCTGGCGGTGAGTCTCTTGGCGCTGCGGATAAACTCTAGGTTCCGGTGGTCAGTGAGTCTCTTGGCGCTGCGGATAAACTCTAGGTTCCGGTGGTCAGTGTATACAGAGATGGGATTATGGGCCCCCTCCAGCAAGTGTCTCCACTCGGTGAAAGCGTCCTTGATTGCCAGCAGTTCCTTATTCCCGATGTCGTAATTCCGTTCAGCGGGGGACATCTGGCGGGAGAAGAAAGCGCAAGGGTGTAGGAGCATCTTTTACCCTGAACGTTGAGACAGAATTGCGCCCACCGCAGCGTCGGAGGCGTCCACCTCGACCGTAAATGGTAATTCAGGGTTTGGGTGGGCCAGGATCGGGGCAGAGGTGAAGAGGGACTTCAGTTTAGCAAAGGCCTCCTGTGCCTCCGGAGTCCACACGAAGGGGACAGTCTTTTTTGTTAGTTGAGTGATTTGGGGGATGATTTTCGAAAAGTTCCTGATGAACTTCCGATAAAAGTTTGCAAAACCTACAAACCTCTGGACCTCCTTTTCGTTCTTCGGGGCGGGCCACTCAGTCACGGCCTGGATCTTCCGGGGATCCATACTTAAGCCCTCCGGTGAAATAATATAGCCGAGGAATTGGGTGGAAGTCTGTTCAAATTCGCACTTCTCCAGTTTAATATAGAGAGACTGTTCACGGAGTTTCTGTAGCACCCTGCGGACATGCCCACAATGTTGTTCAGGGTCTTCTGAGAAAATCAAAATATCGTCCAGATATGCTACCACAAATTGGTCAAGCATGTCCCTGAGGACGTCGTTGATAAAATGTTGGAAGGTAGCAGGGGCATTGCAGAGGCCGAAAGGCATGACCAGATACTCAAAGTGACCATAGCGGGTTCGGAAGGCGGTTTTCCACTCGTCCCCCGGGCGAATTCGGACCAGGTTGTAGGCTCCTCGGAGATCGAGCTTAGTGAAGACTTTTGCCGCCCGAAGTCTCTCAAAAAGTTCAGAAATCAGGGGGAGAGGGTACCGGTTCTTCACAGTAACGTTGTTGAGCTTTCGATAATCTATGCAAGGGCGTAGAGAAGAGTCTTTTTTCTCCACGAAGAAGAAAGGGGCCCCTGCAGGGGATGTGGAAGGTCGGATAAAACCTTTTTTTAGATTTTCGTCTAAGTACTCCTTCAGGGCCTTTAGTTCCGGCTCGGAGAGGGAGTATATACTGCCGAAGGGTATTTCGGCTCCAGGTAGCAGCTCAATCGGGCAGTCATAAGGCCGATGCGGGGGCAGTTTGTCTGCATTTCTTTTGTCACAGACATCCTGGAACTCCAGATATTGAGGGGGTAAAAGCTCCTTGGTGGATAGTCCGAATATGGTAGGTTCTTCGGGCGGAGAAGGGACGGATTCACGTAAACCGTTCTGAGAACAAAAGTCAGAGCGGAACCGTATGCAGCGGGCATCCCAGTCCACCGAGGGGTTGTGGGTTTCCAACCAAGGGATGCCTAGGATCACCGGAAACTTAGGGGAGGTGATCAGGGAGAAGTGAATGGTTTCCTGATGATCGGGTTTGACGAGAAGTTGAAGATCAGCGGTCTGGTGCGTAACCGGCCCAGAAGAGAGCGGGGTCCCATCGACGGTTTCCAGATCGATGGGGGCTGCCCTGGTTACCAGTGGTATGTTGTTCTCATGGGCGAAGGTCAAGTCCATGAAATTTCCGCCGGCCCCCGAGTCAAGCATTGCGGAGCAGGGAAGCTGTCGTTCCCCAATAGTGATAAGGATGGGAACAATGAAGTGGGACCCGGTACCTGTAGTGTCCATGGTTTCAGAGGCCAAGGGTGAAATTGTAGCTTGTTGTAATTCCCGTAATTCAGTGACAGCAATGGTTCGGCAAGTCTTATTGGGGCACCTAATAGCGAAGTGCCCTGGCTCGCCACAGTAAAGGCAGAGGCCTGCGGCCAGTCGTCTCTCCTTTTCAGCAGCCGATAGAGTCTTGCGCAGTGTGTCGACCTGCATCGGTTCGGTGGAGGGTTGGTGAGCCGGCTGAGTCATTGGAGTGAAAGGGTACGCGGGCCTGTTATCTAAGGACCAGAGTCTTTCTCTCCTTCTTTCCGCGAGTCTCCGGTCAATTCGGATGCACAGTTGGACGAAGTCATCCAGATCGTCTGGGGCGTCTACCCTGGCGAGCTCATCCTTTATAAGTTCAGAGAGTCCGCGGCGAAATTGACTTTTCTGAGCAGCGGGGTTCCAGGTGGTGTCCGTGACCCAGCGGCGGAACTCGGAGGTATACTCGGCTACAGAGCGTCTTCCCTGCGGTAGACTGTGCAGCCTAGCCTCGGCAGTCGCGCAGCGGTTAGGGTCGTCGAAGACTTGGCTCATGGCTGCGGTGAAGTTGTCTAGATTATTTAATAAGGGACTGTGGGACTCCACATATGGGGATGCCCATGCCAGGGCCTCGTCAGTTAGAAGGTTAATGATGAACAGGATCTTCTTTCTGTCCGAGGAAAAGGAGCCCGGCTGCATCTAAAAGTAGATACAGCACTGGTTGAGGAACCCCCGAAACTGGCTCCGATCGCCGTTAAACTTTGACGGGAGAGGCATGCGGGAGTCTGTGACCGCGCTGCATACGTCCAGTAGTTGACGCTGTAAGTCGATAATTTCCCTCTGTTGGCTCTGGATTGCGCCTTGAAGTTGAGCCATTTCCTTTTGGGCAGAGGTGCCAAACTCCTGAAGTTCGGAGACTTGTTTGCGCAGGGTGGCCATCGCGGACTCCATTTTTAGGCTGGTTATTCTGTTGCAATCCTACAGGCTCACATGAGTCAGAGGACAGCTGGCTGGAGGTGGAGCCCAGTGGCAAGGACCGCAGGCAGGTTGTAGTTGCAGGAAGTCAGGCAGAGGCGTAATCGGTTAGCAGGCGGTGGGTCAGGGCAGGCGGCAGTGAGCGTGGTCAGACAATCCGGATCGGGAACGGTGGAAGCAGTTCAGTTGGTAGGGACAAGCAGAAGAGTAGTCGGGGACAATTCCAAGGTCGGCAGCAGTCAAGTTGGTGGCAGTAGCAACAGAGGAACAGCAGTAGATGCAGCAGGATCAAGTCCAGAAGAACAATAACCAGCAGGGATCTGGTGCAAGAGGCTGGGCTTATAAAGAGGAAGTAGCAGGTGCAAGGAATCACAGAGATTAACAAAGCAAGGCTGGAACAAGGTAGATCAAAGAGTTCAGTAGAAGGAAATGTCCAGAAGGGTTGGTAGTCTAGTGGCTAGAGCTACTGCCTGGGACATGGCTGGTCACTGGTTCGAATCCTGACAAACCCATTCTTTCATAATCACTTCTTGGAGTTTGTCAGAATTAGTGGGTTTTTGTTTGTCCACCCGCCTCTTGAGGATTGACCACAAGTTCTCAATGGGATTAAGATCTGGGGAGTTTCCAGGCCATGGACCCAAAATGTCAACGTTTTGGTCCCCGAGCCACTTAGTTATCACTTTTGCCTTATGGCACGGTGCTCCATCATGCTGGAAAATGCATTGTTTTTCACCAAACTGTTGTTGGATTGTTGGAAGAAGTTGCTGTTGGAGGGTGTTTTGGTACCATTCTTTATTCATGGCTGTGTTTTTGGGCAAAATTGTGAGTGAGCCCACTCCCTTGGATGAGAAGCAACCCCACACATGAATGGTCTCAGGATGCTTTACTGTTGGCATGACACAGGACTGATGGTAGCGCTCACCTTTTCTTCTCTGGACAAGCCTTTTTCCAGATGCCCCAAACAATCGGAAAGAGGCTTCATCGGAGAATATGACTTTGCCCCAGTCCTCAGCAGTCCATTCACCATACTTTCTGCAGAAGATCAATCTGTCCCTGATGTTTTTTTTGGACAGAAGTGGCTTCTTTGCTGCCCTTCTTGACACCAGGCCATCTTCCAAAAGTCTTGGCCTCACTGTGCGTGCAGATGCCCTCACACCTGCCTGCTGCCATTCCTGAGCAAGCTCTGCACTGATGGCACTCCGAGACTGCAGCTGAATCCTCTTTAGGAGACGATCCTGGCGCTTGCTGGACTTTCTTGGACGCCCTGAAGCCTTCTTAACAAGAATTGAACCTCTTTCCTTGAAGTTCTTGATGATCCTATAAATTGTTGATTGAGGTGCAATCTTAGTAGCCACAATATCCTTGCCTGTGAAGCCATTTTTATGCAACGCAATGATGGCTGCACGCGTTTCTTTGCAGGTCACGATGGTTAACAATGGAAAAACAATGATTACAAGCATCACCCTCCATTTAAGGGCTCATTCAGACGGCCGTATGCTGTCCGCAAAAATACTGAATGCTATCCGTTTTTTTGCGGATCCGCAAAAAAACGGATCTGCAAAAAACGGATAGCATTCAGTATTTTTGCGGACCCATAGACTTCAATGGGGCCATGTCCTGATTTTCACGGACAAGTATAGGACATGTTTCATTTTTTTTGCGGATCCGCAAAAAAACGGATAGCATTCAGTATTTTTGCGGACAGCATACGGCCGTCTGAATGAGCCCTAACATGTCAAGTCTGCCATTTTAACCCAATCAGCCTGACATAATGATCTCCAGCCTTGTGCTCGTCAACATTCTCACCTGAGTTAACAAGACGATTACTGAAATGATCTCAGCAGGTCCTTTAATGACAATAGTGAAATGCAGTGGAAAGTTTTTATTTGGGATTAACCACCTCCGGACCGCTGTACGCACAGACGCGTCCTGGAGGTGGTTGATTCATTCCTCCTGGACGCGCCGGCGCGTCCTCTCGCGAGACGCGAGATTTCCTGTGAACGCGCGCACACAGGCGCGCGCTCACAGGAACGGAAGGTAAGAGAGTTGATCTCCAGCCTGCCAGCGGCGATCGTTCGCTGGCAGGCTGGAGATGTGTTTTTTTTAACCCCTAACAGGTATATTAGACGCTGTTTTGATAACAGCGTCTAATATACCTGCTACCTGGTCCTCTGGTGGTCCCATTTGTTTGGATCGACCACCAGAGGACACAGGTAGCTCAGTAAAGTCCCACCAAGCACCACTACACTACACTACACCCCCCCCCCCGTCACTTATTAACCCCTTATTAGCCCCTGATCACCCCTAATCACCCCTGATCACCCCATATAGACTCCCTGATCACCCCCCTGTCATTGATTACCCCCCTGTCATTGATCAACCCCCTGTAAAGCTCCATTCAGATGTCCGCATGATTTTTACGGATCCACTGATAGATGGATCGGATCCGCAAAACGCATCCGGACGTCTGAATGAAGCCTTACAGGGGCATGATCAATGACTGTGGTTATCACCCCATATAGACTCCCTGATCACCCCCCTGTCATTGATCACCCCCCTGTCATTGATTACCCCCCTGTAAAGCTCCATTCAGACGTCCGCATGATTTTTACGGATCCACTGATAGATGGATCGGATCCGCAAAACGCATCCGGACGTCTGAATGAAGCCTTACAGGGGCATGATCAATGACTGTGGTGATCACCCCATATAGACTCCCTGATCACCCCCCTGTAAAGCTCCATTCAGATGTCCGCATGATTTTTACGGATCCACTGATAGATGGATCGGATCCGCAAAACGCATCCGGACGTCTGAATGAAGCCTTACAGGGGCATGATCAATGACTGTGGTTATCACCCCATATAGACTCCCTGATCACCCCCCTGTCATTGATTACCCCCCTGTAAAGCTCCATTCAGACGTCCGCATGATTTTTACGGATCCACTGATAGATGGATCGGATCCGCAAAACGCATCCGGACGTCTGAATGAAGCCTTACAGGGGCGTGATCAATGACTGTGGTGATCACCCCATATAGACTCCCTGATCAACCCCCTGTCATTGATTACCCCCCTGTCATTGATCACCCCCCTGTAAAGCTCCATTCAGACGTCCGCATGATTTTTACGGATCCACTGATAGATGGATCGGATCCGCAAAACGCATCCGGACGTCTGAATGAAGCCTTACAGGGGCGTGATCAATGACTGTGGTGATCACCCCATATAGACTCCCTGATCAACCCCCTGTCATTGATTACCCCCCTGTCATTGATCACCCCCCTGTAAAGCTCCATTCAGACGTCCGCATGATTTTTACGGATCCACTGATAGATGGATCGGATCCGCAAAACGCATCCGGACGTCTGAATGAAGCCTTACAGGGGCATGATCAATGACTGTGGTTATCACCCCATATAGACTCCCTGATCACCCCCCTGTCATTGATTACCCCCCTGTAAAGCTCCATTCAGACGTCCGCATGATTTTTACGGATCCACTGATAGATGGATCGGATCCGCAAAACGCATCCGGACGTCTGAATGAAGCCTTACACGGGCGTGATCAATGACTGTGGTTATCACCCCATATAGACTCCCTGATCACCCCCCTGTCATTGATCACCCCCCCTGTCATTGATCACCCCCCCTGTCATTGATCACCCCCCCTGTCATTGATCACCCCCCTGTCATTGATCACCCCCCTGTCATTGATCAACCCCCTGTCATTGATCAACCCCCCTGTCATTGATCAACCCCCTGTCATTGATCACCCCCCTGTAAGGCTCCATTCAGACATTTTTTTGGCCCAAGTTAGCGGAATTATTATTTTTTTTTCTTACAAAGTCTCATATTCCACTAACTTGTGACAAAAAATAAAATCTCACATGAACTCACCATACCCCTCACGGAATCCAAATGCGTAAAATTTTTTAGACATTTATATTCCAGACTTCTTCTCACGCTTTAGGGCCCCTAGAATGCCAGGGCAGTATAAATACCCCACATGTGACCCCATTTCGGAAAGAAGACACCCCCAGGTATTCCGTGAGGGGCATATTGAGTCCATGAAAGATTGAAATTTTTGTCCCAAGTTAGCGGAACGGGAGACTTTGTGAGAAAAAAATAAAAAATATCAATTTCCGCTAACTTGTGGCAAAAAAAAAAAATTTCTATGAACTCGCCATGCCCCTCATTGAATACCTTGGGGTGTCTTCTTTCCAAAATGGGGTCACATGTGGGGTATTTATACTGCCCTGGCATTCTAGGGGCCCCAAAGCGTGAGAAGAAGTCTGGTATCCAAATGTCTAAAAATGCCCTCCTAAAAGGAATTTGGGCCCCTTTGCGCATCTAGGCTGCAAAAAAGTGTCACACATCTGGTATCGCCGTACTCAGGAGAAGTTGGGGAATGTGTTTTGGGGTGTCATTTTACATATACCCATGCTGGGTGAGATAAATATCTTGGTCAAATGCCAACTTTGTATAAAAAAATGGGAAAAGTTGTCTTTTGCCAAGATATTTCTCTCACCCAGCATGGGTATATGTAAAAAGACACCCCAAAACACATTCCCCAACTTCTCCTGAGTACGGAGATACCACATGTGTGGCACTTTTTTGCAGCCTAGGTGGGCAAAGGGGCCCATATTCCAAAGAGCACCTTTTGGATTTCACTGGTCATTTACCTACTTACCACACATTAGGGCCCCTGGAAAATGCCAGGGCAGTATAACTACCCCACAAGTGACCCCATTTTGGAAAGAAGACACCCCAAGGTATTCCGTGAGGGGCATGGCGAGTTCCTAGAATTTTTTATTTTTTGTCACAAGTTAGTGGAAAATGATGAATTGTTTTATATTTTTTTTTTTTTCATACAAAGTCTCATATTCCACTAACTTGTGACAAAAAATAAAAACTTCCATGAACTCACTATGCCCATCAGCGAATACCTTGGGGTCTCTTCTTTCCAAAATGGGGTCACTTGTGGGGTAGTTATACTGCCCTGGCATTCTAGGGGCCCAAATGTGTGGTAAGGAGTTTGAAATCAAATTCTGTAAAAAATGACGAGTGAAATCCGAAAGGTGCTCTTAGGAATATGGGCCCCTTTGCCCACCTAGGCTGCAAAAAAGTGTCACACATCTGGTATCTCCGTATTCAGGAGAAGTTGGGGAATGTGTTTTGGGGTGTCTTTTTACATATACCCATGCTGGGTGAGAGAAATATCTTGGCGAAAGACAACTTTTCCCATTTTTTTATACAAAGTTGGCATTTGACCAAGATATTTATCTCACCCAGCATGGGTATATGTAAAATGACACCCCAAAACACATTCCCCAACTTCTACTGAATACGGAGATACCAGATGTGTGACACTTTTTTGCAGCCTAGGTGGGCAAAGGGGCCCATATTCCAAAGAGCACCTTTTGGATTTCACTGGTCATTTACCTACTTACCACACATTAGGGCCCCTGGAAAATGCCAGTGCAGTATAACTACCCCACAAGTGACCCCATTTTGGAAAGAAGACACCCCAAGGTATTCCGTGAGGGGCATGGCGAGTTCCTAGAATTTTTTATTTTTTGTCACAAGTTAGTGGAAAATGATGATTTTTTTTATATATTTTTTTTTTTCATACAAAGTCTCATATTCCACTAACTTGTGACAAAAAATAAAAACTTCCATGAACTCACTATGCCCATCAGCGAATACCTTGGGGTCTCTTCTTTCCAAAATGGGGTCACTTGTGGGGTAGTTATACTGCCCTGGCATTCTAGGGGCCCAAATGTGTGGTAAGGAGTTTGAAATCAAATTCTGTAAAAAATGACGAGTGAAATCCGAAAGGTGCTCTTTGGAATATGGGCCCCTTTGCCCACCTAGGCTGCAAAAAAGTGTCACACATCTGGTATCTCCGTATTCAGGAGAAGTTGGGGAATGTGTTTTGGGGTGTCTTTTTACATATACCCATGCTGGGTGAGAGAAATATCTTGGCAAAAGACAACTTTTCCCATTTTTTTATACAAAGTTGGCATTTGACCAAGATATTTATCTCACCCAGCATGGGTATATGTAAAATGACACCCCAAAACACATTCCCCAACTTCTACTGAATACGGAGATACCAGATGTGTGACACTTTTTTGCAGCCTAGGTGGGCAAAGGGGCCCACATTCCAAAGAGCACCTTTCGGATTTCACTGGTCAGTTTTTACAGAATTTGATTTCAAACTCCTTACCACATATTTGGGCCCCTAGAATGCCAGGGCAGTATAACTACCCCACAAGTGACCCCATTTTGGAAAGAAGAGACCCCAAGGTATTTCGTGATGGGCATAGTGAGTTCATGGAAGTTTTTATTTTTTGTCACAAGTTAGTGGAATATGAGACTTTGTAATAAAAAAAAATCAAAAAAAAAAATCATCATTTTCCGCTAACTTGTGACAAAAAATAAAAAGTTCTATGAACTCACTATGCCCATCAGCGAATACCTTAGGGTGTGTACTTTCCGAAATGGGGTCATTTGTGGGGTGTTTGTACTGTCTGGGCATTGTAGAACCTCAGGAAACATGACAGGTGCTCAGAAAGTCAGAGCTGCTTCAAAAAGCGGAAATTCACATTTTTGTACCATAGTTTGTAAACGCTATAACTTTTACCCAAACCATTTTTTTTTTACCCAAACATTTTTTTTTTATCAAAGACATGTAGGACAATAAATTTAGAGCAAAATTTATATATGGATGTCATTTTTTTTGCAAAATTTTACAACTGAAAGTGAAAAATGTCATTTTTTTGCAAAAAAATCGTTAAATTTCGATTAATAACAAAAAAAGTAAAAATGTCAGCAGCAATGAAATACCACCAAATGAAAGCTCTATTAGTGAGAAGAAAAGGAGGTAAAATTCATTTGGGTGGTAAGTTGCATGACCGAGCAATAAATGGTGAAAGTAGTGTAGGTCAGAAGTGTAAAAAGTGGCCTGGTCTTTCAGGGTGTTTAAGCACTGGGGGCTGAGGTGGTTAAGTTAATTTTCATGGCAAAGAAGGACTATGCAATTCATCTGATCACTCTTCATAACATTCTGGAGTATATACAAATTGCTATTATAAAAACTTAAGCAGCAACTTTTCCAATTTCCAATATTTATGTAATTCTCAAAACTTTTGGCCACGACTGTAGACAGAAAGCTGCATATATAAATAAAAAAATATATAAAAACAAGAAAATAATTCAAATGATTATTAAACATGATCTAAAGGAAATTAATCTAAAAATACCAATCATGATAGAAGACAAAAGGATATTTATAAAAAACGAACATAGATATAATTAATTTAAGATCATAATAAAATTCATAAAAAGTCGACACTACTTAATGGAATAAATGGATAAAAATGTGGAAAGTATTAAAATCAGCTGATAAAGTGAGAATGGATGTACTATTGATAATACTATTTATAACCCCTTTTACTGCATCATTGTAGACATTATTATACAATTGGAAGATAATAAAACTAAGTATCAAAGAATGTATGGTTAGAGCAAGCTATGAGCGAGGAAGCTAAGTCCAGAGTCATGCGCAGAAGTGAAGACACATTGATTTTCTTCTAAGTCCTGGAGCATGCGCAGTCAGTGGATGAAGACGAGCGGAGTCTAAGTCCACTGACATGCGCTGCAAGACATGCTTACGAGCAGCACGGAGGGATAGGTGAGTCATTGCCTAAGGGAGGAGAAACGGGAGAGCGCTCCAATAGCAGCATTTAAAGCAAAATACACATTGAAAAGCCGTAGTTACGGTCAGCATGATACGGACAAGGTACCTATGATGTCAGCATGGGAGGCTTTAAAAGACCCATCCCACATTTCTCAAACACTCACTGCCCGTTCCCCTGAAGACGCCAGATTATCTGGCGAAACATGTCGGGGGGCAGTGTTTGAGGGTTTTTAGAGCAGGAGTGAAGCATCTTGGAGTACAAGATTTAGTTAATAAATTAGCAGCCATGAGGGACAGAGATACATGTAGATAAGAGTGAGCTGAAACTAGCGCGCAAGGATCAGCACCTCACAGTCCCAGGCTAGTAGTAGCACTGTGGGAATAACAGGGCTTATATACTAAAGAAAAAAACGGAAAAAAGAATGCGAGTTTTAACAAGATTTAATTGGTCCATTATTAATTTTATATATAGTGATAATTAAAAGTTATGTTTTAACAATAAGTAACAAGGACATAAGTCTAAATAAGGCAGTTAGTCTGAATGACTATTTGTAAATAATTAGATAAAGTGCCTTTACGTGTGTCCAGGGTCTGCTGTCTTAATAAAGCGCAGCACATTTCTCTGACTCACCACAGCTCTTGAGCCAAACTCACTGCACCAGAATGATTTTTGATGCTGCAAGTTCCAGTCCGACTGTGAGTCTACCGTTCCGTACTCACAGCGTCATGTACAGTACAGTAGACCCTCATTCACTATTATGCAGCGAGTTTGGCTCAGACAAAGCGCGGTCAGTCTGGGAAATGTGGCTATCACATGGACTGTGCCCTAGGTGGAGAAACCCTTCCCCTTCTACGGTGTCCACATACTCTAATACAGTGTTGGCTAACCTCCGGCACTCCAGCTGTGGTGAAACTACGACTCCCAGCATGCTCCACTCCTTTCTGTGAAGTTCTAAGAACAGCCAAGCAAGTGTGCAGCCAGCTAGAGTGCCAGAGGTTAGCCAACACAGCCCTAGTAGATAAACTCTCAGCATGACCATATTTGAGAACAAAGGACACCTTGAAGATATGGGACCTATAAGAATACTATATCTACAGCTATAGCCACAGGTCCTTCCAGGCAGCTAGGAACTCTGGGAACTAGTTCCGACTGACAACCTCTACCTGTACTGAATAGAATACACAGCCAACACAGAAATTAAAAAGATATCCCAGTTTCAAATCTTCCTATAAAATGTCCAACCCTTTATGGATTTTATTTTACACACTGGGGCATACAGTGTAGGTTTTTAAATTATGATTTTATTGGGTTTTCAAATTTTTTCAAAGCAAATTACAACATATGGAATAAAAAGAGGGGAAGAAGAGCTTTGTTTGGTAACTTTTTTATATTGGTCACAGGGTGTCCACTTTAACCTGTTGGGGACACATGATGTACCGGTACGTCATGATGCCCTGGTACTTAAGGACACATGACGTACCGGTACGTAATGTGTATTTCCGATCACCGCCACGCGGCGGGCGGTGATCGGAACTGGGTGCCTGCTTAAATCAATCAGCAGGCACCCTGGGACAATGCCCCCCGTATCGGCGATCGCGGCAAACCGCAGGTCAATTCAGACCTAATAATCCGGGTTATTCGGGTCTCTGGTGACCCGTTAACCTGGAACAGGATGGTGATCGGTGGTGTGATAATACACCACCAATCACTGTCCTGCGATCCTGAGAGGTGATGCTGACATCAGCTCTCGGGATCACTTCTTATTGGCTGCAGGGCGGACGGGAGGTTTAAACTTTCTGCAGCTCTGCCTCCTTTCCCTTTCTGTGTCCGGAGCCCGTGGAGAGGAACAGCATCGGATCTGTGCCCAGCAACCCCCATCTCTGCCCAGCACCCCCCTTCTGACCGTCCACAGTGTCATCTGGCACTAAAAGGTACATAGGGACAGGTTAGGGAAAGGTTAGGTTAAACAGGGATATTCAGGGAAAGTTTAGAGGAAAAACAAAAACAAAAAACAAGTTCAACTGTTGCATCACCCTGATCGGGTGTCTGGGGTCCACCGTAGATCCCCCAAGCGTCTTTATTTTTATTTTTTGCGTACGCTGACTGTGGCCGACACTGCCTTTTTTTGGGTTTTCACTTTTTTTTATTTCATTTTTATTTTTTTCTGTTAGGTTTAGGGCAAAGTCCGCGAACACCCATGGCCCCACACACACGCACACTAAATAAAGTTTTCCACCCACGCACGCACGCACGCACACACACTCACACACACACTCCCCTATGGCCTGCCGGACGTTCTCGGCCGAGGAGGCATATACCTTGCTTGCCTCCGAGTCCGAGAGCCCCAGTGAGGACGAGGATGACACCACTTTCCTCTTGTCATCCGCGTCCTCCTCATCATCTAGCGATTTCGTTTTTAAACTAGTGAAAGGTCCTCTTTAAGGTGAAAATGAGCCCGGATCCATAAGGGGTTAAAGAGGACCTTTCATGGTTTTGTATTAATTGTGATAAACACCTTCACTTGCGCGGTACCCCCCGCTGATGCTGCCACCCTGCCTGATTTTTTTAAAATATCTCTCCTGCGCCCCGTTGTTCCCCCCCGCTCAGTATGCTAATACTGAGCATCGGTGCAGGGAGGAGGAGACGCCAGGGTTTCTCAATGGGCGTCTCCTTCTACCTGGCTGTGAGCTGTCCAATCACAACGGAAAGCGTCACAGCCAGGGAGAAAAAAAAACGTACCTTCTCCCTGGCTGTGACACTCTCCGATGTGATTGGACCGCGGCACAGCCAGGTAGAAGGAGACGCCCATTGAGAAACCTAGGCGTCTCCTCCTCCCTGTACCGATGCTCAGTATTAACATACTGAGCGGGAAAACTGCAGGGGAGGGGAATTCGGGGTGCAGGAGCGATATTTAAAAAAATCAGGCTGGGTGGCTGCATCAGCGGGAAAACTCAACAAAACCTAGTAGATATAATTAGATGTGTAGCTCCACTTTTGAAGCAGTTATATGGGTTGTGTGACACAGGATTTTGTTTGTGCCTTTCTAACATGAGAACTTGTCAACAAGCAGAAAACTGCACTGCAATGTACATTTCTTCTAAGTAGCAGTATACAGTACGTGTCTATATGCCATGCCCTGGCTGAAGTATGATCACTGCACTCAACACAAAAGTTCTACCTGAGAAATGCTTGTTAGTGTTGAAGAACATATTAATGGGAGATCAGGCATGCATCTATCTGTACAACATTCTCTATCTCAATATTGTTTCTTCATCAAAGAGTCTTCAATTCCAAAGAGAAGAAAAGAGACAGCGAGATTTCAAAAAGAATATTAAACCGAGAGAACTCAGTGAAGAAAACAAACGACTTCTCTGTGTAAAGTGCAAGCAGTTTGGGTGTAATACAGATGACATTAGAACTATACAGGTAAGTTACATAGTATGGTTGAAAAAATCCATCAAGTTCAACTAAGGAATGGGAAGGGATGTAAATTAAGGGAAGGAGAGTGTGAACAAAAACTTCTACATATTTACACGAGCATTAAAGGGAATGTCTCACCGAAAAGGTTTTCTGCTAGTTAAACCCAGATAGTAACAATTTTATTTTCTGATTGTAGATATTTTTTATTCTATTTCTTGAAACATGATTGTAGGGGAAGCCATCTTGACTGACACAGCATTTAGAGCAGGCATCCTCAAACTGCGGCCCTCCAGCTGTTGCAAAACTACAACTCCCAGCATGCCCGAACAGCCTACAGGTATCACCCTACAGCAGGGCATTGTGGGCGTTGTAGTTTTACAACAGCTGGAGGGTCGCAGTTTGAGGATGCCTGATTTAGAGACTTTACATTGGCCACGATGGGACATAGACTTAATGGACAAGAGCTGAATCATTGACATTTATGGGAGGGTCTTCTAGGCATGCTCTGTGACCTGTGCAGAGGTCAGGAGGGAGTAGATAAGCTGTGATATCACCTATTGTGAATGGTGGATTCCATGTTTTCTATATATATGTGACAGCTGTCATTCTAATCCGGTCTGTAATGATAAGCAGATAGTGACGTCTATTATTAGGCTTAGTAGACAGTGTGAAAACTGCATTTTTCCCCCCTATATAGATAGTGACATGGAAACTAAAAATAACATCACTAAAACATGATTTTAAAAATAATTTGATTTCGGATTACACTTTTCTTTTAATGTTAATTTTAAGAATTTGTCAACTGTTCCTGCCGTTAGCACGTCCTGAGGTAGATTATTCCACAGATTCACAGTAAAGTAGCCTTGATGCCTCTGCAGACTAAACATGTTTTTCTCCAGGCAGAGGCAGTGCCTCCTTGTGTATTGAGGGGATTTTACATGGAACAGCTTTTCACCATTTTTTTTATTTTTATGTATGGGCCATTTATGTTATATATTTATATAGGTTAATCACGTCCCTCATTAGACATCTCTTCTCAAGACTACAGGGAGTGCAGAATTATTAGGCAAGTTGTATTTTTGAGGATTTATTTTATTATTGAACAACAACCATGTTCTCAATGAACCCAAAAAACTCATTAATATCAAAGCTGAATATTTTTGGAAGTAGTTTTTAGTTTGTTTTTAGTTTTAGCTATTTTAGGGGGATATCTGTGTGTTCAGGTGACTATTACTGTGCATAATTATTAGGCAACTTAACAAAAAACAAATATATACCCATTTCAATTATTTATTTTTACCAGTGAAGCCAATATAACATCTCAACATTCACAAATATACATTTCTGACATTCAAAAACAAAACAAAAACAAATCAGTGACCAATATAGCCACCTTTCTTTGCAAGGACACTCAAAAGCCTGCCATCCATGGATTCTGTCAGTGTTTTGATCTGTTCACCATCAACATTGCGTGCAGCAGCAACCACAGCCTCCCAGACACTGTTCAGAGAGGTGTACTGTTTTCCCTCCTTGTAAATCTCACATTTGATGATGGACCACAGGTTCTCAATGGGGTTCAGATCAGGTGAACAAGGAGGCCATGTCATTAGATTTTCTTCTTTTATACCCTTTCTTGCCAGCCATGCTGTGGAGTACTTGGACGCGTGTGATGGAGCATTGTCCTGAATGAAAATCATGTTTTTCTTGAAGGATGCAGACTTCTTCCTGTACCACTGCTTGAAGAAGGTGTCTTCCAGAAACTGGCAGTAGGACTGGGAGTTGAGCTTGATTCCATCCTCAACCCGAAAAGGCCCCACAAGCTCATCTTTGATGATACCAGTCCAAACCAGTACTCCACCTCCACCTTGCTGGCGTCTGAGTCGGACTGGAGCTCTCTGCCCTTTACCAATCCAGCCACGGGCCCATCCATCTGGCCCATCAAGACTCACTCTCATTTCATCAGTCCATAAAACCTTAGAAAAATCAGTCTTGAGATATTTCTTGGCCCAGTCTTGACGTTTCAGCTTGTGTGTCTTGTTCAGTGGTGGTCGTCTTTCAGCCTTTCTTACCTTGGCCATGTCTCTGAGTATTGCACACCTTGTGCTTTTGGGCACTCCAGTGATGTTGCAGCTCTTAAATATGGCCAAACTGGTGGCAAGTGGCATCTTGGCAGCTGCACGCTTGACTTTTCTCAGTTAATGGGCAGTTATTTTGCGCCTTGGTTTTTCCACACGCTTCTTGCGACCTTGTTGACTATTTTGAATGAAACGCTTGATTGTTTGATGATCACGCTTCAGAAGCTTTGCAATTTTAAGAGTGCTGCATCCCTCTGCAAGATATCTCACTATTTTTGACTTTTCTGAGCCTGTCAAGTCCTTCTTTTGACCCATTTTGCCAAAGGAAAGGAAGTTGCCTAATAATTATGCACTCCTAATATAGGGTGTAGATGTCATTAGACCACACCCCTTCTTATTACAGAGATGCACATCACCTAATATGCTTAATTGGTAGTAGGCTTTCGAGCCTATACAGCTTGGAGTAAGACAACATGCATAAAGAGGATGATGTGGTCAAAATACTCATTTGCCTAATAATTCTGCACGCAGTGTAATATATCCTCTTAACTAAGATTCTTGCCTTGCCTCTTATAGTCTCCCTTCTTTGTACATTTTTCAGCTCCAGGGAATTATTTCTATGAACTCGCTCCCAGAACTGAATTGCATATTCCTGTTAAATTGGTGTTCCGAGCTTTTAACATTGATGACCTATGCTCCTTCTGCTGCTATGTCTATGGCAAAGCAGGAAGAGAGAAGGGAGATGGCACGTACTACGCAGCTTGGCGTCATCTTGAAAATTGAATAATGCCACTAATCCCATCCTCCATATATTAATTAGGAAGTTAATTAATAGGCAACCCAGCACTGAACCTTGGGGTACACCACTTATAACCAGAAACCATTCAGGATAGTTGACCACCACTCTCTGGACACAATCTTTCAACCACCCCACCTTACCGGATCTACAGTATAAACGGCTCTCCTTATGTCATGACAAATGGTCACATGATGTAAGGGGTTGTGGTCTCCACCACAGCCAATGATTCCCAAAAAAACCTTCATTCTTGCACAACCCCTTTAAGAGTCCTTCAAACATTTTTCCCCACAACAGAAGTTATAGAGCCCTTTTTAAAAATGGGCACCACATTTGCCTTGCTTGGCACTGTACCATTCACTAGAGCAGGGGTACTCAAGAGCTTTTTGTAAAGGTCCACATACCTGGGTCTGCTGTAGGATGAAGGTCCGAGCTGCAAAACAAAAAAATATATTAGGAGGGACAACACCATTGGCGAGTAGCGCTGCATTATTTATTTTTTTTACAATAATCCACACCTCCAAGCCCACCTAATATCCCTTGTGCTGACCAAACAGTAAGAATGTCCTTTCAGTGCCCCCTAACAATAATGATGCCCCTTAGACAGTATGATATCCCTTTAGTACTCCACAGTGATACCCCTAAGTGCACCCTCACAGCAGGGTAATCCCTTGGTTTCCCCACACATTATGATGCTCCTTAGTGCCCCTCACACATTGTGATGCCTCCTTAGTTCCTCCCCACAGAGTATTAATACCCTAAGTGCCCCCTGACAATAGTAATGCCCTCTTTGTGCCCCTTTCACAGTAATAATCCTCATTGTGCCCCCTTCACAGTAATAATCCCCATTGTGCCCCCTTCACAGTAATAATCCCCATTGTGCCCCCTTCAAAGTAATAATCCCCATTGTGCCTACTTCACAGTAATAATGCCCCTTTATAGTAGTAATGCCCATTGTACCCCCTTCACAGTAGTAATGCCCATTGTTCCCCCTTAATAGTAATAATGCTCATTGTGCCTCCTTAATACTAGTAATGGCCATTGTGCCCCCTTCACAATAATAATGCTCTCTGTGCCCTCTCCATAATAGAAATGCCCATTGTGCCCCCTTAATAGTAGTAATGCCCATTCCTTCATAGTATTAATGCCCTCCGTGCCCCCTTCATAGTAGTAATGCCCTCTGTGCACTGTGCCCCCTTCAGAGGAGTAATGCGCTCTCCATGCCACCTCCATGGTAGAAATGCCCATTTTGCCCCCTCCATAGTAGAAATGCCCATTGTGCCCCCTTCACATTAGCAATGCCCTTTGTGCCCCCTCCATAGTAGAAATGCCCATTGTGCCCCCTTCACATTAGCAATGCCCATTGTGCCCCCTCCATAGTAAAAATCCCCATTGTGCCCATTTAATAGTAGTAATGCCCATTGTGACCCCTTCACAGTAATAATGCCCTCTGTGCCCCCTTCATAGTAGTAATGGCCTCTGTGCACTGTGCCACCTCCATAGTAGAAATGCCCATTGTGCCCCCTCCAGAGAAGAAATATCCATTGTGCCCACTTCACATTTGCAATGCCCATTGTGCGCCCTCCAGAGTAGAAATGCCCATTGTGCCCCCTCCAGAGTAGAAATATCCATTGTGCCCACTTCACATTTGCAATGCCCATTGTGCGCCCTCCAGAGTAGAAATGCCCATTGTGCCCCCTCCAGAGTAGAAATATCCATTGTGCCTACTTCACATTTGCAATGCCCATTGTGCGCCCTCCAGAGTAGAAATGCCCATTGTGCCCCCATTGTGTCTTAAAAAACAAAAAACAACAACACAGTAATTACTCACCTTGTCCCGTTTCTGAAGCTCACAGTCCTCTCTCGCCACTGCAGACACAGATCGCGCTGCAGCACTGTGTGGGTGGAGCTTATGCAGATTTCCGGACTGCAGGCTCCGCCCACACTGTCCGGTAGCACGATCCGTGCCTGCAGGCTGAATGGTGGAGCAGGGAGAAATCTTCCTGCTTCACCATTCAAAGCACCGCCGGCCTGAAGGAGGGGGAGGAATGCGGGGAGCAGAGCGGTGAGTGACAGGACCCCTGCGCTCCAGCAATAAGCGCTTCTATCTGTATTGATGGAAGCGCTCATTACTTCTAGGCCCTGGCACTCCGTGAGAGCCGGCACCCGGGGCAGACCGCCCTCTACTTAGCACACCACTGTGCAGGTGTCCGGACAGCTGGTAACTGCGGTCCGGATTCGGAGAATCTCTCTGAAGGCGCATTCAGATCATAGTTTTATTTTCTATTCTTCTGAACGGTCAGAAGAACAGAAAAATACTAAAAAAATAAATCCTTTATTTTCAGCATCCGTTGTGCTAATTTTGCATCTCTTTCTGTCAATTCCATCACAGAGCCATTATTTTGGATGGCAGAAAAAGTCTTCCTCATAGGGCTTTTTCTCCTTTCCAAAATAATGGATCTGTGTGCAAACAGGTGGAAAATTACCACAACAAATGCTAAAAATAAAGGATCTTTTTTTTCTGTTCTTCTGACGGATCAGAAGAATGGAGACTAAAACGGTGATATGAAAGAATTTATTTTTTTAAAACACAAAAGTAAAATTTAATTACCACCTTCGCTGTAGACTAAGGACAATTTAGGGCTATTATGTCCAAAGGGACATAACCTGAACAGAAAACATGCTTTACAGATTCGATGCAGAATTTATCATGAAAGCCAAGGTCAAATTCATATCGACCAAATTATGGTGAAAATCCACAGATAGAATTGACATGCTGCTGATTTAAAGGGAACCTGTCATCAACTTTATTCTGACCTCACTGAGGGCAGTATACATTCGTGACAGAAATGCTGATTTTAGCAGTATGTCACTCATGAGATAAAAGTAAGTGGTTGCCGAGAACCAGCATCATAATCACTACAGCACAGGCCTTGAAAAGAGTCAAATCTACCTGAGAAGAGTCCTGGTTATTCATAATCTCCTGCTCTCTCACCCATCTGCTGATGATTGGCAGTTCTCTCCTAGAGAGAAAGGGAGAAAACTAGGTAGAAGACTGTCAGTCATCAGCAGGTGGGCAGAGAGAGAACATGAATTCATGAATAACCAGGACTCTTCTCAGGTGGCCGGGACTCTTTTCCAGGCCCAGTCTGCAACCACTTACTTTTACCTTATAAATGACAGACTGCTGAAATCAACTCGCCTGTCTCTACTTTATTCTGCCGTTAGTATGGGCAGCATAAAGGTGATGACGGGTTCCCTTTAAAATCCACACCACAATTTACAGGTGGATTTTTTTTTGCAGCATGTGGATGGGATTGAATTAACTCTCATTCACTTTGCTACTGCTGCAGATTTTCCACCTGCAAATTCAGACAGAGTATCCACTATATATGTACATACCTTCAGAATGCCGTAATGCTAGGCATCCTCCAGTACCCATGAAGAAAACTTAGATTACCTGAAAATCCTACCCTTGGATAGAACTGTGGTATTCACAGGTACTGTGGCGATAAATATGGATGCTAAAGTGGGGCTGGTGCTACATGGATCTCTGCAGTATAGAATAGCTATATAGTCATGGAAAAAACTGCAGTCCCACCATCAGACAGGGGACATCCTGGTTTATGCTTCAACCCAATAGGGAGTCGTTCATTACTGTGACTCATTACATAGCTTTGCCCATGGTTTTCACCTAGCACCCTTAAGAAGAGATATTTATGAGGCACTGGACGTCTGTTGTATGCCCATTATTGGCACGTTGTTCCATAAACCCAGGTTATGAATTACCATTCATGAGTTTTTCTTTACTGTGTTTTTCACAACAGATTTCCCATCACACAGTGATCGATAAAGACTTTAAAGATCGGTATATTACAAAGCCGCATTCAAATCCAAAGATGTTTTCCGGCTACAAGAAATTGCACAAAATATACTGCAAAAATCCTGACTGTGGAGAGGACTGGGGGATCTCAGGTACCTACCTGGGATTTCATGACATTCCACTTATCAAAATTGAAAAGTTTGTGGTAGAAAATGCTAGTGGATCTCGGGAGTACTTCAACAAGTGGGTAAAAGTCAACTTTAGAATGAAGGAATTTAATTCAGAAGAAATAAGCGAGTCATTCTCTGCTAACCTAGAGTAAACACAAAACGGAACTTTTTTTCTTTTGTTTTAACTGCATGCACTTTTTAAAATAGCAGTAAAAAAATGAAATCAGAGATGTCATCGAAGTCTGTAACTTGGACAGTTATATCCTAATTCTATCACAATCTCCCCACCAATGGCAGAGATGGTGGAAACCTCTTTTTATCCACTAAACCCCACAATCTGTACTGATAGAAGTGTGTGAAGGACGAGCAGAGTATGAGCACTGAAGTGATGCAGGTAGCCAGAGTCCTCTGAGGATAGGCCATCAATAGCCCCAGAAAAGCCCTTTTAGGGCATGTCCAGTGCATACGAGTAGGGCTCTTGCACACGGCCGTTGACGTTTTTGCGGTCTGCAAAACAGGGATACCGGCCGTGTGCGTTCTGCATTTTCCCTCCGTAGAACTGTCCTATTCTTGTCCGCAAAACAGACAAGAATAGGACATGTTAAAAAAAAATTACGTGGCCGTCTGCTGTCTGCATCTTTTGCAGTTGCGGCCCCATTGAAGTGAATGGATCCGCAAAAAATGTAGATCAGATGCTGACAAATACCATGGTCGTGTGCATCAGCCCTTATAGTGAATGCCTGCCTTTTATCATGTGCTCATTCCTTTCTTTTGCAAAGTTCACATGTTGGAAATAGACGTTGGAAAAATCTGGTATTTGCAGAAACAAGCGACTGACCTATAGATGTCTAGTGCGGTATTGCAGTTGTAAATGGCATGGATCCACACTCATTCAATGCGGCTATACATTACGTGGCTAACCACTACTGTTTCCACGTTACATTTGGGCAAGAACTGACATGTCATGTTTTCCTTGACACTGATTTCAAATCCTCCAATGGAATATCCACTACAGATAAACTACTGCACAGATTCCATTTTAATCAATGAGTTGCTAATACTAATATTTTTTACAGGACTTCAGCACAGAAAATGTGCCAAAATCAACCTTAAAAAACAATTTGTGAACATACCCTTATTAGATCTGAGGGCTGATTTCACACACATGAACATCTGTGTTTTTTATAGCATTTTTACATTTTGTATTACTTGTTCAAAAGCACTGTGGGCAGATGTTAAAAAGAACTTGTGACCATAAATGAAATGTTATAGAGCAGGAGGTGCTGAACAGCTTAAAATATAGTTTTATGGTATATATGTATTTAAGAATAACAGAATAAAGTGGTCTTAAAAGGCAGAAAATGTTCAAAACCCCATATGCGGTTGTGCATTTCTAACCCCAGTTTAGAAATGCACAACAGTATATGGGGTTTTGAGCATTTTTTGCCATTTAAGACCGCATTATTCTGTTATTCTGTTTGTACATGCACGCCTGGAGGTGTGGCAACTCCAGGTTTGAATGTGCCTTGATTTGGGATCTATGGGTAACATTCAGGTGCACCTGTGCGGCCTGCATCACATGAGTCAGTGGTAGGTGGGACTCACAGCCTCCTCCCTCTCCCATTGTATGTATGACACCGGAGGTAACTGGGAGCTGTTCGCTGTGTCTTTGCCCCTGTAATTGCCCATACGGCACAGGTAGATTGGCGTTAGGTCCCGTGCCACTTTGAGATACCTTGACGAGATGCGCGGGCTCCGGTATGTTCTTGATATAAGAATATATTGGCAAAAGTCTCATTTTAATATCAGTGTGAGGGTTAACCATATATTGTCAATTGCATTTACCAGTGTAGTGCACCATTTTTTGTAAATTTCTGTTATATATGTATTTCAGCAAAAATGTTTCATTTATATCCCTGCTCTTTCTGAGTTCTGGGCATTGTAATCAGTGACTAATAGCACCCTGTGTAAAGGCAGATGATCAGGGCAATTAACGGGAAGGAGCATTTACAACTGCTTGGGTGAAGAATTGTTGATGTGGACACCAAAATCATCATTTGCTGATGGCAGATCATGCCATGTAAACAGTGATCTGCTCCCAGAAACAATGACTCCATATAGGAATAGCGATCCTCATACGAGCAGACAATTTTTCAGGCACAAACTATTCATTTCCGATAATTGCCTGCTCAGTTGGCATATAGTGCATATATATATATATATATCTGTCAATCACTGATAAAGCCACTGATATGACTGCTGAGCTCAGATTTATGAATAAATTACAAGTCCTGCTAAATCTTTTCCCATAAAACTATACTTCAATCTGCTCAGATCTTCCTGCTCTATATCATGCTGCCTGCAGCTCAGACACCATGTTCAATGTGACGGTTCCCTTTAAAGTTTATAGTAAAAGTCTACATATACAGTATTTTTGTGGTTAGTGCCATTTTTATTTAAAAAAATTAGCGACTTCTTTATAGGATTTTAAAAATGGCAGGAAAAAACACCTGCAAAATTTCAGTCTCTCTGCAGCCACTTCCTTTTCTTTCTCCTCCTCCCCTCTCCATAGACTTCGATAGGTAGCTTCTATAACCTGATCCTTCCATGAGCTGAAAACGTGTCTCATCTCTGCCTTTGTCAAGGCAGATTAGCTGTGAATTAAATGTGATCATTTCAGGAGGCAGGGGTACAAGAAGTGGCTCATAAGTGAAGAAAAAGTATTTTTTCTGTAATAAGATATATTATAAAGTTTTATTATTTTTACTTGTACTATTGATTTATGCAATGTTTGTTGAAGCCATAGAGCCCATTTAAGTGCCTTCTGATCTATGCATGTGGTCTGCAGCCCTGTATCTGAAATTGTGCATAATATATATTAATCAGCTTGAGCTTGTTTAGAGTAAAACAAAATGAGGGTCAATATGAAGTGTACACGAGCCCTTTTCCAGGGCTGACTAGCTCTCTGCAAGATCTCTCAGGTGAACCATGGACTGCCTTAGCTATGGTATAGGGATGAGATACTGGAATTAAAAGGGCTTTTCTGGGCTCACATTTTTTATTGGTAGTTGCTAAAATCACAACAATGCCTACTGACCGGTTAAAGAGGACCTGTTTTATTTGAAAAAAGCTGTTCCCCAGAAAGCAATCATTTTCAAAAATGCTTTATAGGTGGCATTATACAAATGCTTAAACTCCACTTAGACATCAGGTCTGTCCTCCTGGGTAAGACACAGGTTCCAAAGGTGCTTATACTTTGCTGGAGTTAAAAGCGTATTGGCAATATACTGGTTATATTATATGTCTATAATTTTAAAGGGGTTGTCTCACCTTGTATTCTGAGCTCCTTTGCGGATCCCTTGCCCTGAAAATACTGCTCGCGGTTTAGAATCCCCCGGCCTCTTCTCTCGTGCACGCTCCCGAGACTGCCTGAATCTTTATCATTAGCAGCCTCTGCGCTCCTCTGTTTTATACTGTGTTCAAAATTGTAAGATAACCTTGATAAATATATGTCCTATTACTCATTATTACTATAACTGACATGAAAGTGCTGTTATGCTGAATCCTTGTACTGCACACTGTTATTTGTACACCAGCACCGAACAGTATGTCCGTGCAGGTGTGATAGCCGAGCCCAGATAATAAAATCGGGCTGGATAGATGTTTGATCTCAACGAAGGGTCCCTGTTTACATCAGATGAACTTCACATAAGTATCGCTGTATTGAACAGCTTCTGAGCTATTGCGCATGCCCAGTGGCTGTTCATAGGGCTGCAGAGAGAGGACGAAACAGAAGAGGCCGCGCATGCGCGAATATGCGCTCTCCCGGCCAGCCAAGCCAGAAGAAATGAGGGAAAGACACTGCGCAAGCTCGGCCACTGCTGCAGTGGCGGTAACCAAAGACAGCAAGCTGTAAATACAGCTATGGAAAAAATAACAAATAGGGACGAAGGAGAAGAAATTGATAATTAGGGTACTTTCACACTAGGCGTTAAAGTTTTCCGGTATTGAGTTCCGTCCTAGAGGCTCAATACTAGAAAAAAAAGCTTCAGTTTTGTCCTAATGCATTCTGAATGGAAAGCAATCCGTTCAATATGCATCAGGATGTCTTCAGTTCATTGCTGCGGTATTTTCTCCTGCCAAAATTCCGGAACACTTGCCGTAATTTCCATTAAAATGTATTAATGCCGGATCCAATACCAAGTGTTCCGGAAAAACGGATCCAGTTTCCCGGTCTGCGCAGACCTTTAAAAATATGAAAATAAATAAATACTGGATCTGTTTTTCCAGATGACACCGGAGAGACGGATCCGGTATTTCAACGCATGTCAGACGGATCCACATCCGGAAACAAATGCTATCCGTTTGCACACGGCTTTCCGGATCCGGCAGGCATTTTTGGCAATGGAACTGCCTGCCGGATTCCTCTAACGCTAGTGTGATACGTGAATAGGGTAAGTTGGTCAGTCTGGCATAAGGAATGCAACTTCATAAGATGGTACAACCCCTTTAATTTTGTATACATCCTCCTAAAGGCATATGCATGTGGTCGTGTCTGTATGTCGGTGAGACAGGTCTCTATTTTTCTCACAGCCATTAACAGAAAGGGCCATTTTCATCCATGATTACAGACAAGAATAGGACCTGCTCTGTAATTTGCAGATTATAGAGATCCACAAAAATTACTGTTGTGTGCAGGTCCCCACAGAAATGAGCGGGTCAGTGCGCTATCCGCAAAATATGTGGATGGCACACTGAAGGAGAATATCGTTGTGTGTATAGGCCCTTAAATGTATGAAACCTGTATAAAAAGAACTATTAAATATCACTTACTGAGAAATTGTCACATGCCCAGTTACCTTAGGGTGCTGTCAGATGTAGCGGCCGCTGCACGGCTGTGATATGGCTACAGCAGCGGGGCCATGTGGATTACTAATGAAAGAAGTGCTGTTCGGCCACTAAGTATGACAGCACCCTAACAAAGAAGGAATGAGCATCCATTTTGATGAAAACCTGTATAGAATGCAGTGTAATAGCGGCCTCAGCCCAAATAGTATTACGCTTTATTTAATGCAGCAAGCCTGATGCTGTATATGCATTAAAGAAGTAACGGATTGTGTGTCTGTGATATTGTATTTTATCTACCTGCATCCTCTGTGGTGTGTTAAGGCAATAAACAATGGGTGATTTTTTTTCTCCTTTCATTTATGCATTAAAAAAAAGGTATTAAAACATGATTTTAGTTTATTTTGCACACACTTTTCACAGAGAAGAAAAAAAAAATACTGAAAATGTGGTTATTTCACAGATATTTCTCTAAATAATATTGTAGAATTTAAATAGTTCACCACCGAAAATATGTCATTCAGAAACAACTGTGTTCTTGAGCTGGATAAAGGTCCTACAAACTCCTTGCTATGGGCAGCAGAGTAATTGCATGCCCAGAGTGCTGCTTTTGATTTCCATTAGTGTAAATGCACACGTTCAGAATTTACCGTATGTGCGGAATATGCAATGAAATCCGTGCAGTCAATCCGCATCAAATGTTGCAGATTTTCCTCTCCTTTATTGAAGGGAATGGAGAAAATCTGGTCAGGAAAAATAAAATAAATTTACATGAGATTTTAGTATCTGCACGGAAAAATCTGTATCGTGTGCATGAGAATTTCAAATTCTCATAGAATACAATGTGCATGACCTACAGTGCGGATTTTCAGTGCGGAAAATTCACACGCAATCCTGGTAGTGTGCATTTACCATTAGGCCTCATGCACAGGACACTATCCGTTTTGTGATCCGCAAAATACAGATGTAATCTGCAAGCTATCCGCATTTTACGTTAATATTCTATATTTTTGCAGAACAGATTTACGGATGCACAAAGCACATGATCCGTGTGCTTTCCTCAATCGGTATGTCCGTTCCGCAAAAAGAACATGTCCAAAACTAGTCTGCAGGATGCAATATGGACGATATCTGTATTTTACAGATCTGCAATTTGCAGACCGCAAAACAGATCCGTTTGTGTGCATGAGGCCTTATAGTACTACATAATAGGAGCAGAACAGTGAAAGTAAGGCCTCATGCACACGGCTGTTGGTCAGCATTCACTTCAATGGGGCCGCAAAAGATGCGGACAGCACTCCGTGTGCTGTCCACATCCGTTGCTCCGTTCTGTGGTCCGCAAAAAAATATATAACCTGTCCTATTCTTGTCCACGCTTTGCGGACAAGAATAGGCAGTTATATTAAAAGCCGTCCGTGCCATTCCGCAAATTGCGGAACGCAGACGGACGCCATCCGTGTTTGCGGACCGCAGAACACACAACGGTCATGTGCATGCTGTAGCCTAACAGAGTGCCGTTTCAGTCATTTTAATAGTCTCTGATGCAGATGTGAAGATAGTCTTAATAGGATTCTGGCTGACTGTTCTTTCCCCTGAATTTATGGCAACCTTGAAAGGAAGTTAGCATTGGCAGTTCCCAAGGTGCAGGTTGACATTACCTTCGTGGTAGATCCAAAAGGCATAGAGATTTGACTCTGGAAGGAACATGCACAAACCTGAGAATCAGCTCGCCATAGCCTGCATACAGACATCTTGTGCACCATCACTGGTGGAAGAGCTGCTCGTCTACACTAGCACTGCATTGAGGATGCATCATAGGAGCGGAGAAAGTATGTACAAAAGATCTACGGCTTTAAAAATAGATTTATTTCCATTGATAATTTTTTTTTAATAAAGCCTTTGTGAATATAAAGAAGAAAAGGAGCAGAAATGGAAGAGAATAGGAACTGCTAGGATCTGCAAACGAGTAATGTTATACAATGTCAAGTAGGCTTTATTGATTTCTAGCATTTAATTTGAGAATAACTCCACAATGTTGGTTGCGGTCAGGTTCCACACGAACAGCAGAGGCTTGATGGAGAAAACGTATAAAGCAAAATATTAGAAAGGGCTGTGTCTGGTATTGCATCTCTGCCCTATTGACGTGAATGTGGATGAGCAGCAATATGAGAGACATCGCATAGAAAAGACTCCGGGGATATGAGGAGAAAAAAGGGAGACCGTTTTTGTAAGCGTTGTTTCACACGAGCGGATGCAGTGCGTGTCACCCGCAGCGTGAATTTCAGCCAAGCCCCGCTCCGGACAGCAGACACACGGAGAAGTAACATGATTGATAATGCTCTTTGCCTTTCTGTGATCTTTTTACTACAAAATCACGGTGACAACTTTATCTCACTGTGATTTTGTAATAAAAAGATCACAGAGAGGCACAGAGCATTATCAATCATGTTACTGCTCCGTGTCTCTGCTGTCCGGAACGGGGCTTGGCTGAAATTCACACTGCGGATGACACGCACGGCATCCGCTCGTGTGAAACAGCCCTAAGGCTACAGTCACACAATGTTTTAAGAACATTGGTAGTCTATAGGATTATTCACATGGCCGTTAAAAAATGGACTGTAGATAACAGCTGTCAATAATAAGATATGTTTTCACAGACAGCCCCCATACAATTGAAGTGGATTTTTTTTAACTGCTGGGGTTTTTTTCACCGTCGTGAGAGTATATCTACTGTAATAGGTCTACTTCTTATTTTGACAGCAAGCCCTTTAAAGAGAACCTGCCACCATAGAATGTATTGCAGTCTGCGTGTTATAGAGCAGGGGAATCTGAGCAGATTAAGGGGTATTCCCATCACAGACAATGGGGACATATCACTAGGATATACCCCCATTGTCTGATAGGTGCGGGAAATGAACGGAGGGCGCACCCTCCCTCCATTCATTCATTTCTATGGGGCCACTGAAAATCTGCCCCATAGAAATGAATGGGAGCAGGGGCCGAGCGTGCGCAATGCGCTCCCATTCACTTCTATGGGAGCAGCGCTTTGTGTTGGACAGACCCTGGGAAATCCGGGGTACTCCAGCCACAGCTCTCCCCGCTCTGTTTTCCTTGTAGGTGTGTGGGTCCCACAGGTGAGACCCGATTCTATCAGACAATGGGGGAATTTTGGGGTAAAAAACAAAACAGCAAAACCTGTAATTTATGTATTTATATCTGCTAGTTCTGATTTCATTGTTCGTGGGGTGGTGACTGACATCTATGTATACACACAAGCCACATTCACACGACCGCATGTATTTTGCTGTCCGCAAAAAAATACGTTTGACATCTGTGCATCCGTTTTGTGTGGATTCATTGTAACAATGCCTATCCTTGTCCGCAAAATGGACAAAAATAGGACATGCTCTATATTTTTTGCAGGGCTGTCCCCATTTTTTTTGCAGACCCATTGAAATGAATGGGTCCTCATCCAATCCACAAAAAACAAAAAAAATGGACCAGACACAGAAACAAAATACATTCGTGTGCATGTAGCCTTACACAGAGAATGCTGTCAATCGTGTAGGATTTAAATGTATAAAATTACAAGCTGCAATGACTCTTTTCCCATAAATTATATATCAATCTGCTGTTACATGTTGCCTGCAGATTGCACTGCATTTCATGGCGACGTCAGATTTTCTTTAATTGGTTTGTGCGCTAAGTGACAGTTTGAGAAGTCAGTGTAGAAAATGTTGTGAAGATCTGTTGACTACAGTGATGCAGGGAAACCGGTAAATAGTAAGTATCTGAGCAGATTTAGCGCCACCACTTTATTGCTTGTGCCAGCATCATAAGGTGGCATATGTGCGAAGCTCTGCGACAGGAACTGTTTGAATATTTATGAGGACAGCAGAACATCATGAAGATCATCCTTCAACTAAAAACATCAGTCTCAGTAGCTGTAGAAACTAGTTAGGCCGGATTAGGTCACAAAAAACATATTCCTGAGTTTTGTCAAGTCACTAGCCTGCAGAAATATGGCATCATATGGATATCTTTCTCCTGCTTTATACTGACATTCATCATATGCTCTGCATTTTAATGTAAGACACAGATAACAGTTTTATGTGCCCCCTTCTCAGTCATTGTACATATTCCAGATCTCGCTCCTAACTAGAATTGGCCATTTTACGGATCATGTAGTTCAAGATGCCTCCGTTGCGGTAATAGGTAAGTTCCACATCTGTGTCAAATCTCATGATGGCTTCAAAAGTCTTCCCTGTATTCAGCTGCAAAAAAAAGAAAGACTTTTTTTAAAATAGATTTCTAAACTTCTCTGTCTTGTTAATCTTCAGCGAGCCATCATTCTGGCAGGCAAGTTATCAACTGCATGCAGCGGGGAGACAATAATGACTTGAAGCTCTCAGCAAGGGTACTAGAAGGACTAGCAGGCCACCGAAGGTTAAGAAAATACTCTGGTAGCGCAATGGCTTCTTAACAGACATCATAATGTTCTATTCAAAATAATTCAACCTAACCCAAGCATTTGACTATTATAATCCAGCTTCATGCCGCCATATGGCTTGTAGAAATCATATTGGTATCCCAAGTCATATCTCCGAGGTGAGGGAGCCAAGACCAATAGCTAGATGTAACATTCAGGGGTCACTCAGTGACCACATGATATCAGGCATTGTCATCTGATGCCTGGCGCAGTGGGCTATCATATTATGCAGAAAGGTGGAACAAATGGTCCCCGGCTTCACACGATATGACTTCATTTAGAAATTCACAAGGGGGACTCCGCAAACTACTGCTTCTTAGTATGTATTACAAAGAAATGATGCGTTTATAGTCTGTTGCTAAGGAGCAACTGACAGATTTTTTAAGACAGGGCTCAACCTGTGGCCCTCCAGCTGTTGTAAAACTACAACTTCCACCATGCCCTGCTGTAGGCTGTTCAGGGATGCTGGGAGTTGTAGTTTTGCAACAGCTGAAGGGCCGCAGGTTGAACATGCCTGTTTTAAGACATTCAAAGTCTATACTTGTCTCATTGTGAGCACTACTTAATAGACATCAGTGCCTCTGGGGAAAGGCAGAAATGGCTTTAATCCACAGATTTTACCTTGATCTCTACATTCATGCCTGGTCGGAGGTCTTTATCTTCAGGAATGAGAATGGTGTAAAGCTCTTGTCCGCCAAGTCCCAATGCTTCTGCATTTTCTCCTGGTAAATACTGCAGAGGTATAATTCCCATTCCTACAAGGTTACTACGATGGATACGTTCATAGCTTTCAGCCAGGACAGCCTTAATTCCCTGTAGGAAAGAGCAAAGTGCTTTATAAAGTGAATAAAACACGATCTGTGGCCAAGGCTAAAAGGGCAGGCTGTAAAACCAGACACACACCAATGAGTTCAATGTGAGAAACTCGCAGCGTGTCAGTGTGAGGTCCTGTTCTGACCTCTGCTTTTCTGACAGGATCACACAGCATTATACTGATTTAAAATGATGTGTGACCCTGAATTATGCTGAAAGCATTATGTCAGTGTAATACAATAGATTTCAGATCTCACAGGGACACAGCCTTATAAATCGTTATAAAGCTATGCGATCCTATCAGAGGAGCAGAGGTCAGAACTGACACACGCTACGAGTTTCTCACATTGAACTCACTGGTGTGTGTCTGGCCTGAAGGGTTCATTGCAATGAAGGAAATGAGCATAAGAAAGGGCGGGCGACGTTTAATGACAGCATATTAATCCAATGTTCCCAAGATTAGGAAAGCCACAAATATCCACTGGTAACAAGACTACCTAGATCAGACATACCAGTAAGAAGGGCCCTTTGGCTGCCCAGTCTCTGGAGCTTCCAGATCCATACTCCTTGCCAGTAAGAAGGATTAGATTCTGTCCAGCCTCTATGTACCTTTCAGCTGCATCAAAAATATCAAGCTAGAAAAAAATGCAAATATGATCAAGAAACGTTCACATAACACCAAGGCTAGAGATTCTGCATGAACCAAAAGGGCAAGGTGTACAGAGTGTGAAGAGCCTCCACTTACTGTTTCATTGGATGGTAAGTGGATGGTTAATGGGGCCTGCTTGCTGATGAACTTGTTGAACAAACGAATGTTGGCAAAGGTTCCTCGTGCCATTACTGCATCATTACCTCTGCGGGATCCATAGGAATTGAACTCCCTTGGCGTTAAGCTGTGGAAAAGACAGATACAGTGTTCAACTGTAAATGGTGTAAAGCAAGAAACTATGTCAGTGCTGTAAAGGTGGCCATAGACGAGAAAAGGTCACTGACAAATATTCTATTCACAGGCATTTCAAAGTAGGGGAGTTAAAAGATACGTAGGTCGATGTATGCGGTTTATCTAAAGGAAGCAATGGGATAAGATATGTTGGATTTTAACCTTGTGACCCTAATGAGATGTTTGGTGGATCACCAGACCCCATCAAAATTAGCTTACCTGGCGGTGTACTACTGAACTATATTTATAAATTGAAAGATTTGTGCAATTTGGGCACCTGTTCCAATTTAAGATCAGCTGTCATCACAGAGGTAAATAGTCAATGAGTCTTCAGGCAGGGTAGATGAAGGCCACTCCTGTATATAGACTTACTGGAAGTACTCCATGATATGGAGACTTATTGGCAATGCTCTATGGGAAATGAATATGCAAAGAGGTATCTCCCAAGAAAGGGGCAACTTTCAATAAGTGGCGCTGGCAAGATAGTTCTGTTTCTTGGTAGATACCTCTTTGCATAAGATGCTAAATAAAACCCATGTGTACCTGGTCTTCCAGGATAGAGTCACTCATGGGTTCCCACTATTTAATCCATATCCTTAAAGGAGTATTCCCATTACATACAATGGGGGCATATCTCTAGGATATGCCCCCATTGTCTAATAGGTGCGTGTCCCACCTCTGGGACCTGCACCTACAAGGAGAACGGAGCGGGTTTCACAGGGTCCGTCCACCACCAAGCGCTTCTCCCCACTGCTCCCATACAAGTGAATGGGAGCGCACCGCGCATGCGCAGCCCCCGCTTCCATTCATTTCTATGGGGCAGACGAAAATAGCCTAGCCAGCGCTCCGCTATTTTCGGCGGCCCCAAAGAAATTAATGGAGGGTGGCTGCACATGTGCAGTGCGCCCTCCATTCATCTCCCCCCTCCGGGACCCGCACCTGTCAGACAATGGCAGAATATCCTAGTGATATGCCACCATTGTATGTGATGGTAAAACCCCTTTAATAAAGTATATGTATAAAGGCTATCTGAGCCTGTCAAACTATTTAACGATCATAGCAGTGATATAACTGGGTAAGTCACCCCTATATGGATTATAAAGTTATTACATTTCAGTCCTTACAGGAGACTGTAAAATAATTATTATGCTGAAAATACACAATTCTGTTTTTGATGCTGTTTTGAGACCCACAGTCAGAAGGAGTGTAAGCTCTTCCTTTATATTTCCCATTCTTCTTGGTTCACAAAATTGCATTAAAGGGATTCTACCACCTGGACATTTATGGCATATGCCATAAATGTCCGATAGGTGTGCTTGCTTGGTCATTTACAGAGGTCCCACAGAAGTGAATCGAGAAAGCCACTTCTTCATTCCCGGCAGCATAAGATGGGACTACCTTCTCAAGATAGGAACGGGTCCAAGAAGTGGGACCCACACCTATCGAACAATCTGTTTAAACAGCAAACGTGTTTCCAGCCTAAAAAGACATAGATTAACATAAAACAAAGAACATTCAGACTTTGCGTGCTAAAGGTTATCCTGCTTACCCTTTGTTAGTTAGGTATCGGGCTGCAGGGCTGTTTCTTGCAATGTTTCCGGCAGGAGAAATGTGGTCAGTAGTTACAGAGTCACCAAGGTTTAGGAGGACATAAGCATCAGTGATTGGTTTGGAAGGTACAAGTTCCATTGTCTAGTGAAAACAATATTATCTGTCAGTGAGGAAGTGGCAAAAACATACATTACCTTTCTGATTAGGCAATTCTACAAATCAATTTCAACCTGACATCTTTGAACATAAGCATTGAAGAGAAGATTATTCTAACATTTAGGTCCACTCAGAAGAAATGACTGTTCAGGGTGTCAACCACATTGTGTCAAGATATACACCTAAGCAAAAAAGATCTAGTAAGATTTCTTGTACGTGATCGATCTGATCACCATCGCCACTGTTCCCTGTGCGAATATTGGATCTCCTCTAACTTCAAAAATAATTCCTTCTATCTGTATTCCGACTTTACGGTGTTAGACTATTGGGGAATTAGGTTTAAGCAATCCCTCAATATCGTATTAGCCATATGTAAAATCCAGTTGACTGATCCCAGTTTTTTCATATAAACCTTCTTGGCCAGACTTCCGTTGGTTATAGATTGTGTAGTAAATGAAGATTACATCCTTGATGGGTTTTAGGGGAGCAACTTTAGGCTGGTGTTGCACATAGTTTCTTTTTGCATTCTGCAGTTTCTTGTGATTACGGTATTTGTAGGTGTTTTTTGACACGTTTTTATGCCGTTCCAGATTATGCATGGAAATATTAAACTCAGGACAAACATTTATTCTAGCAGCGTTTGTTCACCCTTGAGGTGGATTTTTTGGGTCAATGTATATTATATATATATATATATATATATTTTTTTTTTTTAATCACAGGATGCTCTAGGTCTGGCATTTTTTCCCCTTATTTAGGTTTTCCTCTCACATACCTCCATTTTGCAGCTTAAAAAAATAAATAAAAAATCTGCCTAAAATATGTCAAGACGTCCTGTTCTTTGACAGGAGCCACATAGTCCACTGACACAACAGACTGGAAATGACTTCTATGGGAGATTTTTCTAGCCATGCTCTGTGACCTGTGCAGAGGTCAGGAGGGTGTAGATAAGCTGTGATATCATCTATTATCAATGGTGGATCCTGCGTTATGTCTACGGAGGTCATAGTAATTCTGCATGTGCATGTGATGGTTTCTGAAAAGTTACCTGTACGGAACAGGACATCTTAACATATTTCAGCTGTAGTTGTCAGTGTGAAAACTGCACAATTTTACGATTTTTCCTAAATATAGTTAGCGACAGGCACAATTAAAAAATTAGGAAATATTCTAAGAAAATATGTTTAACATAAAAACATGATTTAAACAGGTCATGTTTCTACACACTCTTTAAATCCTCAAAGTTTGCACTTTAAATGAAATAATAATTATGCAATGATAATAAGCAGTGTCTGTCCTAAAGTTTACACATACCAAGCTGTCGAAGAACGGTGGAGATTTGATATATGTTGATTTTGGATCCCAAGGATATAACTGATCAGTAGGTGCCTTCAAGTTATTCCAGCTCTCATTGACTTTCTGCAAGACAGAATACTTTCAGATGACTCGAGAATATGAAAAATGTAAATCAATCCCGGCTCGTTCTGCTCTGTTAATCTAGCTGCCTTACAGCTGGTGGCATAGGGACAGAGCCTGTTAAGAGCTCATTTGCATCCCTTTCTTCCCAGAATTCCAGAGGAGCATGTATGGCCGACTAAGGCGCTCTCTCCCCAAGGAGAGAAAGTAACCACCTAATGGCTGCAAAAGACTAGTGCAGCTACAGGCAGGGGCAGCAATACTCTAGCCCAGGGATGGACAACCTGTGGCTCTCCAGCTGTTGCAAAACTACAACTCCCACCATGCCCTGCTGTAGGTTGATAGCTGTAGGCAGTGTGGGCATGCTGGGAGTTGTAGTTTTGCAAGAGCTGGAGAGCCTCAGGTTGGCCATCCCTGCTTAGCCTATACAGAGCTCAGTGCAGCTGCAGGGGAGTTTGTACTCCCATTCATGGCTCTGTATGAGAGTATGGATCCTAAAGTGCAACAGGCACGTCCTAGTTCATCTCTACACAGCAAATGTGTGTGCACACCTAATCACCGTGTGCAGCGGTGCCAGAGTGGGTTAGTTACTGTCAAGAGGAACCAGTACAGTACAGACTGGTGGGGAATTGGGAACTGTCCGAACAAGAGTGCGGAGAAAAAGGGGGGAAATCAGTAGCTATTTATAATGTAATTTGAGACTGGCACTCCCACATCAGAGTTAAATGTCAATCATAGCAGTAATATATGGATTATTCACAATATTTATTAGATCACATGAAATAAAAACATATAATAAAACCAATCACAATGGAAGGCTTAATAGTTGCTGCAGCAAATATATACGGTGTTAAAATAAATAAGAATATATAAAAAGTCCAATAAAAAATATCCAAAAAAAGGGGAAAACAAAAATCCCTGGATAATTAGTAGAACCAAACTTGTTTCGGGGATCTCTTTCGAAACACGTTTGGTTCTACTTAGTATATTCCCAACAGGACATCCTCACTGGAAGCCCGTGCGCCAATATTCCGATATATACAAAAATTGGAGCGCTCCAGAAGAACAGAAAGAAAAGTTCGGAAGATCGGCCACCTAAACTCGGTCAGTATAAGTCCACTTCTTGCGAGTACAAGCCTAGGTCACATGACCAGACCCGAGATTTCAGCACAACAATCGAGGCAGCGCACGAGCAAGGTAAGACGCCGAACAATTTAACCGCGGATGAAGTAAAGTTACCGTGAGTAAAAACTGGATTCTCTTCTTTATATTTATACCCATTTAATACTGGAGAACCATCTGCTATTACTATCTATAAGAGAACCAGCCCAATATACAGTCAAATAGAATGACACAGACATAAGGAGTGTACAGATTGGGAATACCGCATCACAGCTTTGGTGGATCTGTTCAGAACTGTTCCTTTATTCCCTATCCAGGGAATTTTGTTTTCCCCTTTTTTTGGATATTTTTTATTGGACTTTTTATATATTCTTATTTATTTTAACACCGTATATATTTGCTGCAGCAACTATTAAGCCTTCTATTGTGATTGGTTTTATTATATGTTTTTATTTCATGTGATATAATAAATATTGTGAATAATCCAGATAATACTGCTACGATTGACATTTAACTCTGACGTGGGAGTGCCAGTCTCAAATTACATTATAAATAATTTCTTCTTGTTCGATTGAGTGAATCAACTGAGACTAGAGCACCCATTCCAGATTTGTCAGAGGGGTAAGCTTTTTGTCAATACTATATTTCCTTTGAAATCATTAGCTAGTGTGTTATTTTATACATTAAAAAAATAATACATTCTAAACCCTAAAAAAAACTAATATATATATATATATATATATATATATATATATATATATATAAACAGCAGCCCCTTTAAGTCAGAGAAAGGGTGTTCAGCTAAATATACCATAAATGTGCCATCAATGGGACATCCACCAATTACAAGAAAGGAAGAGCCAAGTCACAATTTCTGTGGAAGACATGCCTGTTTTTGTGTGTCACACTCCTACCTCCATACATAAAGGAATGGGCTGTTCTCAGGGTTGATAGTCTGACTGCTATCTCATATGCCATGAAGGTGCTTTGTTTTAAAATGCATGGAGCTGAGCTACAAAACCTAAAAGCCCCCCATACACAGTGTATGGTCAGGGAAACCCACCTTTCTCAGCAGGATCCTCTCAAACTGATGATGGTGTTGAAGATAAAGTTTGGGCTACATACATTTTTCGCCTGATCCTTATGTTCTACCAGTGGATAAGTGTTTTTTTTCCCTCTCTCCCCATAGAACGCACATACATGTTCATATGAACCAAAAGTGCATGTGTAAGAGCGGGACGGGCGACAGCCATTACATGTGTATGGCCAGTTTAACATTAGCATCACTGCAGCCACCTCCTCAGGGTTCTGTACAATACAATTAAAGCTGGCTCAATACCTCGATCTTTTCATACACCTCTTTGAACATTCCAGGGATGACATATTTGCGTTCCACAGCCTGAATTTCATCTCTTGTGGGCCAGATATCCCTTAAGAATACTGGCTTGCCATCAGCATTGATACCTAGGAAAATTGTAAGACAGGGACAGTAACGGACAAGGAAAGAGTCTCGTAAAGCATCTGCCACCTGAAGAATGTTGTCAAATGAAATTTAAAAAGTGTATACGATAAAGCCTCTTCAAAAATTGTAAAATGCCCCCACCCCCCTGAATAATGTCTGTTAATGGGCAAAGTTTGACCCGTCTCAGGCTTTCTTCACAGTTTTTTTCTGGAGTTTTTTTTTTTTTTGCCACACCTAGCACATGCTGCATTTTGGAAAAGAATAGCAGCTAAAAAAATAACAACAATTCCCTACTGAACATCTGGTTGCTGCTATCTTTAAGAAAAAATGTGGAGTTTTCCCCAAATGTTAGATTTATGCTATAAAACTGCCATAAATACACTGATTAATCTCACTCTATATCCCATTGTAAATAATAAAGCTATGGATGCCTGCAGGCACCACTAGGGGGAGCTCACTACATATGAATTTATACAGCTACAATAGAACTCAACAGCAGGTGTAAAAACCTGTGAGTAGGGCTGCAGGACATTCATTTAGATAGAACAGGAAGCAGTTCTGTGCCAGGCCCCCCTTCCACGTAGGCCCCTGTGGCAGTCATTTAGTCTCCGTGGAAGGTACACCACTGGCTTGAAGGCTGTTGCAGCAGAAATATCTTGACTGGTAGGAAAAGGCACCATGGCTTACTGAGGTGTAAACTAATGCCACATTTATAAGGCAGCCTAGAGACATTTTCTTATAAAAAGACCGGGCAGGAACAGATGTAAAAAAAAATACACCAATTCAGCTTTTGACATTATATTCACAATTATTTTATGAAACTCCCCAGAAATACAACACCCAGGATATGAAGTACTTAACTCGGTCATCATCAATTCTAAGTAATCGAAGGTCTAAACTAATCAGTGCCGCTTATCACATTAATACTGATTCCAAGTAGATGCCAGTGTAGAAGAGCTTACCCAGAGGCTCGGTCTCAAAGTCAATCCTGATGGTTCCAGCTATGGCATAGGCAATGACGAGAGGTGGTGAGGCCAAGTAGTTTGCACGTGTATTTGGATGAACACGGCCTTCAAAATTTCTATTGCCAGATAACACACCTACAGCCACTAGGTCTCCCTGCAGATACAAGAGAATAGAAGGGAAATAGCAGCGGTCGGGACACAATATTTGCCTTGTTCTATAACAATTTTAAAAAAATCCATATTTTTTAAATTAAAAATATAGATAATTAATCTGGAGGAATTTAGAGAGATTGGACTGAAGACAAAACAGCATAGAGGACACACTGTCTGGTCCTGAAGGATGGTCAGATGAAAGTTCTTGAGGTCACTGCCTGCAGAAATTAGAGGTACTACACATGCATTAAGCTTATTTTGTAGACCAGTTTTGCATTTTGAATGAGTGTATTATGGGCACATTTTTTACACTGATAGTATGGCAGAGTGTTCAAGTCAGCCACGGGTGTACCGACAGAAGCTCACAGCAGCAGAGGAGTCTGTGATCAGGAGACCGTGATCAGGCTGGAACACTGGGATAATACCGGTGCAAAAATGTGCCTAAAAGAAGCCCCCGCAAAACTGGCCTTTGTGCAACTCTCCAAAAGGTCAAATTATTACAGTGGTATAAAAACCTTGACCTGACCAGTGAGGTGTCCAATTAATGCCAAGCTGTACCTGAGTAATGGCTTCCACAACAGATTCAGGCAAAGGTCCACTGTTTCCAATGCATGTCATGCAACCATATCCTACAACATCAAAGCTGAGAAAAAGAAGGACTTAATATACATACTTGCAATGCAAACAATAAAGAGGTTTGTTTCTGGCAGGTGAACCACCCCAGTGTTGCCCATTGTATTGGTGCCAGATTGCAAATTAAAGGGAGTTTGACTATGCAATGTAGTAGTGTGAATATGCACCTTTAGGGTCCATTCACACGTCCGTAATGTGTTTTGCGGATCCGGCAATGTGCGTTACACACGTCACCAGCACTCTCATAGAAAATGCCTTTTCTTTGCCGCAATTGCAGACAAGAATAGGACATGTTCTATTTTTTGGTGGAACGGAAGTACGGATCCGCAAATGCGGATGCAGACAGCACATTCCGGCCCCATTGAAAATAAATGGGTTCGCACCTGTTCCGTAAAATTGCGGAACGGATGTGAACCCATTTTGCGGACGTGTGAATGGACCCTTATTCTGCCTGGTTATGCTACTGGAAAGGCCCATGAGGTGGTGCGTCACTGTGAAGTGCTCTCTATACTGGGTTGCTTCACAGCTCCTCTATCTAGTGGTCTCCTGACTGGACGCTTCATCTGTCAGTCAGAGCAGTGGGAAGGGGCAGTGAAGTAGAGAGCACAGCACAGTAAAGCACCACCTTCTGAGTACTGGCAGGAGCAGAACCTGGCAGAATAAAAGTTCATATTTACACTACTCTGGATAATAAAACTCTACAAAAAGCATGTTTGTATTGCTCTCCCCAGCCCCTACCTAGTGCTGTCAGCAGTTTAGCACCATCAAAACTGATAGCTGACACTCTCTAAGTATAGCAACAGTTGGATACTGTATATTACCAACATCCCAACATAAATATATTTTCGGCAAGGATGGTTTATTCCAATGGTCTACAACCTGTGGATCTGAAGCAACTGTGAAATTACAACTCCCACCATGTAGTTTTGCAGCAGCTGGAAAGCCACAGGCTGAAGATCACTAGTAGAGATGAGCGAATTTAATATTTTGAAATTCGTTCACACTTAGTTTGGTGGTAAAAGGTGAATTGCGTTATGGATTCCGTTACCATGGAGCATAACGCAATTCTATGACGGAATGCGTAACTGAATGCTTTTAGAGGCATTCCGTTATTCATTCCGCTATAATAGAAGTCTATGGGCTGCAAAATGGATCCGTCCTGTTTCCGTTATGCAGGGGAGTCGCTGATCTCTAATCACTAGTTTAGACAAAGGCCCTTTCTAACAAGGGAGACCACTATTAGCTGGAAAGTACGGGCAACAGAATTTTATGGCATCAAAATCGGTGGCATTTTTGAAAATGTGTCTACTGTATCTTAATGCTTCTTGCTTCAACTTTGCAGCACCAATGATTGCGGGAAGGAAAAGAGAAACAGACGACATGGACGTCCCATCAAGGTGGTGTCCTGAAACTGCCAAAAGGGACTTTTAGTCCAGTTTTAGCAAGCAATGACATCACTAGAACAAGGCACCATTTGCTGACTGGTGGGGATCCAATTGCAGGCCGTTCCATGGTCCATTTGGCATTTTCTCTGGATGAAGCCACTCCTATCAAGTGGCATAGATTTCCCAATGGACAGAGTTGCGATGCCTGCACAGTGACTGGCTGAGAGAGTGGAAGTGCAGCAGTGGTGGGGGTTGAACTATGCTATCACTTGCCAAGTATAGAAAACTCCTTTAATCATTTTTGGAAAGTGTGCCTAATATGTAGAAGGCTGTAATAGACAAGATTTTTTATGGACACATACCCAAGTTGGGAAAGGTACGGCATGACGCCACTGTCCCTGAGATAATACGTCACCACCCCACTGCCAGGAGACAGGCTTGTCTTGATATAAGGCTTCACTGTTAGTCCAGCTTCCACAGCATTTTTGGCCAACAAACCTAACAAATGGAACAAAACTTTTAAAGCTAAAAAGAACAGACAGAAAAACTAATCTGAAATCTGCCATCTTACCAAAATGTGGCTAAACAAGGAAAGATGATAAATACCGACATGTCCGGGTCAAATTAAGCAAAAACCAGAAAGAAAGAAGCGATATAAACATAAAAGGAGGAGAGGTGCTCACCCGCGCCCAGCATGACAGAAGGGTTACTAGTGTTGGTGCAGCTGGTAATAGCAGCTATGACCACCGAGCCATGAGCCAGCTCATAATCTGCATCATTATAGGAGAATTTCACTTTATCATTATGGTGTCCCTGAGGAATATGGAAGCCTTTAAACCCTTGCTGTGGAATACAAGAAATAAGAAAAGGCATTTTACAGTACATCAAAACGGTCTAAAAATATATGACGTTTCAGGTCCAAAGCCTGAGGCTGCACTACTGAATGATTCCAACAACATATCCTCCTCCAACGGTGTTCCTATGGGGACCTGGTGTGGCAAATTACCAAACACAATGCCTCCAGCCTAACAGGATATGAAGCCAAGCAAACAGACATGTTAATAGGTTTTCTAGTAGTCGAGCCTCAGGTTTTCAGCCTGTAACATCAAGCAATTAAATCGGTAAATAAATGGTATTAAAAATGGTTTTCCCATTTTTAATGTAACGAAAATAAATTAAAGGGGTTTTCCGAGATTCTAATATCGATGACCGATCCCCAGGATACGTCATTATTATCAGATTGGCGGGGTTCCGACAGCTGGCACTGCCTGGCATCAGCTGTTTAAAGTCAAATTACCAAGTACAGCACCATCAAGCTGATAGCAGCTATGCTTGGTATTACAGGTCAGCCCCATTCGGCACTTATCCAAACAGATGATTGGTGGGGATACCAGGAGTCTGACCTTTGCCGGTCGGATACTGGTGGCCTATCCTTAGGATCAGTCATCAATATAAAAAGCTCAAGCAAATCTGCTATATAAACTGTAATTTCTTACCTTGGCTCCTAGGCAGCTCTCAAAGTCCGTTTTCATGTCAGACACCACTACTTTATCCTGAGGCCTCTTGGGTCCACTACAACAAGGTACCACCGTATTCAGATCCAGCTCAAACACCTGTGTGATCATTCAGAACAAATCGCTAAAGACATCCATACTATATAGGACACCTGCCTAGATTATTCATTCATTAGAAATAACGTTTCCAATATTACCTGAGTGAAGTCAGGGTCCTGTTCAGTGTTACTGAAGTCCCTGAATAGCCCAGCGGCCTCCAAATACTTCTGAATGTACTTCACTTTATTCTCTTCACGACCTGTGCCATGGATATACAGCACTCTCATTTAGAAGCCCATTCTCCACAAGCCGTGAATGGCACATAATCTAGCTCAGAAAGGGGCATACCTAGAGGAATGTTTGGTTGGATGGAAGTTTTCGTCTTTGTAGATGCAGTGGTGCTGGGGGTAGTCCTGCTGTGACTAATGAGTGGCCTGCTGAAAGTGTGAGGTGGGCTTGCTGTGACCATTAGTGGATAGGCTGCTACGACTCGATGGGGAATCAGCGGCAGACTGCAGTCCGCTGGGCTGGGTGAAATGATTCTGAGGGCCCGCCCTCTGTGTATATAGGACTTTAAGAACCCTGTTTGACTAGGGGTCCATTATTGTCAGAGCTTGGGCCCACTGGAGGATCCTCTGGTGGGCCTGCTGTGATTACAGCGAGAACTAGGGGAATATGGAACACCATTTTTAGTACTAGAGCTCTAAATATCAGGGGAACTCACTCTGACTATGGGGAGGGGGGACCACAAGTAACCTTTTTTTAACGTGCACCAAGTGCTCCCCAACCAGGCTGTCTGGGTCTTATCTTTTAAAGCCGACTCCTAGACTTGGCTGAGATTTGTCCAGGCCTGCTTTAAGCGCTTAACAATATATGGGCTTTACATCTTGCATTCAAAGCTCACAAAGTCTTATCCACTCCTTTCAAGATTTTTAATTTAATCCCCAATTAATAACTGCATAAGGAAAAAAAAAAAAAAAAAACTGTACTCCACTAACAAATACCAGTAAGAATGCCATTTCCTCACACCACAGCATACCAGACATGGTAAGCAGGGACAAATAACCAAAGGGTGTAAAACATTTGATTTGTAGGATTAGTAGAGGCACAGCTTTTCCCACAAAGGAAGGCACACAGCCAAAAATCCGGATATATTGCTTCTCTGCTCCTAAACCACACGTTACACTTTTCTTTTACCACGGTAAAGGGTCGCTCTTACCGGTTTGCTGTAGATACTGAATGCTGACTAGATCAACGGGGAAGAATGCTGCAGTGGCTCCATACTCAGGACACATGTTGGCAATAGTGGCACGATCAGCAATGGAGAGTTGTGCCACACCAGGGCCAAAAAACTCTACAAATTTACCCACGACCCCAACTTGACGGAGGTGCTGCAAAAAAACAAAAACAAAAAATCATATGACATGGCTTTATTTCTACAAGAAGTGTTTCCAACTATGGGCATTTTAAGGGCATAAAGCTGCATTAAAAAAAATGAAGAATAATTGAAAGGGTGCAATGAATTTTCTACTTTCACAGTTGTGTAAGGCTGGATAGAGCCATCTCTCTACATTCATGACCTGCTATATATGTCTGTATTATTATGTATTATAAGTCATTAGGTGGAAAGCTCAGACACTGGCATCGCTCAGGGATGCAGGACATTCCTCTTAGGCCTTATGCACATGACCGTATGTACCCATTACCTCCGTATTTTTTGCGGACCCGTCGACTTCAATGAGTCTTTAGTCGGCATTTTGCGGACATGTTCTATCGTTTTGTGGAACGGACATACAGATGCAGAAAGCACATGGATGATGGGACCAAGGACCCACTGAAGCCAATGGGTCTGTAAAAAAACGCAGATGCAACACGGATGGTATCTGTATTTTGCAGATCTGCAGACTGCAAAATACATTACGGTTGTGTGCATGAGGCCTTACTGGTAAGTATGCAGCTCGAAGGTAAGAAAAGACTAAAAACAAGCAGATTCACTGGTAACGGAGAAGTCACCAGTAAGAATTTTTGTGAGCAAATGAACCAGATAAGAACAAAAGGGCTACCTTAGTCACTGTAAGCACAATGTCTGTAGAGGTCACTAAATGGTGAGGGCTCCCCAACAATTTATATCCAATGACTTCAGGTAGCACCATACTGATTGGCTGGCCAAGCATGACTGCTTCAGCTTCAATACCTCCGACACCTGATTAAACAACCACAAATACATAACAGGGATTAACAAATGCCAAGACACAGCAAACAAATAAGCCTGCAAAATGGACCTACAAAAAAATAAAATAAAAAAAGTTCACAAAGGGCTAATATCTAGATTCGCTCTTTAAAGGGGTCATCCGCTCCTTTCCTACTGATGGCCGATCAGTTGTTGCTCTGGTGCAGGAACTCCAGGGCTCTGTCCATCATGCTTGTAACTGCAGTGCTGCTCCTCTCAACTTCAACGGGAGCAGAACTGGACTAACCAGCTCCATCCTCAACACAGGGCAGTGTAGTCCCGGCAACAGAGCTAGTCTTAAACAGATGATTGGTGGGGGACCCCCACCAATCAGATATTATAGGCCTATCCTGAGGACAGGCCAACAATAATAAAGAAGTGGACAGTCCTGTCATAGGGTTTGCACCCCATCAATTATATTACAGTCTTGACTGTTATCAGGAGACACCAAGTTGGCCTATTTTAACCTATGCGTATACCTGGTAGCTCACACGCAAAAAACAAAAAAAAACAAAAAAAAAAAATAAAAAATGGTTGTTTGGTTAAACAGTGTCTGACTCCATGATCTTCAGAATATCCCAGCAGTTCATAGCCTTAGCTTCCTCACTACTGGACTATTTATCTATCAGATGCACCATGAAAGTGGTTCCTACATACCTTTGTTGTGTTAACTTACAGCAACACTAAACTTACCCCAGCCAAGAACTCCAAGCCCATCGATCATTGTGGTGTGCGAATCTGTCCCAACAAGGCTATCAGGATAGTAGAGGCCATCCTGGTCAAAGACTACCCTGGCCAGATACTCCAGGTTGACCTGATGAATGATGCCAGAACCTGGCGGGATGATTCTCATGTTCTGAAAGGCCTGTGATCCCCACTGGAATTAAAATGAGCACAACCATGTCAACAATAATCTAGAGTATTACATTCAACACCTGACCGTACAACAGTCCAATAGTAATACCGTTCCAATGCTTTGTTACAAACTCACTTTCAGAAACTCAAATCGTTCTCTGTTCCTTTCGAATTCCAATTCCTGATTCTTTTGTAAGCTGTCTTCCCTAAAACACATGACATAAGAAGGAGGAGACGGGCAGATAAAGGGGACATTTATTTTTCTGAAATTAAACACATTGGCTAGGCATGCAGAAGGTGACATCTATAGATACCTCCCGATAAATGATACCCATCAGTGAGGGTGTAAAGGTATCAAGCTCCTAGAGTGAGGCATGCATTAAACCCATGCACAGATTTCACATGCAAAAGACAGACTGCTCAGGAACCGTCTCACCTCCTGTTGAAATCAACTTGTATGGAATGATCAATCACCAAGTCTGCCGGGCAAACTGGGTTGATTTTTTCTGGATCTCCTCCCAATCGCTTTACTGCATCCCGCATTGCTGCAAAATCCACCACGGCAGGGACACCGCTGAAAACAAAAAGCACATATAAGACACAGACAAAGAATCACTAGGTCTCTATGTATTAACTACAATACATAAACTGACTGATGGGGAAAGTAGTTTCTCTCTGCAACTGCCGTGTCCTCTGCACTTTGTTTGACACGGCCAAGTCTGATGGCGTTTTTACTGTCTGGCCCCATCACTGTGCAGAGGACGCAGCAGTTGCAGAGAGAGCAGAGCCTCTAGGTGTAACGACAATGCCCCTGTTGCATGTATTAAAACGTCATGTTTCTCAGCAATGGGGCCACATATGAACATGGGACCAACACAGATGCCTTCAGCTGCCAAGTGCACATGTAACAGGTCAGACAGTTTCATCTGCTGAACCCATTGTCAGACGAGCCTACTGAGAACATCAGGTTTGGATGACAGTCTAATGTGTGTGTGTGCAGCTCCTGACTCTCCAGACAGATCATGGCCAGAGATAAGCCCCCAGAAGTGTCTGGCAGCAGCTCTCTCTTCTCTCCCCATTGAAAGATAGCTGTCGGCGGAATGACCGGAATGACCGTTGTGCTGACAGTTCTTGAATATGTATGGCCACGTGGGGCTTTCTGCAATACAGTGTAAAATGAGTGGTATTCCCTGCTCATAGCTTCAGGTGGCGCCTGTTTGTACAGGCTTGTATGCTATAGATGTAAAACTGTGTTTGCCTGATATTAATATTCTGTTGTGCCCAGAACAGTTAAAGGGCTAGATTCGCACGACTGATGTTGAAAAACACAAAAAATAAATAAATAAAAAACCATGCGGATTCTGTTCTGATTTTAAGCACAAAATTAAAAAAACGTTTTCTCATGCGGTTTTTAATGTGTTTTTTTTTTTCTTTAATCAATGGGTGTTCACTCTAGTACAAAGCTGCATTTTCAGCCTGAGGTTTTTGAAGAGGATCTGTGCCAAAAAAGGGCAGAAAAACTAACAAAAAACGCATGGACTTACATGGAGCTGTTTTTTATGCTTCCCATTCATCAGCACAGATTCTGCCACAAGATAGGACATGCTTTTTTTTTTTTTTATGCGTGGAAAAAAGCAAGTGCTACTTCCCATAGAAATTATTGGGAGGCTGCTTTGAGGCGTTTTTTTGGAGCCGATTTTGAGGCAGAAACATAGCACACCGGTTTTACTATAACTTATTCAAGCAACTGGTATAAGATGGGCTTCTCACTCCGATGCGCAGGGTATGGGAACGCCAGTCTTGATAAATCTCCCTCTATGTGAACAGTACAGGCTCTAATGTGGAGGATGAGTGGTCACATGATCCAGGAAGTTTAATCCTTTTGCCTCCCCCTGCCAGAAGTGATGGCGCGTCACTAGTCTCACATTCTCCTCTTTTCCCACCATCTCCATTTCCCCCCAGCCTCCCACCCACCTCTGTAGTATGCTGTCCAGACCCTTTCAACCCCATGACCATTGATGAACCAAAATGCCAGGCCCCTTTCCCACACGTGACCATTGACTTACTGACACATAAAAGAAAGCATGAATAGTAATAAAGTACTGGAATTACGTGAAATCCTGCAGAATAACCCTTGCTGGACGGAACGGGACCTCCACATTCTCATACTGAGTGACTTTCCAGTTCAAGATGTTATCAACATCTTTGCTTTTCACCAGAAATTCATCACAGTTCCTGATGGCTGACTCAAGAAGGACTCGAATGGAGAAGGGTAAACGGGCTGAAAAGAAATAGGTTATTAGAGCTTTAACAGCCATTGCAAAAAAAGGAGTAGTAGAAATAGTAGAGTAGAGTAGAGTATGAAATTAGAAAACCTAAAAGGGGAAACTCAGTGAAAATTATGTTCTGACAGGTCATATATGGTGTACATCTGAGAAGTCTCCACCACCAAAACAAAAGGGGTTTGTGAAGGAACCAATTTTTGTGGATACAAAATAGAAGGTTAAAAAGGAGTCCGGAGAACAGTTTATGAAGGCTTCTGTTAGCTAAAGTCTTCTGACACGGCATTGAGGGATGGCTCTACAGTCCCATTAGTTTGAATACTGGTTGGTAAACTGGAGTCTCCAAGGTAAACGATTAAGGCTACTTTCACATTAGCGTTTTTTTTGCGGATCAGTCATGGATCTGCAAAAATGCTTCCGTTACAATAATACAACCCCATGCATCCGTCATGAACGGATCCGGTTGTATTATGTCTTATATAGCCATGACGGATCCGTCTTGAACACCATTTAAAGTCAATGGGGGCGGATCAGTTTTCTATTGTGTCATAGAAAACAGATCCGTCCCCATTGACTTACATTGTGTGTCAGAACGGATCAGTTTGGCTCCGCTTCGTCAGGCGGACAGCAAAAGGCTGAACAGATCTCACAAACCGAAAGCCAAAACGCTACTGTGAAAGTAGCCTAAAAAGGCACAGAAGAAGTTGGAAGACCCCTGCTCGTCCCTTCATTCTAATGCGGATGATAGCTCACAGATCCGAACAACACATTAACGGAGAGGTAAACTTGTAGTTCATAATAAGTATCTTCTCCTATGACTTGAAAGGTTGACTCCCTGCTATCATACCACTTATCCTGTGGAGAGGCGATACATGCCGTTCATAGTTATGCAACCCTTTAAAGTTGTCCTCCTGCGACTGACCCGCTCTAACCCTCAGCGTCACACTTATCTACAAAATGTATCACATACCGTATCTTGCATCGTTCAACTTATGGAGACTGAAAAAGGTCTTCTTGGGCTCCGCAGGGTTGAGTGGCTCCACCAAGTGCTGAAAGGGGTTACTCATAATTCTTCTTTCAAGCAGACCTAAGAAAACATGGGCAGTTATCAGATACATTCATCATTCTTTTTTTGTAGCAAACATGTCCGGCCTTGCTTGGTAAACCAACATAAAATTGACTGTAAAAATGAGAACTTGGCTGCAGTGGTGACAAATATAGTTTGGCTGGGGACATGGTCTACCATTAAACCACTCCAATCAAAAAGAAACTGAAATGACTTTTTATTGAATGCCCACACCCTGCCTCCTGAAACAGAAGATTCGTACAGGGTTGGCATCTGGCGCCGTATGGGCACAGCCACATGCTCTGCTGCAGCCAATGGTGATGTGCCAATTGTGGCCACATCACTGCTAAACCCCGTCAATGGCTGCAGTGGAGCACCTTATGTCAACACTGCGGGGACCGGAGCGCCGGGGAGCAGTTAAGTATGAATCTTCTGTTTCAGGAGGCAGGCTGCGGGCATTAGATAAAAAGTAATGGACAGCCCCTTGAAAGTGGATGGCTCATCTCAGACACTGATGGCATATTGTTAGGGTCTGCCATCAATGTCCCATCTCCAGAATAGGGCCTGCCAAACGCGTATGAACAGCACAGCTGCCCTCCATTCACTTCCGGGGGCCCCATTCTGGAGAATGAAGTGGGTCCCATAGGTGGAACCCACACCTGTTTATCATAGCGCTCTAAGATGACCCAACCTCTAACACAGGTGAGACCCCAAGGCAGCACTCTCCATGGCAGATCCTGCGAGACCACACAACACAAGATGACCAGCAGAATGGAAGGTGACATTTACAGACAATACATCGGTTTCATTTTTCTTTTTAAATATCTCCTTACTAATAATACTAACACAAGAATACATTATTGTAAGACCACCACTTCAACACTGAATGCCTGGGGGTAGAGCAGCAGCGATTCAAAAGGAAGGCTCGGGGTTAAATCTGTAGAGGCCCTGGAAGGCATGTGGATGGAGGGGGGAAATACAGTATTACCTGACGACCACTGAAAAAAAACTTTTTAAAAGGTTTGCTACAAGGCAGGTAGATCCTATGGTTGGTGATCTAAGCAAGACAAGAAAATAAAATCTAAAACGTTTGAGTGGTCTCAGGCCACAAATGGCTTGGCCCTTAAAGGGGTTGTCTTTTCTTAGACATTGATGCTAGAATATGGGACCCGCACCTATCTTTACAAGACAACCCCCGAAGCGAGCGGAGAGCAACTGTGCATGCGCGGCCAACCTTCATTCATCTTATGGCACTGCCCTGCTAGTGGCTGCGCTTGCACAGTGCACTCTCCATTGATTTCTATGGGACTTCCAAAAATAGCTTAGCCTGCTCCCATGAATGGGGAGCACATCGAGCACGCGTGGTGTGCTGTCCTTCACTTTCAGGGGCCCGTTCCAGAGATGGGTGCAGATCCCAGAGGTGGGACCTGACTGATGGCATATCCTAGTTTTATACCATGAAAGTCTGAGATGACATCCCCTTTAAAGGGGTTGTCAGAGTTTTACTTATTGATGACCTATCCTTATCACCCCTGCTGATCAGAGTTGATGAAGTGCACTGCTCTACTGCTGGACCACTGGTAAAGGTTTACTGCTGGCATATTCATTCTATAGGCTAAATATGGCGGATTGCCGAGTGTTCAAGAGCATTATTTGGGGCAGGAATGGCTGTGCTGCACATCCCAATGCGGTGGCTAGATACCACAAGTAAAACTCATTTCAACTCCTTATCTTGGTTTTACACTATCGCTATGACGTGGAGAACTTCTAAGATAGCTTCTCAAGACCCAACCCAAGTATATATGTAACAGGGAAAGGAGAGAATCTCCAACCCACAAGTAACATAGCCTAGTTCTGGAATGAAGAGGGTTAAACAAGAAAGCTTGCTCAGCAAAACTCCAGTTTCTCTATTTCAGCTTTCCACACGTTGGACTTAAAACCAGGACAAAGTTCATGGCCGCAATCTTCTCTGCTTCAGAGGAGTGTGGGACTAAAACATGAGCCCCAATATAGTGAAGAGGTTTCCTGGAGAATTTCAATTTTACTAGATAGCTTTTAACACAAAGCTTTGTAAAACCAGACAGAAATATAGAAATAGAAATATATATATATATATTTCTATAGCCTAATGATATGAATATATATTGCTGTTACGGTGGGACGTGACTATATGAACCTTACAAAGCTATGTCCATTATTTATACGTAATAAGAGGATATACAGGAAAGTGTTGTTTTTTTTTTTTAGGGTACTTTCACACTTGCGGCAGAGGATTCCAGCAGGCAGATCCGGCAATCCGGACGCAAACGGATGGCATTTGTCAGACGGATCCGGATGCGGATCCATCTGACAAATGCATTGAAATATCGGATCCGTCTCTCCGGTGTCATCCGGAAAAATAGATCCGGTATCATTTTTTATTTTTTTTCCGCATTTTTAAAGGTCTGCGCATGCGCAGACCGGAAAGCTGGATCCATTGTGTCGGAACACTTAATGCCGGATCCGTCACTAATACACTTCAATGTAAATTAATGCCGGATACGGCATTCCGGCAAGTGTTCAGGATTTTGGGCCGGAGAGAAAAACGCAGCATGCTGCGGTATTTTCTCCGGCCAAAAAACATAAGAGGGACTGAACTGATGCATACTGATGCATACGGAACGGAATGCTCTCCATTCAGAATGCATGGGGATAAAACTGATCAGTTCTTTTCCGGTATTGAGCCCCTATGACGGAACTCAGTGCCGGAAAAGAAAAACACTAGTGTGAAAGTACCTTTAGCTCATTTTACTTCTCAGTAACAGGATCGCTCACTACGTTACCGCTATACAACGCCGTCTCCAGTGGGCGGTCCTAATCACTGATGGACAGCCATAGAGGGAACGCTGTCCGTCTCCAGGTAGGACCGCCCACTGGACTCCTAAGCCCAGAATGAGCAGGTTTCAATCAATAAGTAATGGTTACGATACATCTTTTCCTATAAAACTTTATACTGCTCTGCTCAGCACCTCCTGCTCTGAAACAGGACCATCCGTATCAACCCAGGCATAGAGCCCGGCAGGCCTGATCCGGCTCATTAACACTATAGCTTTGTCCCTCTTTGTTTTAACCTGTATGCCAATTAGGGCACCAAGGGTAGGCCCTAGCCAATCGGTGAACTCTAGCTTCTTCTGAAGACCCTCCCCCTCCACTTGATTGGCATGGCCAGACATCCAATTGGTCAGCTCGCCAGGCCCCATCATCCCACGTCTGAGCAGTTCAGTAATTATCCTTGGCGCCTGAACAATACATTTTATTGTACTATCCACACTGCAAAGACTACTGCGCATGCTCCAGGGTGTACTGTACGGCATGCTGATGAATCAAGTGGAAGCGGGAGTGTCTTGCAGAGCAGAACAGAGGAGCTAAAGTGCACTGAGTAGCCATAACCTCTCCTTTGTGCACTTAAGCCCTAATTTTAATATTCTTAAATTTAAAAATACTGATTTTTTCTAAATGCCACCACGTGTCAGAAGAAGGTATGGTTTTAATCAGCTGACTCAGCCTTACCAGACACAATGGTTGGTTTGATAGGGTTGATCCTGCTGACAGGTGCCATTTAAAGAGGACCTGTCCTGAGGCGTTTGTTTTAAAGGGGTTATTCAAGACTATTGAATGCCTCCCATACGCCCGGGCCCCTCACAATGAATATACTTACCTGGCTCCCCGCGTCGCTCCCGGTCCCTGTACTGCCACTGCCGCTTCTCCCTGTGTGCGGATTAAAACATCTGGTGTCTGAGACTAGCCTCCCTGGCATCGCGGGTGACCCAGGTGGCCGTGCATGCATCAGAAGCGACACGGGTGCTGGGGAGCAAGGTAAATATAACCTGTGTGAGGGGCTGGGGGGTATTATAGGGGTTGGATATTTAACAGATGCCCATGCCATAAACTGTGTGTAGTAGTTTTAGCAGTACTGGACACGACTCCCTGCTTTAGCCAACAAGGAATTCCCTGTGTGAAAGGGGTTCTCCAGTATTTTCAGATTGATGGTCCAGTGAGCGTCACTCTGCACCCCCACCGATCAGCTTTGGCGCCAGGACTACCCCGCTCCAACCATTGTTTAGTGGTTACTGCAGCGCTGCTCCCGTTCAAACAGAACAGAGCTTTGCGTTTCCGACACCAAAGCTACTCCCAAACAGCTGAGTGGTAGGGGTACAGGGTGTAGGACCCCCGCTGATCTGATATCGATGAACTGTGCCGAGGATAGGTGGAAAACCCCTTAAAAGGGGATCTGTCAGCAGATGTGCCCCTATGAAACTGGCTGGCCCGTTACATGTGCACTTGGCAGCTGAAGGCATCTGTGTCGGTCCGATCTGCATATGTGCCCACATTGCTGAGAAACATTATGTTTTAATATATGCAAATGAGGATCTAGGAGCAACCGGGGCGTTGCCGTTACACCGAGAGGCTCTGCTCTCTCTGTACTTTAAATGGCAGGGCCAGGCAGTGAAAACATCATCACACCTGCCTGGCCCTGTCGATCAAAAAGCAGAGGGTGCTGCAGTTGCAGAGAGAGCAGAGCCTCTCGGTGTAATGGCAACGCCCCCGTTGCTCCTAGAGGCTCATTTGCATACATTAAAACTTCATTTTTCTCAGCAATGCAGGCACATATGAACATAGGACCAGCACGATGTCTTCAGCTGTCAAGCGCACCTGCAACAGGTCAGCCAGTGTGATAGGTAGAAATCTGCGGACAGATGCCCTTTAAGCATGCTGTAACTGGGCAGTGAAAAGTGGCAGTCACTACAGTGGTTACAGAGGAAGGAGCGTGCATTCTCTGTAATGATATAACCACATGTATTATGGCCGAAAAACAACAAATAACAAAGAAAAACTTGTCCGGTGACTCAGCAGAAAACCCTGGCACTGTCAGAAGACGTGCCCATCCCCCTCCTCCACAGCCACAGAGCCAGCCCCGCAACAACCCTACAGTATCAAGGGTGAGGTCTCAGCCTCCAAATACGGTACATTCTCATAAAAACCAATGCCAGAGGAGATATGAAACTGTGCTGAAGGGCAGCTCCTAGCTGGTCACATGTAAACCCAATAACATCATCAACACATACTGGATTTACCACAGCAGCAGACGTGGCACACAATCCATGACTAAAACTCTCTGCAATGGATGTGCCAGCGGAGCCACACGTGGATTATCCCCACTGTGGACCTTAAAGGAACCCGTCACATTGACCATGGGGTTTATAGCGCAGGAGGAGCTGAGCAGACTGATATATAGTTTTAGGGTAAAAGGATTCAGTATAACTTATATTTTATACATTTAAATTTCTGCTCATTCTGGGCTTTGTAGTCAAGCAGGCGGTCCTATCAGTGACTGACAGCTATCTCTGTATACACAGTCATAGAGGGAAGGTCCTATCAGTGACTGACAGCTATCTCTGTATACACAGTCATAGAGGGAAGGTCCTATCAGTGACTGACAGCTCTCTCTGTATACACAGTCATAGGGGGAAGGTCCTATCAGTGACTGACAGCTCTCTCTGTATACACAGTCATAGGGGGAAGGTCCTATCAGTGACTGACAGCTCTCTCTGTATACACAGTCATAGAGGGAAGGTCCTATCAGTGACTGACAGCTCTCTCTGTATACACAGTCATAGAGGGAAGGTCCTATCAGTGACTGACAGCTCTCTCTGTATACACAGTCATAGAGGGAAGGTCCTATCAGTGACTGACAGCTCTCTCTGTATACACAGTGATAGAGGGAAGGTCCTATCAGTGACTGACAGCTCTCTCTGTATACACAGTGATAGAGGGAAGGTCCTATCAGTGACTGACAGCTATCTCTGTATACACAGTCATAGAGGGAAGGTCCTATCAGTGACTGACAGCTATCTCTGTATACACAGTCATAGAGGGAAGGTCCTATCAGTGACTGACAGCTATCTCTGTATACACAGCCATAGAGGGAAGGTTCTATCAGTGACTGACAGCCATCTCTGTATACACAGTGATAGAGGGAAGGTCCTATCAGTGACTGACAGCTATCTCTGTATACACAGTCATAGAGGGAAGGTCCTATCAGTGACTGACAGCTATCTCTGTATACACAGCCATAGAGGGAAGGTTCTATCAGTGACTGACAGCCATCTCTGTATACACAGTGATAGAGGGAAGGTCCTATCAGTGACTGACAGCTATCTCTGTATACACAGCCATAGAGGGAAGGTCCTATCAGTGACTGACAGCCATCTCTGTATACACAGCCATAGAGGGAAGGTCCTATCAGTGACTGACAGCTATCTCTGTATACACAGTCATAGAGGGAAGGTCCTATCAGTGACTGACAGCCATCTCTGTATACACAGTCATAGTGGGAAGATCCTATAAGTGATTGACAGCTCTGTATTCACAGTAATAGAGAGCAAGCTGTCAGTCATTGATAGGACCGTCTCCTGGACTTCAAAGCCCAGAATGAGCAGGAATTTAAATATATAAATTACAATATACTGAATCCTTTTACCATAAAACTATATATCAGTCTGCTCAGCTCCTCCTGCTCTATAACACGCTGCTGCTTACTTTGCAGTTTCACGGCGACAGGTTCCCTTTAAGACTATATTCGCAAGGTGGATTTTGACACAGTTTCTGCCTTGGTTTTTACATTTCACTGTTGTGGACCTGCTCCCAGTTTAGCCCCCATTGAATAGCGCTAAACCGTGAGAAGACTTCCCGGTAGCAGTCTGGAATACTGCACATAAATAATCTGCGGCCCTATGAAGGGCAGTGCAGACTCTCATTGAAAACAGGTGGTGTCAGCACGGATGCCGAGAGGTTTTCCGTGCAGAATCCCTGCTAAAATCCATAGCAAAAATACACAGTGTAAACATAGCCTTACAGGGGGTATCCTGGAAAAGATGACGACGACTTATCCTCAGGATAGGATATCCTTATCACATCAGCGGGGGTCCAAGGCTCGGTACCCGCACCGATCAGCTGTTTCATGGAGCCACAGCACTCACCGGAGCTCTGGCGAGCATAGCCGGCTCCCGGCAGCTTTCCAAGGACAGCACCATACATCATATAGTGGCAGTACCTGGTACTGCAGCTCAGTCCCATTGACTTGAAGCTGATTGGCGGGGGTCCCGGATGTCATACCTCTGCAGATCTGATACTGATGACATAAATATCTTTTCCTGGAGTCTGTCACTAGGAAATTCACAATGTCTTGTAGGGATAATGTAATGATACAATGATATAAGTGCACAGAGGGTGGGCCCAAGTCACTCTGTGCACTCTTGCTCCTCCCACTTCCCCTGCCAGCTCCTCCCTCCTGCATAGTCATCTTGCCAGGCCCTGACACTACATGAGAACTGGGCATAAAATACCAGTCACTTGCATTAACTACAAAACACTAAGACTGTCAGGATTTACAGTAGGTGCTGAATCCGTATTGAAATCCTGACTGTGTAAACATGGCCTAACCAGCAAATGCATGTCCATATAGGATTTTCTATGGACCAGCCGTGTTAAGCTGTTTTGTCACTTTAGTAAATTGCATTTATTATGTAGAGAAAGTTAATACAAGGCACTTACTAATATACTGTTATTATCCATATTGCTTCCTTTGCTGGCTGGATTCAATTTTCCATCACATTATACACTGCTCGTTTCCATAGTTACAGACCACCCTGCAATCCATCAGTGGTGGTCGTGCTTACACACTATATGAAAAAGCGCTAGCCTATGTGCGGTCCCACTCGCCAGAGAGGCCGATGCTTTTTGCTATAGTGTGCAAGCACGACCACCACTGATGGATTGTAGGGTGGTCGTAACATGGAAACGATAAGCGTATAATGTGAAAATTATTCCAGCCAGTGAAGGAAGCATTATGGATAATAACAATACATTAGTAAGTGCCTTGTATTAACTTTCTCTACATGATAAATGTAATTTACAGAAGCAAGACAACCTTTAAGCTCCATCAACGTCGTTTACTGGACACCTTCTAACGACCAGCGGAATAATTCACTGAAACCACTGAGCTACAGTACCTTGATGGCAAAAGTAAAGAGTCACCTTCCTAAGGGCTTGTTCACATGACCGCGTGCTGCCCGTGCACGGGACCGCAAATTGTGGCCCGCAATGCACGGGCACCGACCGTGGGGCAGCCACATGCAGATCGTGGACCCATTCACTTGAATGGGGTCTGTGATCCATCCATTCCGCAAAAAGATAGAACAAGTTCTATGTTTTTGCGCAACGGAAGCACGGAACCCCGTAGTGCCTCCGTGGGGTTCCGTTCCGCACTTCTGTTCTGTATCTCCGGATTTGCACACTGCCGGTGCCCCGTGCATTGCAGACCCGCTGTATGCGGGTCGCAATACGGCAACAGGAGCACTACGGCCGTGTGAATAAGACCTAATGCACAGATTTGGGTTACTGATCATTAATGGATAGGTTCGTACGCGTTTGCAATTCAGAAAATCTGCAACATACCCGATTCATCTGACCGTACCCTTCAGGGTATATACACACACGATGTGGAAAATCCACAGCCAGTACCAGCTAAGTAGATGTGATTTTAAAAACCTGTACACGTGCAGACATTTTCAGAGGAGATTTCAATTAAAAAGCGGAGATCTGGGGCAAATCCGTGGCAAAATCCACAAGTAACACGTGAAGAATTTGGTGTGCAAAAGTAGTGAAGACTGCATGAAAATCCAGGTTGAAAATCTGCATAAGGGTCCATTCACACGACAGTAATTGTTTTGCGGTCCGCAAACATGGCTACCGCATTTTGCGCAACGCACACAGCCAGAGTATTGATAGAAATGTCGGAAATAGCCGAGAACTTCCATTGCAATGAATGGAGGGTGGCCACACATGCGCACCTACTGTCCCTTCACTTTGGAGGCCGCGTTATGGAAATAGGAGCAGGTGCCAGAGGTGGGACAAGCAGCTATCTGACATTGGTGGCATATCCTAGGCCGTAAATGTTGAGAGGGGACAACCCCTTTAAGGTCTCAGTAAAATCAATCCTAAACAGCGGTGCCGCAGGGTATACTAACCCCTTTAATTGGATTCAAATTCTATATAAATGATTGTAATGGAGATGAAGGCCTCATGCACACAGCCATGTCCATATTTTTCTCACTCGCATCAACAGAAATGGCTATTTTCATCTGCTATGAGGACCAGAACAGGAAATGTCCACACAGATCTTAAATGTGTGCATGGCCCCACAGAAATGAAGGGGTTAATTCATCAGCCGTTGACTGCCACTGTAAGGTTAGGTTCACACCTCCATTTGACTGATCCGGCCTACCCGGATATTGCCGCTCACCGCCGGACCTCATTGACTAATGGGATCCGGCAGGTATCCAGCCACTTTTGGGCATAAGTGCCGTTTTTAGGCCAGACAAAAACCATAGCATTTTTGGCAGGAGAAACCAGCAGCTAAAAGTCCATGGGATATATATTAAATAAAGGGGGCACAAGCGGTTTTGCCTAATGTTTTTTTTTTTCTAATTGGTGGGGCATCTGCTCTATAGTGACTGTGGGGGTCCCAGCGGTAGGAATCCCACCGATCTGATAGTCATCTCCTATCCTGTGGATCTAGGAATATAGGATAACTTTCTATACCTGGAATACCCCTTGAAAGTAGAAAGAAAAAAGAAATGTAAAAAAAATATATATATATATATATATATATATATATATATATATATATATATTATATAAAAAAATAAAAAAAAAGAAGATCATTAGCATTGCTAAGCACCAGAACCACCGTACTATGAAAATATAAAAATAAGTCACAAAGAAATCAAAAATGGCTGATTCACAGTTTTTTTCATTGCTTCACCTCTTCACAAAAAAAAAAAAAAAAAAGGAAAAAAGTGACCAAAGGTCATACACAGTCTAAAATCGGATCAATAAAAAGTATAGTTTAGTTTGCCCTGCAAAAAAACAAGTACTTACAGAGCTCCGGATAACTTAATATAAAAAAAGTTATGGGGGTCAAAATGTGGAGCTGCAAAGAAAAATAATAAAAATTTTTCTAAAGTTTTTATTTAAGTGCTAAAACACAAGAAAAACGACAAGAAAATGTGGCATCGCTGTAATCTTACTGACCCAGAGAATAAAGTTATAACAGGTCATCTTTACAGCATAGGGAACGCCGTTAAAACGAAACCCATAAAACAGTGGTTGTGACCTGAAATAAAAACTACTTTTATGCCTGTTTGCAGGTGTAGATCTTAAGTAAATTTGCTGGGTCTGATGTACCGGCCTTTGCTACTCCCAAGTGGCGAGGATGACGTAAAAACGCCAATGTGACAAAGTTTCAAAAGTCGCAAAAAAGGGGTCTTGCGACTATTTCTACTACAAAATCTGGTGTAAAAATGTTTGTAACTGACCCCTAATATTTAGTTTTTTCTTTGTAATGAAGTGAGGGAGGAAAACAGCAACAAAGCCACGAGAAAACCACAATAGGTAATATAGCATATAGTGGAATAGGTAATATAGCGTAAAAAATAAATAAATGCAGCACGTCCTACAAAGTAATATACCGCTTTGGTAAATTAATGTACCCCAGAAGCACATTCACATCTGAATACTGCCTACTGCACACTGTAAAATATCTCCATGCAGAAACCTCCATTCCTGTATAGACGCCTCATATCAGAAGATAAAAAACCGCTATCTCACTAAACTAGTCACCAGTTTTTTGAAAGATCTCTGGGCCTTTTGCTAGATTTAGGCTACATTCACAGGTCCGCAAATGGGTCTGCATTTTTGCGGAACGGGTGCGGACCCATTCATTCTCTATGGGGACGGAATGGATGCGGACAGCACACAGTGTGCTGTCTGCAGCCGCATTTGCGGAGAACAGCCCCGATCTTTGGGTCCGCAGCTCCGCAAAAGATAGAACATGTCCTGTTCTTGTCCGCAGCTTGCGGACAAGAATAGGCATTTCTATAGGGGTGCCGGGCGGGTGTGTTGCGGGTCCACAACACACCACGGACGTGTGAATGGAGCCTTAGGCTCCATGCACATGACCGTTGTCCGTTTTGCGGTACGCAAATCGCGGATCCGCAAAACATGGATGGTGTCCGTGTGAGTTCCGCAATTTGCGGAATGGCACGGACAGCCTTTAATATAACTGCCTATATAACTGCCTTTAATATAACTGCCCACGGAACAGAGCAACGGATGTGGACAGCACACGGAGGGCTGTTCGCATCTTTTGCGGCCCTACTGAAGTGAATGGGTCCGCATATGAGCCGCCAAAACAACGGCCGTGTGCATGAGGCCTTACAGACATGTCCTGTACCGAAAGCAAAGTGCACATTTAACCGTTTCCTAGTATTTGTATGGTAAATCACACTGGGGGGAAAATAAAAACAAAAAAACTCTTTGTTGCCCAATCGCAGCACAGAATAGAACATGAAAGCTGCACTGTGATGGGTTGCTATAGGCAACAAAGACATATTCTTTTTTTTAGAAATCTCCCAGATCATGTCGGTACAATTTGTGACAGACTTTTAACATATTTTGCTTCCTAAATCTACTGCGAAGTGTCACATCTGGGCCTCAGTTCACACAGACCCCCCTCAAGACTAGCAGAAAGACACAAGTACTCACGGTGCAGACCTAGCCGGACAGCGTCAGCAGCTACATACAGGCTACTGTATCAGTGTGAAGACTATGACAAGTCACACGACAGTCAACTCCCCCCACGCACACGCCTCTCCATACATAATGCAGCTAGGTTAAACATGACTGGCTCTATAGTAAGGGGAGAAGCTGCTTATCCACTGGGCATGCCAGGGTCCTCCCACGTGTAACGTCCATAGTGTTAAGGAGAACCTGGCACCACGAAATGCAGTATATAGCAGAAATATCATTTCACTTGTGCCGGGAAAAAAAAGGGAAATGACAGCTTAGGCTACTACTTTCACACTAGCGTTCGGGGCTCCGCTTGTGAGTTCCGTTTGAAGGCTCTCACAAGCGGCCCCGAACGGATCCGTCCAGCCCTAATGCATTCTGAGTGGATGCGGATCCGCTCAGAATGCATCAGTCTGGCAGCGTTCAGCCTCCGCTCCGCTCAGCAGGCGGAAACCTGAACGCAGCTTGCAGCGTTCGGGTGTCCGCCTGGCCGTGCGGAGGCAAGCGGATCCGTCCAGACTTACAATAGAAGTCAATGGGGACGGATCCGTTTGAAGATGACACTATATGGCTCAATTTTCAAACGGATCCGTCCCCCATTGACTTTCAATGTAAAGTCAAAACGGATCCGTTTGCATTATCATGAACAAAAAAAAAAATTTTTTTTTTTTTTGTTCATGGTTATGCAAACGGATCCGTTCTGAACGGATGCAAGCGTTTGCATTATAGGAGCGGATCCGTCTGTGCAGACACCAGACGGATCCGCTCCTAACGCAAGTGTGAAAGTAGCCTTAGTTAGGGCAACACTATACTGAAAGCACAAAACCACTACAAGTATATATAAAAGCAGCTAATAAGGCCTCTTTCACACAACCGTATTTTTTTCCCCGTTTACGGGCCGTTTTTTGCGCTCCGTATACGTAACTATTCATTTCAATGGTTCCACAAAAAAAAAAAAAAAAAAACGTAATGTACTCCGTATGCATTCCATTTCTGTATTTATGCTCCGTTGAAAGATAGAACATGTCCTATTATTGCCCGCAAATCACGTTCTGTGGCTCCATTCAAGTCAATGGGTCAGCAAAAAAAAAAAAATGGAACACATACAAAAATGCATCCGTATGTCTTCCGTATCCGTTCTGTTTTTGCGGAACCATCTATTGAAAAATTTTATGCCCAGCCCACTTTTTCCTATGTAATTACTGTATATGCCATACAGAAAAAAACGTAACGGAAAAACAGAACAGAAATGGAAACACAACAGAAACAAAAAACGGAACAACGGATCCGTGAAAAATGGACCGCAAAATACTGAAAAAGCCATACGGTCGTGTGAAAGAAGCCTAATAGTTAGGCCTCTTGCACACGACAGTATGGCTTTTTCAGTATTTTGCGGTCTGCAAAAAAACTGATCCGCAAAAAATACAGATGACGTCCGTGTGCATTGCGTTTTTTGCAGAACAGAACAGCTGGCCCCTGATAGAACAGTACTATCCTTGTCAGTTATGCGGACAATAATAGGACATGTTCTATCTTTGAACGGAATGGAAATACAGAACGGAAGGCATACGGAGCACCTTCTGTTTTTTTTGCGTATCCATTGAAATTAATGGTTCCGTATACAGAATGCAAAAAAACTGAAAATAAAAACGTTCGTGTGCAAGAGGCCTTATAAACAATCTTCTAGACTGCAATTAAATCGTTATCGTAGAGACAGAACGGGGGTCATTTTTCGAACAGCTCTACGCCCGTTTTTGGTGTAGTTGCAATGGCCCTTTTTGCCTGTGTGAAGATAATGTGTTGCACAGGTGTTTTTGTGCCACGCTCGACACAGCCCCAACAAATTTACCAACATTTACACCTGGAAACAGGAACGAGGCCTAAAGCCAGTGTTTCACGGACGTGCGCTGTACATGTTCTCCACGGACAGCACACGTTCCCATTCATTTAAATGTGTGTATTCAGACATCAGTGTTTTAGCAAGATCTGTGGGTCCGTGTTTTTAGCACGGATGCATGCTCTATTTATCCATCACATCCATTATAGTCTATGGGTACGTGAAAACCACGGATGCAACACAGATGCCATCCGTGCTGCATCCGCATTTCATGGATCATTAGGAACAGATGCTTTGAAAATTATTTTTCAGCTGTTCAGTGTCAGTGAAACACGGATGCAGGGCTGGCTCCAGGTTCATGTGGGCCCTTGGGCGATAAAGTCTCAGTGGGCCCCCTTGTGGCATTTTGCACGGCGCTTACAGCAATGAAACTACATGTATTATAGATTAAATACCTTACACAGAGCATGCTACAGAGCGGATATATGTGAATCAGTCCTTATGTGCTTACTTTTATTTTCTACTCAGTGTTTCAGTCCCTCAGGTCTACTCAGATATGTGCCCCTCACAGTAGATATGCTCCCTTCACAGTAGATATGCCCCCTTCACAGTAGATATGCCCCCTTCACAGTAGATATGCCCCCTTCACAGTAGATATGCCCCCTTCACAGTAGATATGCCCCCTTCACAGTAGATATGCCCCCTTCACAGTAGATATCCCAAAATATGAGCCCCCTCACAGAAGCTATGCCAAGATATGTGCCCCCTTCACAGTAGATATGCCAAAATATGTGCCCCCTTCACAGTAGATATGCCTAAATATGTGCCCCTTCACAGTAGATATGCCAAGATATGTGCCCCTTCACAGTAGATATGCCAAGATATGTGCCCCTTCACAGTAGATATGCCAAGATATGTGCCCAGTGCCCCCTTCACAGTGGTTATGCCCAGATGTGCCCCCTTCACAGGAAGTGAAAAAAACTAACAATAAATACTCCTCGCCTCAATCACCTGGCTCCTCCCATGATCTGCGCTCCCCATCAGCAGCAGCAGGATACTGTGACACATCGCGCTGCTGTGTAGGAAGAGCAGAGGCTGATTCCCAGCCTGCCCCACTCCTCCTCCTCTCCTACACAGATCAGCAGGACGATGTGTGAGGACATCGTGCTGCTGCTGTGGAGCGCTGGCGGCTCAATGGTGGAGCGGAGAGCAAATAGTTCCCTGCTTCAGTGGGCGCCTACGGTGTTTGGTACCCGGGGCGGGTCCTTTCCTTGGCCCCCCCCCCCCCCCCCCAATACTTAAAAAAGAATTGTACCCCCTCACAGTAGTATTACCCTCATTGTACAACCTTCACAGTAGTTTTGTACAGATGTGTGCCCCCCTCCACAGTAATAATGCCCCCTGTGCGCCTTCACAGTAATAATGCCCCCCTCCACAGTAATAATGCCCCCCTCCACAGTAATAATGCCCCCCTCCACAGTAATAATGCCCCCCTGTGCCCCCCTCCACAGTAATAATGCCCCCCTCCACAGTAATAATGCCCCCTGTGCCCCCCTCCACAGTAATAATGCCCCCTGTGCCCCCCTCCACAGTAATAATGCCCCTTGTGCCCCCCTCCACAGTAATAATGCCCCCTGTGCCCCCCTCCACAGTAATAATGCCCCCTGTGCCCCCCTCCACAGTAATAATGCCCCCTGTGCCCCCCTCCACAGTAATAATGCCCCCTGTGCCCCCCTCCACAGTAATAATGCCCCCTGTGCCCCCCTCCACAATAATAATGCCCCCTGTGCTCCCTCCACAATAATAATGCCCCCTGTGCTCCCTCCACAATAATAAAGCTCTCTGTGCCCCCTCCATAGTAATAAATACAAAAAAACACAGTAACTACTCACCTTGTCCCGTTCCTGATGCTCACAGTCCTCTCTTCCCTGCAGCACTGTGTGGGCAGGGATTATGCAATTACCGGACTGCAAGCTCCACCCACGCAGGCCGTCAGTACGATCTGTGCCTGCAGGCTGAATGGTGGAGCGGGGAGAAGTCTTCCTGCTTCACCATTCGGAGAGTGGCTGGCCTGAAGGAGGGGAGGAGCGCGGGGAGCTGAGCGGTGAGTGACAGGACTGCAGCTCCCAGTGCTCCAGCAAGGAGCGCTTCCATCTGTATTGATGGAAGTGCTCATTGCTTCTGGCCTCTGGCAACTGTTCTCTAGGCCCCCGCAGGAGCTGTGGGTCCCAGTACTTGCCCGGGTATGCTGGGTGCTGACGCCAACCTTGCACGGATGCAACACGGACAGCAAAAAAGGACACACAGATCCAACACGGATCCTTCACTGATGCATCACTGACCACCTGCTCACGGATTTGAGCACGGACACAGACGTGTGAATAAGGCTTAAATGTTGGTGAAAAACCATCTCCAGTCAGGGGCTGGAATAGTATTTAGGCCTGGTGCACAGACTGCCAGGGGTACACCTCATGATAAGTTATATGCATCCTCCGCCAGTGCAAAGGGGAAATAAAGACAGACTTAAAAAGGCGGTCTTTGAATATCTCTAATATTTTTTATGTAACCTGTTGTATTTTAGAAGTTTTTTGCCACTTCAAAACCTGTATGTGCAAACCATAGGAAAATGACGTAATCTCACTAAAATCTATGGGCCTCATTTACCAAAACTGCCTAACAGGAAAAATGTCTTTGTTGTTCATAGCAACCAAATCAGAGCTTGCCTTTTAATTTTTTTTCAGAACACTAAGAAAAAATAAGGTGAGCTCTGATTGGTTGCTATGGGCAACTAAGACAGTTTTGAGAAATGAGGACCATATGTGTGACTTTAGCCTAATCCTATTACAATCAGTATGAAATAACTGATAACAATACATTACTGTGCAATAGAAAAGAAATCCCAATGTCAGCATAGTATGAGGCCCCATGCCCACAAACATATCCGCAAATGGCGGATCAGAAAAATATGGATGTGGTTCGTGTGCTGCGCGCATTTTACAGTCTTTATAGGAAATTTTTAACAATGCGTAAAAGTTACAAATTTGAGTCAAAAAAAAAAGGCAATGCAACGGGGAAGAGGGAAGGTGGTTGGGGCTCTCGCAGGACGGCAGGTTCAGCAGACACAAGGTCCATACTCTGGCATGGGGTCATGACTCGAAGAGTCGATAGAGCAGGCACTGGGTGTGATGTGGAGAAAAGCCCAGACTGAAAGCCACACAAACCCTTGAGAAATAGGATCTTCTATAGAGAGAAGGTGCCATGGGGAACGATCCATGAGAATAGTCTGACCAAGGAGTCCAAATCTCCAAAAACCGGTCATGACAATCAGTAGTAATCGAAGTTAGTTTCTCGTTAATCATATAGAAATCCATATTGCACTCGACCACGGAGAAATCCAGGGAAGGTTTTTTTCCAGGCTGCCGCTATAGTCTGCTTAGTGGCCAGGAAGAAAAAAAAAAAAACGGATCAATCGCTGTGGGTGTGGAGCAATTCTCGGGATCTGTTTCTTAGGCCTCATGCACCCGAACGCGTGCAGGCCGAAAACGGTGGGCCGCAATGCACAAGCACTGACCGCGGGGCCGTGTAGTGCTTCCGATCTGTGCCTCCGTTCCGCACCGCATGTCCTGGATTGCGGACTCATTTAAGTGAATGGGTGCCCGTGTATTGCGGACCCACTGTTTGCGGGCTGGGCAACGGCCGTGTGCATGAGGCCTTAAATAAAAGCTTCCTTGGGGTCTCTTCACTCTGGGACAATCCCACCAGATGTGTATTAGGTCACCTATAGTGGGGGCAACCCCTAAAACATGTAGGGGGGGGGGTAGCCTGCTACTGTGTGTGCTATTATTTCTACTAGAAGTTATGAATAATTGCTAGCAGTCTGCAGTAAGGGTACAGAGGGTGGTAACCAGTTGGGGGTGTACCTGCACAGTCTGAAAATGGCAGCACTGATTGGATAGAGTCAGACTGTACAGGTACCTCCCCTCTGTACCCTTACTGCAGACTGCTGGCAATTTATTCATAATTTATAGTGCAAATAATAAAGGAATGGCACAACATAGAGCCATAAGGATAGATGCTCTGGAATGGTTATTATATGGGCTATTAAAGCAGGCAGGTCAGGAGCGGTGAAAGGTCCTCTTTAAATGAATAAAATACAAGGTATGATGAATCTTTTCCCATACAAGTATGTCAATCTTCTCCGCTCTTCCTGCTCTATAACATGCAGCCTGTAGATTGCACTGCATTTTCATGGTGACAGGCTCATTTCAATAAGGCCTTGTCAAATATTAAAGGGGTTATTCAATATGGAAAATTCCTTTAAATTGCCAATGTCCACTAAAACAAGAACAACAACATCCAGTAATATGGTCACAAGCTGACTAATCAATTCTCAGTAATGTGTTTGCTAACAAAGGCAACTGATTATACAGCAATTTAAGACCCGGGCAAACAAAATTAGACGCTGTGAATTGTTAAATGACCAACTACGAGATTACTGCTGGTGAAAGAGACCAAAGGTTACCACACATATGCCATATGATGTTTAAACCATAAAGCCTGGCCAGAAAAACGGGGTGAAGACAACACTGGGGCCGAATTCCACCCGACTCCCCTTCTTAGTATCTTCTGTAGAATGTTGGAAATCAATCTCTGGGATGGACGCTATAGCTCACAGGGTTAATGGATACAAACCTATGGCAGGGCTCTACATAAAACTAGTTGGCGGGGGGGGGGGGGAGCTACAAGATCAGCTCTGGTGACTGGGTTTTGCTCTCTGACCATTAGACATTCAATTGTTTTCACCTAGTGCAGGATGAATGGCGCTGTCACCATGAGGGTCTTGTCAATACATCGGTTCTCAGATTTTCACAAAGTACTTGAAAAAGTAATAGAACAAATGTCTACTAATATTAAAAAGAATGTTCACAGTTTACATTTAGATATAACATAAAGGTATACATATAAAAAGTAACATAAAAGGTAGCTCTGCAAATAAACTGCATTCTCCTGACTACAAGTTACAGCCTGAAATTACAGAGCTGAAATCACAGTTCTGCTGATTGTCATTGAAAATTGTCAACCAACTGCAAGATATATCCTGGTGTAAAGAGGGCAGTTATCAAAATGGAAATCATCTAGCTTATTTCTATTTATTATATCAGCAATGGCAGCTTGGAGATTTCAGCTCCGAAGCTTGTAAAATTACACATGCAACTCTGGGATATTATACGACTGCACCTTTAAAATAGTGCTCTCAACTTTTATATGAATATGTATGTGCTTCCCCTAGTTTGTATTAAAAGGGATTAACTGGGATTTCAATATCTAATCAATGGGGGTCCAACTCCCAGCACCCAATCAGCTGCTTGAAGGGACTGCAGCGCTCTAATGAGTGCTGCGGCCTTCTTCATACTACACCAAGCACAGCGCTGTACAATATATAGTGGCCGTGCTTGGTACTGCACCTAAATCCCATTCCCTGGAATGAGACTGAGCTGCACAAACGCCATGTGACTGATGGATGTGATATCAGATCTATGAAGAGGCTGTGGTGGTCACAATAGAAAAATCCCAGACAACCCCTTAAAAGTGGTTGACCCACAACAAACACCCATCGCCTAGGGCAGGGATGCTCAACCTGCGGCCATCCAGCTGCTGTAAAACTACAACTCCTAGCATGCCTGGACAGTCTACAGTTATCAGCCTACAGCAGATCATGATGGGAGTTGTAGTTTTACAATAGCTGGAGGGCCGCAGGTTGAGCATCCCTGCCCTAGGGGATAAGCGTCTGTCTGATGGGCTCCCAGGCAATCATGGGCCCCATGTCCCCCTGTTTAAAGGGAGCAAAGCTCACGCATGTGTGCTCCGCTCAACTCTATAGGAGTGTCGGGTATAATTCCTCCGCTATCTCTGACAGCCCCATAAAGTCGAATGGTCTGGCAGCAGATATGCATTACCTCTGCTGTACTCAAATGGCCCCATGTCCCGACCCTTGTTCTCATGATTGGCTGGAACGTCTCAGTAGTTTGGTTCCTGCTGAGGGGTCCCTACCAAACATGAGAATAAGGTGCCGCCCGTCATAGGTAGCTATCTCTATTCACTGCTATGGGTCTCCCAAAAACAGCCAAGTAAGTATATTAGGCTACTGTCAGAGGTTCCATAGAGTAAATGAGCGAGCACAGCCTGCTCTTCATTCCCGGCAGCCTAAGGGTGTATGCACACGGCAGTGTAGATCATGCAGATTTCTGCTATTTAAAGAGGTTATCCAGGCTTTTACTACTGATGACCTATCCTCAGGACAGGTCATCAATATCAGATCGACGGGGGTCCGACACTAGGCATCCCCGCCGATCAGCTGCCTGAGGAGACGGCGCTCACAGTGCACACGCGCCGTCTCCTTCCTCTCTTCCTGCTGTCTATGGCAAAGACCATGGACAGCAGCAGCGGGCAGGAAGGGAGATGGCACGTGCGCACAGTCTCCTCAAACAGCTGAACGGCGGGGTTGCTGGGTATCGCTGATCTGATATTGATGACTTATCCTGAGGATAGATCATCAATATGAAAAAGCCCGGACTACTATTATTATGGGTTAACTTCCGAAGCCAGAGGGTGAAACGTGCCCCGAGGTGTTGTGCTGGAGTCACTGACCAATCCAGCATGCTGAAGGGTATGAATGAAGGAACTTTCTTTTCCCCGGTACAATTCTTACATAGCAGGCACACATTTTATAACGTTACTATTCGACGGGATCTGATATTACTATTAACTTTGGGTTACCTTCCTTGGGTTTATTTGCTGTATTGTATTGAAGGTATCTGGCGCGGTTCTGATTACGTAGCTTACGTTTGTCCCTGTATCATTAGTATGCTTTACTTCTTTGAGATGTTTGAGACGTGGCGATGTACTTTTAGTGGTGTGAGAATACTCTTATTTTACTAACATTTATCACTGATCGCTTCCTTGGGGGGTACTCAGCGGGTACTTGGTGTGAAAAGGTTGAGAACCACTGGTGTAAAGCATCAACTTCATGCGCATCTCTAGCTGCTAGAGGGGCAGCTGACCAGGGTACGAGTTCTAGTGATATTAATGAGACCCCCATACACTAAGTGATAAATATTTATAGCTAGAATGTCCTTTTCCCCACATATCTGAGATCTGCTGCCACCAGCACGCCAAATGTGGACAAACTACGACTCCCAGCATGCACACTTACATGGTTTTCTTGGAACTCCCATAGAAGCAAATGGAGCATGCTGGGAGCTGTAGTTCCACAACAGTTGGAGTGCTGGAGGTCGTTGAACCCTGGTTTAGAAATACTTTAACATGTACAATCTTGAAAGGTTTATAAGACAAAAGCATGGCTATGAAAATATTTCAACTTCCGTCCACCACGCTAAATGATCAGAAGGCTTCGGCTCGTAAAGCGACCAATGCCAGGAAGATTACGCCAAGAAATTTTTTATCTCATTTTGGGCTAAAAATGTTGTCGACTGGGCTATATTAAAATATTTCAGCCATTTTTGAGTTACAGGGGTTGAAAATCAGTTTGCAGAGTATCTCTTCTCAGTCCCGCCAGCTGACGGCTCACGTGAAGCCCGATCTCCTGAACACTCATCATAGATAAACGCTTATCAAACTGATGACAATATGGATGCGTGTTTATAAGGTCAGGATATCAGAGAGAAGGCTTCACATGAGCCATTGAGAAGTCATACTCTGCAAACTGACTGATTTTTAATCCCTGTATCCCAAAAATGGCTGAATATTGATAATAAAGACCAATTAAAAAAATGTTTTTTAGTGCAAAATAAGTAAAATGCGATAATAATAGACATGTGTGGATCAATACATAAGACACATCCCATACTGTACAATGATCCAGGAAGTCCCAGGGAATACAGCAGACAATGAACATGAAGTATTCAAAGCCCAAAGTGAGTGGCATAGACACAGCTGTGCCCCCCAGCAATGCCCTCACCTGTCCTGACAGCGGTGACTGCTCCTCCTACGAAGGAAGACGGGGGTCACAAACCAGCAGAATACCCCGCACCTCACCTGAAACCCTCCGGATCAAAGCTGCAGGAGGAGGAGGGGCAAGTCAAGACTCTTCAAAGGAAGAACATTTTAAACATCTAATAAAGTTTTTTTTGTTCAAAGTTCACTCCTCTTGTCTGTTATTGGAGGGTTCCACTTCGCGCCACGCCCACTCCGCACCGATTGGTGGAAACCTGACAGTCGTGACACGCAGTAGTAATGCCTTTCAGCCTGTGCATGACCAAGCCTCATCTCTTTACCCAGACCGTAGTATGTCTACAGGACGTACAACAAGAGGCCTATGAGCGGCACCTACTGGTCATCAGTGAGACTGCAATAGACGGCTCCACTGTTTCCAGATCAGTTGCACGTAGTGTATAATGTAGTTTAATAAATAATAAGATGTCCGTGTTCTGTTCCCATTCCTTTATACTGTCACGGAATCACGTGGCTTTAGAAAGTCTCCAGCGGACGCAGTTACGCTGCCATACTTTTTACCTTCATCGGCTTCCGTAGCGTCTTCCATGTTGTCCATAGCAACGGGCTGTCCCTCCAGAGAGTAGAATCCGGCTGTTTCTTTGCACCAATCACATCGCTCCCACCGCTCGGGAGTACTGCTTCCACCAATCACAGGCCGGAGATGGTTCCGGCGGTCGCTGCAGCGGGACATGGAACCTGGAGGACGTCATCAGTGAGAACAATAACAACCAGTGCAGCCTGTGGCCCCTGGAGCTGTGGAGACGGTAAGTCACCCGGAGCCTTGGCCGCCCAGTGCAGCCTGTGGCCCCTGGAGCTGTGGAGAAGGTAAGTCACCCGGAGCCTTGGCCGCCCAGTGCAGCCTGTGGCCCCTGGAGCTGTGGAGAAGGTAAGTCACCCGGAGCCTTGGTCGCCCAGTGCATCCTGTGGCCCCTGGAGCTGTGGAGAAGGTAAGTCACCCGGAGCTGGTAGTTCTCCATTACCTGCCACCTTAGAGGGATGATGAGAGCCCTGAGCATCTAAGATCTTGATCACCCAGGAAAAACGCCACAAATTAAACGCACTGTGTGTATTGCATTTGATCTTTCACTATTTGGGAGAAAAAAAAGTCGCAAGAAACTCTATGGGTGTGTTCACACAGCTCAGGATACAGGGTGTATTTGCCGCGGCTGATACATTGATCCTCGGATTTGTATCAGCCGCGGCGTGTCTCTTCCTGGCACGGATTTCACTCCCGCGTGGAAAGATACGTGGTCGTATTCGGAAAGGATTTTAAAGCGGTATTCCCATCTGGACATGTATGTGGTGGAGGGGTTATTTTATTAAAGGGGTTTTCCAGGACGTAGGTATTGGTAGGTGGTCAGTATCACCCTGCTCTCCCACTGGTGTCAGACACTGTACAGGGAATCGAACCTTCTGCCTCTTGTTTCATCCACTGTGTAGTCATCAGATCAGGGAGGGGTCCGACACCCAGGACCACCACCAATCAGAGGCGGAAGGCTCCATCCTCAGTATAATGGCCGCTCCGGGGTACTGCAGCTCAGCTTCTGTTCAGTGGTTGGGGATCTGTGCTGCAATGCCGTGGACAGATACTTCATCCACTGTATAGGTACTGGTAGCTGACCGCCGGGGTGTCAGACCGCCACCAATGATACTTCATCCACTGTATAGGTACCGGTAGCTGACCGCCGGGGTGTCAGACCGCCACCAATGATACTTCATCCACTGTATAGGTACCGGTAGCTGACCGCCGGGGTGTCAGACCGCCACCAATCTGATTGCCTGTTCCTGCATTTGGGGAGACAGGCTTTACGTTAGATATAGCTGCTGCCCCTAGGAGGCGACACCTAAACTCTGGAATATTTCTGGATTTTCAGGTCTGGAGATTTGCCGGATTTGGCCTTTTACACATGTAGCTATCAGCCTGGAGATGTTCCATGTCAGGTGTGTTCTCACTATCAGTCATGGCCAGCGAACACATGCGGGCTGCCATCTTTAGTAAGGTAGACTCACCCGTCCGGCGATGCACAGGTAAGCCTTTACCTGTGCCGCGATCCGGTCTGAAATCAAATGCGGTAACCGGGAGCAGGCAGTTCCGAGAACAGCCCGATGAAGGCCCCCGGCGGCTGTTCTCGGAACTGCCTGCTCCCGGTGACTGCATTTGATTTCAATTGAGAGAAAATGGAGAACCGCACTCTGAAAGTCCCGGTGCCAATCAAAGGCTAAAATAGCCACATTCATGGAGTAGAAATTTGAGGCACTCAGGTTTTTGTTGCATTTAAGATTTTTTTTTTATTCATGCATTATTTTCATATTCCAGTTGCCCAATTCATGCCGAAATCAGAAAACAGAAAAAGCTGACCGGACGTTTCGGTCTCAAACGGACCTTCCTCAGCGGTCATAAATTATCTTATCTGTGAACAACAGGTACATAGGATATATCGTCATTGACAACCGGTATGAAAAGCATAGAAAAATGAAAAAAGAAATAAAAGAATCGATGCATAATATAGACCTTACAAAAAAGAAAAAACTATATACAGTGCATAGAGGAACAATGTGATATGTATCGGGAGGTATATTTCCCATGATCATATCGGACTCTTCCTCTAGTATGTGATATACAGGCAATAACTTAAAGGCATGGCAAGTTCCTGGAAGAGAAGGCATGCGATTAGGTACCGGTGTGGCATGTGGGGTAATCGGCAGGGAGGTGCTTTTTAGAGTGTGTAGGCCGGAAATCGTTCCGGTCATGTGATCGCGCCTCACGTGACATCCGGGACGCCAAGATGCGTTCCACGAGGACGTCACGTGTGCGGAAGTGGCCCGGGCTTGCGTTCCACCAGCGAACCCTGTTTACCAGGGATGATATTCGCATGTGGACATTGTGGGTACATATATCGGCTACATCAGATTAATCATATTAAGGAAAATTATCACTCTTAGGCCCCTTTCACACGGGCGAGATTTCCGCGCGGGTGCAATGCGTGAGTTGAACGCATTGCACCTGCACTGAATCCGGACCCATTCATTTCTATGGGGCTGTGCACACGAGCGGCGATTTTTACGCATCACTTGTGCGTTGCGTGAAAATGGCAGCATGCTCCTCTTTGTGCGTTTTTCACGTAACGCAGGCCCCACGCACGGTTGCTAGGTGACGATCGGGATGAGGACCCGATCATTATTATTTTCCCTTATAACATGGTTATAAGGGAAAATAATAGCATTCTGAATACAGAATGCATAGTACAATAGGGCTGGAGGGGTTAAAAAAACGAAAAAATTATTTAACTCACCTTAATCCACTTGTTCGCGCAGCCGGCATCTCTTCTGTCTTGTTCTTTGAGGAATAGGACCTTTGATGACGTCACTATGTTCATCAAATGATCTATCACCATAGTGATGGATCATGTGATAAGCGTAGTAGTGATGTCATCAAAGGTCCTATTCCTCACAGAACAAGACAGAAGAGATACCGGGCTGTGCGAACAAGTGGATTAAGGTGAGTTAAATTATTATTATATTTTTTTAACCCCTCCAGCCCTACTGTACTATGCATTCTGTATTCAGAATGCTATTATTTTCCCTTCTAACCATGTTATAAGGGAAAATAATACAATCTACACTACAACTAACCCAAACCTGAACTTCAGTGAAGAAGTTCGGGTCTGGGTACCACAGTCAGTTTTTTATCACGTGCGTGCAAAACACATTGCACCCGCGCAATAAAAACTGAACATCGGAACGCAATCGCAGTCAAAACTGACTGCAATTGCGTTCCTACTCACGCGGGTTTGCCGCAATGCACCGGGACGCATCCGGACACGCTAGTCTGCAAGGGGCCTTAGTGTAATATATGCTGTCCACTAGTCAAATATACAAATAAATATGGAAAATAGACTGTTTATAGGAAAACCTATATACTGTATGTGGGTATAGGAATAAGGATATAGATATGCTACTGAAGAAGGGGGTAAAAGGGAACAAGGTGGGAGGGGAAAAAAGGGGGGGTAGGGAAGGAGGGATGGGAAGACGGGGGGGGGGGGGGGGGGGGGGGGCCTTATCTCACCCTCAATAGTTCTGGCTAGAAAATTAGCGGGTCTGTGGAAGAACAATAAGGCAGTGTTAGATCATGTACTTGTACATATCATGTATAACCATGCAAGATAAATGAAGCATTAATGAAAAAAAACCACATTCGCGATTGAGACCGTGCGGTGAGAGAGTTCCCAATTTGTGGATCCAGAAGGCCTCCCTCTGTTTTAGAAGGAGTATACGGTTGCCTCCTCTTCTCGGTAAATCCACTTGTTCCAGAATCTGGCACCGTAATTGGGAGACCTGGCGTTTCATTGTAGAGAAGTGATCTGGGATTGGCAGTAGCGTTTGGCCCAGTCTGATGGCGGACTTGTGTTTGCTTAGGAAACATTGGTCACTATTGGCCAAAGCATACCCTGAGGTAAAAGAATTCCACCAGCCGCCATTAACCTGCTATACATCATCCAACATTAGAGACAAACTGGTCAAGGCTGACATTGGTAGCTTCACTAAGGTGTCTAAACCGTCATTCCAACGCAGTCGTCGACAGGGTACATACCCCCGCCTACACTGCGCTCAATGTTCAAGTGTAATCAAGGGAGAATATGCTACACACCCACGTACGGGACAGACCCTTCCGATTAAGGGATTTTTTACTTGTGACTCTAGCTTTGTAGTCTATCTATTGAAGTGTCCATGCGGCCTCGCATATGTTGGCGAAACAACGCAACATATTAGAGACCGAATAAGCAAACACAAGTCCACCATCAGCATATCTTCATTCTGAAATCATGTGCATTATATTTCAATCAATTTTTGTTTCCAATCATGTCTGCAATCATGTATATATGATATACCGTACCTCCTGATACATATCAAATTGTTCCTCTATGCACTGTACAGTCGTGGCCAAAAGTTTTGAGAATGACACAAATATTAGTTTTCACAAAGTTTGCTGCTAAACTGCTTTTAGATATTTGTTTCAGTTGTTTCTGTGATGTAGTGAAATATAATTACACGCACTTCATACGTTTCAAAGGCTTTTATCGACAATTACATGACATTTATGCAAAAAGTCAGTATTTGCAGTGTTGGCCCTTCTTTTTCAGGACCTCTGCAATTCGACTGGGCATGCTCTCAATCAACTTCTGGGCCAATTCCTGACTGATAGCAACCCATTCTTTCATAATCACTTCTTGGAGTTTGTCAGAATTAGTGGGTTTTTGTTTGTCCACCCGCCTCTTGAGGATTGACCACAAGTTCTCAATGGGATTAAGATCTGGGGAGTTTCCAGGCCATGGACCCAAAATGTCAACGTTTTGGTCCCCGAGCCACTTAGTTATCACTTTTGCCTTATGGCACGGTGCTCCATCGTGCTGGAAAATGCATTGTTTTTCACCAAACTGTTGTTGGATTGTTGGAAGAAGTTGCTGTTGGAGGGTGTTTTGGTACCATTCTTTATTCATGGCTGTGTTTTTGGGCAAAATTGTGAGTGAGCCCACTCCCTTGGATGAGAAGCAACCCCACACATGAATGGTCTCAGGATGCTTTACTGTTGGCATGACACAGGACTGATGGTAGCGCTCACCTTTTCTTCTCCGGACAAGCCTTTTTCCAGATGCCCCAAACAATCGGAAAGAGGCTTTATCGGAGAACATGACTTTGCCCCAGTCCTCAGCAGTCCATTCACCATACTTTCTGCAGAAGATCAATCTGTCCCTGATGTTTTTTTTGGAGGGAAGTGGCTTCTTTGCTGCCCTTCTTGACACCAGGACATCTTCCAAAAGTCTTCGCCTCACTGTGCGTGCAGATGCGCTCACACCTGCCTGCTACCATTCCTGAGCAAGCTCTGCACTGGTGGCACTCCGATCCCGCAGCTGAATCCTCTTTAGGAGACGATCCTGGCGCTTGCTGGACTTTCTTGGACGCCCTGAAGCCTTCTTAACAAGAATTGAACCTCTTTCCTTGAAGTTCTTGATGATCCTATAAATTGTTGATTGAGGTGCAATCTTAGTAGCCACAATATCCTTGCCTGTGAAGCCATTTTTATGCAACGCAATGATGGCTGCACGCGTTTCTTTGCAGGTCACCATGGTTAACAATGGAAGAATAATGATTTCAAGCATCACCCTCCTTTTAACATGTCAAGTCTGCCATTTTAACCCAATCAGCCTGACATAATGATCTCCAGCCTTGTTCTCGTCAACATTCTCACCTGAATTAACAAGACGATTACTGAAATTATCTCAGCAGGTCCTTTAATGACAGCAATGAAATGCAGTGGAAAGGTTTTTTTTGGGATTAAGTTAATTTTCATGGCAAAGAAGGACTATGCAATTCATCTGATCACTCTTCATAACATTCTGGAGTATATGCAAATTGCTATTATAAAAACTTAAGCAGCAACTTTTCCAATATTTATGTAATTCTCAAAACTTTTGGGCACGATTGTACATTATATACCCTCCCTTTATATAAATTATACACCCTCCTCCCTCTATATACTCTCCTCCCTCTATAAAAACTATTTACTGTCCTCAGTCCTCCCTCTATATACATTATATACCCTCTTCTAGTCCTCCTTCTATATACACTATATACCCTTCTCTCGTCCTCCCTCTATATACATTATATACCCTTCTCCAGTCCTCCCTCTGTATACATTATATACCCTCCTCCAGTCATCCTTCTATATACATTATATACCCTCCTCCAGTCCTCCCTCTATATACATTATATATCCTCCTTCACTCCTTCTGTATACATTATTTAACCTCCTCCAGTCCTCCCTCTATATACATTATATACCTTCCTCCCTCTATATACTCTCCTCCCTCTATATACCCTCCTCCAGTCCTCCCTCTATATACATTATATACCTTCCTCCCTCTATATACATTATATACCTTCCTCCCTCTATATACTCTCCTCCCTCTATATACCCTCCTCCAGTCCTCCCTCTATATACATTATATACCTTCCTCCCTCTATATACTCTCCTCCCTCTATATACCCTCCTCCAGTCCTCCCTCTATATACATTATATACCCTCCTCCCGTCCTTCCTCTATATACCCTCCTCCCTCTATATACACTATATACCCTCCTCCACTCCTCCCTCTATATACCCTCCTCCCTCTATATACACTATATACCCTCCTCCACTCCTCCCTCTATATACATTATATATACCCTCCTCCACTCCTCCTTCTATATACATTATATCCCCTCCTCCACACCTCCCTCTATATACACTATATACCCTCCTCCACTCCTCCCTCTATGTACATTATATACCCTCCTCCCTCTATATACATTATATACCCTCCTCCCTCTATATACATTATATACCCTCCTCCCTCTATATACATTATATCCCCTCCTCCACACCTCCCTCTATATACACTATATACCCTCCTCCACTCCTCCCTCTATGTACACTATATACCGTCCTCCCTCTATATACACGATATACACTCATCCCTCTATGTACACTATATACCCTCCTCCCTTTATATACATTATATACCCTACTCCTATATACATTATATACCTTCCTCCCTCTATACTCTCCTCCACTCCTCCCTCTATATACCCTCCTCCACTCCTTCCTCTATATATGCACTATATACCACCCTCCAGTCCTCCCTCTATATACACTATATACCCTCCTCCACTCCTCCCTCTATATACACTATATACCCTCCTCCAGTCCTCCCTCTATATACACTCCTCCAGTCCTCCCTCTATATACATTATATACCCTCCTCCAGTCCTCCCTCTATATACACTATATACCCTCCTCCACTCCTCCCTCTATATACATTATATACCCTTCTCCACTCCTCCCTCTATATACACTATATACCCTCCTCCACTCCTCCCTCTATATACACTATATACCCTCCTCCACTCCTCCCTCTATATACACTATATACCCTTCTCCAGTCCTCCCTCTATATACACTATATACCCTCCTCCAGTCCTCCCTCTATATACATTATATACCCTCCTCCAGTCCTCCCTCTATATACACTATATACCTCCTCCACTCCCCCCTCTATATACACTATATACCCTCCTCCACTCCTCCCTCTATATACACTATATACCCTCCTCCAGTCCTCCCTCTATATACACTATATACCCTTCTCCAGTCCTCCCTCTATATACACTATATACCCTCCTCCACTCCCCCTTCTATATACACTATATACCTCCTCCAGTCCTCCCTTCTATATACATTATATACCCTCCTCCAGTCCTCCCTTCTATATACACTATATACCCTCCTCCACTCCTCCCTCTATATACACTATATACCCTCCTCCAGTCCTCCCTTCTATATACATTATATCCCCTCCTCCCTCTATATACACTATATACCCTCCTCCAGTCCTCCCTCTATATACATTATATACCCTCCTCCCTCTATATCTAATATATACCCTCCTCCCTCTATATCTAATATATACCCTCCTCCCTCTATATCTAATATATACCCTCCTCCCTCTATATACATTATATTCCCTCCTCCCTCTATATACACTATATACCCTCCTCCACTCCTCCCTCTATATACATTATATACCCTCCTCCAGTCCTCCCTCTATATACATTATATACCCTCCTCCACTCCTCCCTCTATATACACTATATACCCTCCTCCACTCCTCCCTCTATATACACTATATACCCTCCTCCACTCCTCCCTCTATGTACACTATATACCGTCCTCCCTTTATATACATTATATACCCTACTCCTATATACATTATATACCTTCCTCCCTCCCTCTATATACCCTCCTCCACTCCTTCCTCTATATATGCACTATATACCATCCTCCCTCTATATACCCTCCTCCACTCCTTCCTCTATATATGCACTATATACCATCCTCCCTCTATATACACTATATACCATCCTCCAGTCCTCCCTCTATATACACTATATACCACCCTCCAGTCCTCCCTCTATATACACTATATACCATCCTCCAGTCCTCCCTCTATATACACTATATACCCTCCTCCAGTCCTCCCTCTATATACACTATATACCCTCCTCCAGTCCTCCCTCTATATACATTATATACCATCCTCCAGTCCTCCCTCTATATACACTATATACCCTCCTCCAGTCCTCCCTCTATATACACTATATACCCTCCTCCAGTCCTCCCTCTATATACACTATATACCATCCTCCAGTCCTCCCTCTATATACACTATATACCCTCCTCCAGTCCTCCCTCTATATACACTATATACCCTCCTCCAGTCCTCCCTCTATATACACTATATACCCTCCTCCACTCCTCCCTCTATATATGCACTATATACCATCCTCCAGTCCTCCCTCTATATACACTATATACCATCCTCCAGTCCTCCCTCTATATACATTATATACCCTCCTTCCTCTATATACATTATATTCCCTCCTCCCTCTATATACATTATATTCCCTCTTCTAGTCCTCCTTCTATATACATTATATACCATCCTCCAGTCCTCCCTTCTATATACATTATATTCCCTCCTCCCTCTATATACACTATATACCCTCCTCCCTCTATATACATTATATACACTCCTCCCTCTATATACACTATATACCCTCCTCCAGTCCTCCCTCTATATACACTATATACCCTCCTCCAGTCCTCCCTCTATATATGCACTATATACCCTCCTCCAGTCCTCCCTCTATATACACTATATACCCTTCTCCACTCCTCCCCCCTCTATGTACACTATATACCTCCTCCACTCCTCCCTCTATATACACTATATACCCTCCTCCAGTCCTCCCTCTATATACACTACATACCCTCCTCCCTCTATATACACTATATACCCTCCTCCCTCTATATACACTATATACCCTCCTCCACTCCTCCCTCTATATACACTATATACCCTTCTCCACTCCTCCCTCTATATACACTATATCCCCTCCTCCAGTCCTCCCTCTATATACACTATATACCCTCCTCCAGTCCTCCCTCTATATACACTATATACCCTCCTCCAGTCCTCCCTCTATATACACTATATACCCTCCTCCACTCCTCCCTCTATATACACTATATACCCTCCTCCACTCCTCCCTCTATATACACTACATACCCTCCTCCCTCTATATACACTATATACCATCCTCCACTCCTCCCTCTATATACAGTATATACCCTTCTCCACTCCTCCCTCTATATACACTATATACCCTCCTCCCTCTATATACACTATATACCCTCCTCCAGTCCTCCCTCTATATACACTATATTCCCTTCTCCACTCCTCCCTCTATATACACTATATACCCTCCTCCACTCCTCCCTCTATATACACTATATACCCTCCTCCAGTCCTCCCTCTATATACACTATATTCCCTTCTCCACTCCTCCCTCTATATACACTATATACCCTCCTCCACTCCTCCCTCTATATACACTATATACCCTCCTCCAGTCCTCCCTCTATATACATTATATACCTCCTCCACTCCTCCCTCTATATACACTATATACCTCCTCCACTCCTCCCTCTATATACACTATATACCCTCCTCCACTCCTCCCTCTATATACACTATATACCCTTCTCCACTCCTCCCTCTATATACACTATATACCCTTCTCCACTCCTCCCTCTATATACACTATATACCATCCTCCCTCTATATACACTATATACCCTCCTCCACTCCTCCCTCTATATACACTATATACCCTCCTCCAGTCCTCCCTCTATATACACTATATACCCTCCTCCACTCCTCCCTCTATATACACTATATCCCCTCCTCCAGTCCTCCCTCTATATAGAATATATACCCTCCTCCCTCTTTATACACTATATACCCTCTATATACGGTGATTCCTTAACATACAATATTATACAATAGAAAATGGGTAATTGGTTTCAAACCTCAAAAATGTCAACCCGGAATAAGAAAAAAAGGGAGGATTGAGGCACATTAAGCACAGAATTAATAGAAATAAAGCAGATTCTTACCTTTTAGCAGTCAGAAGAAGCTTCTGGATCACTCTCTACATGTATGGGAGCATCTTTAAGGTCTTTTCTTGGCCTTTTGGTATTGCTGAAAAAAACGTCCAACGTAACTTGTTTCTGGCGTTTTTTCTGAAGATTCTTGAAGTAGCTCAGCACCTTGTCTTCATAATCACAGGTTTTAAGCTCAGCAAGGGCGATGTCTGGGTGTTTTCGGACAACACTCTTCACAACTTCCCAGGAAGAAAACCGATTCTTCATCTCTTGAGCTGTGATAACATGGTCATCTTCACAACACTCCTCTTCTCCACTGTCATGCTCTGCTGACTTGTCAAGCTCAAGTACAGTAACTCTTCTGTAGTCCGTTCACTCTCATGGTCTTAAATGAGCACTTCTACATCATCTTTATCAGCTTCCAGACCCATAGACTAGGCTAAATTGACAATCCCCTGCTCAATCTCATTTTCTGTATGAACCACAGAAACAGTGGATTTATGCACGACAGAGGGCCACAGAGGTCTCCAAGCAGAATTAAGGACACGAATAGAAACGTCATTCTATGCTCTAACAAGATGTTAACCGTTAGGCTATCGGAGGTTTTTTCTTTTTTTTGCGTTTTCATTTTCTTCCCCAATTTTCCTTGAGCCATAATTTTTTTTTATATTTCTGCGGGACAGGTTGTACTTTCTAATGCCTTTATTAAATTATGGCATAAAATGTAGTAAGTAGCGGTAAAACAATTCCAAATGGGTTGGAATTGAAAAAAAACAACGCAATTCCTCCACTGTTTTACGGGTTTTATTCCCACGGCGTTTCGTTTACGGCAAAATTGACCCATGCCCTTCATGCTCTTGGTCAGTTCGATTATAAAGATACCCCATATGTGTAGTTTTTTTTATGTCTAAATAGTGTAAAAATAAATTTAAACTTTGATTAAAAAAAACATTTTTTATATCACCATATTCTGACCCCCTTAACTTTTTTGTACTTATGTCTACTGAACTGTTTAGGGGCTCATATTTTGTGGAAAAATCTGTAGTTTTTATTGATACCATTTTGGAATGTGTGTGACTTTTTGATCACATTTTATTACATTTTCTTGGAGAAGCAGCGAAAAAATGGCAAATTGGCCATTTTGACCCTTTTTTCCATTACGCCATTCGCTGTATTGAATTTTTTTATTTATATTTTAGAAGTATGGGCGTTTTCAGTCTTGATGATACCCATGATGTTTATATTTATTGTTATTTAGGTATTTATTTTTTAATTATGCAGAAAGGGGGGTGATTTAAACTTTTTTATATATTTTTTTTATTTAACATTTTTTATTTTTTTATCTTTTGTGATGATTTTGAAGCTCATTTATGAGCTGTTTCACTGGTTAATTATCCTACTAAAACTTAGCTTTTATAATTTTCAATTAAAAATAGGTCCCACATATATAATAATGTTAGACTGCGTATGATGCATCAGGCTGTAATAGACAGATACATATGGAGGGTACTATACACTGGGTGAGGATATAGTTGGGTTATTTCTATCTTTATAACTCACGGTTAGTTGAGTAAGAAATAAACGGTCCTTCTTTCCGGAGGTCCAGGCAAATATAGGGCTGTATACGGTCTCCAGAGGCGGCTTGGTGTGCTGGAAGGTAACATCAGTTGTTAGGTACCATACACTCTGGGTCCCGGAACACTAGGACAGGAGGAATATCCCTATACAACTAGTGTACCCTGCCTGAAAGCAGAGAGGTCTCCCGCCTAGATGCGAGAGAATCACCCCAGAAGGAGCGACCCCACTTATCGGTGGCTGTCCCTATTTTGCTCACCCTACAGAAAAATCCTCCAAATGTCAGCAGCCAGGTGTTGTTTTATCTTTAGATCCCGACGCGTTTCCTCTGACAGTAGATACCGTCAGATTCATCAGGGGTATATGGTCAGATGAGGTAACGGTTAGATAACCGTCAAGCACAATCACTTTTCTTAAATAGACCCACTGGATAGATGCAGTCCAGAACGAGTGTCTCGGACTGTCCCCTTAAATACCCTTAATATTAGCTTTAATTAGGTAGCGGTGAGTAGCTTACCGCTTGGTGTGGCGTGCGTTCCACCTGATGTATCCGGAAGCGGCAGTCCCTTAGGTGCGCATGCGCGGTGGTCCATGGTATCCGCTGTGGAACGCATGAAACGAGGTCATGCGCTCCAACCCGGCATATTCTCGATGCTGCGTCCGGAGGCGGAAGTGTTTGGTTCGCGCAGGCACATAGACCATAAAGGGCGGCAGGGGGAGGTTCGCAATGGACCGCATGATGGAAGATCTTGCGTTTCAAGCGGCGCATGACCGGAAGTACCACACTATTATCAAATATAGTAAGGAACTTCAGCCCGGTATTTCAAAGTGGCATAATAGGAACATGCGCAAAATATATGATACTTTTTGACCCCAGACGGGTCAGTCCCCCAGGATCAAGGGCTACCCATTAGTACAGGCTAATTGAAACCTATATCGAAAAGTTAGGGTATATTACATTTGGGGGTACAGTGGATTTTACATAGGTAGGACATAGTGAATATACATCATATAGGGAAATTACAGGAATATCTGGATAGACCCTAATGGGATATTGTCATTCACATAATGATATCAAGAAATATGGCCTTTCACGGTCAATATATTATGTTCCTGCCTGGCCCATTTTACTGGTATATGTATTCGTCAGTGATTTAAGAGTATTTTAAACACAACCAAATTTTAGATGAAGCATGCAAAAGACAACACTTCATTGAGGCCCAGTGGACTCAGAGTTTTTAACCTATGAGTCCACTCTGCCTCCTTCTGCAGGATTTTTTTTATTGAGGTCCCCACCTCTGACGGATGGGCGAATCACCTCAATTACACAGAATTTCAGTGACATGCTGTTCCCGTCATGAAAATTCTCTATATGTCTTGTTCTATATGTGGTTCTTGTATAGCCTGCCCACATATTGTCCAAACAAAAACATTTACAAGTTATACCACCAAGAAAACTTACACCATCAGGGACTTTGCAAACTGCAAGACCCCAGGGGTAGTATATCTATGCACTTGTTCATGTAACCTACAGTACGTGGGTAAGACCAAAAGGGAACTCAGAAGGAGGATTGGGGATCACCTGGGTGACGTGCGACATAAACGTGACACCCCTATAGCAAGACATATAGAGAATTTTCATGACGGGAACAGCATGTCACTGAAATTCTGTGTAATTGAGGTGATTCGCCCATCCGTCAGAGGTGGGGACCTCAATAAAAAAAATCCTGCAGAAGGAGGCAGAGTGGACTCATAGGTTAAAAACTCTGAGTCCACTGGGCCTCAATGAAGTGTTGTCTTTTGCATGCTTCATCTAAAATTTGGTTGTGTTTAAAATACTCTTAAATCACTGACGAATACATATACCAGTAAAATGGGCCAGGCAGGAACATAATATATTGACCGTGAAAGGCCATATTTCTTGATATCATTATGTGAATGACAATATCCCATTAGGGTCTATCCAGATATTCCTGTAATTTCCCTATATGATGTATATTCACTATGTCCTACCTATGTAAAATCCACTGTACCCCCAAATGTAATATACCCTAACTTTTCGATATAGGTTTCAATTAGCCTGTACTAATGGGTAGCCCTTGATCCTGGGGGACTGACCCGTCTGGGGTCAAAAAGTATCATATATTTTGCGCATGTTCCTATTATGCCACTTTGAAATACCGGGCTGAAGTTCCTTACTATATTTGATAATAGTGTGGTACTTCCGGTCATGCGCCGCTTGAAACGCAAGATCTTCCATCATGCGGTCCATTGCGAACCTCCCCCTGCCGCCCTTTATGGTCTATGTGCCTGCGCGAACCAAACACTTCCGCCTCCGGACGCAGCATCGAGAATATGCCGGGTTGGAGCGCATGACCTCGTTTCATGCGTTCCACAGCGGATACCATGGACCACCGCGCATGCGCACCTAAGGGACTGCCGCTTCCGGATACATCAGGTGGAACGCACGCCACACCAAGCGGTAAGCTACTCACCGCTACCTAATTAAAGCTAATATTAAGGGTATTTAAGGGGACAGTCCGAGACACTCGTTCTGGACTGCATCTATCCAGTGGGTCTATTTAAGAAAAGTGATTGTGCTTGACGGTTATCTAACCGTTACCTCATCTGACCATATACCCCTGATGAATCTGACGGTATCTACTGTCAGAGGAAACGCGTCGGGATCTAAAGATAAAACAACACCTGGCTGCTGACATTTGGAGGATTTTTCTGTAGGGTGAGCAAAATAGGGACAGCCACCGATAAGTGGGGTCGCTCCTTCTGGGGTGATTCCCTCGCATCTAGGCGGGAGACCTCTCTGCTTTCAGGCAGGGTACACTAGCTGTATAGGGATATTCCTCCTGTCCTAGTGTTCCGGGACCCAGAGTGTATGGTACCTAACAACAACTGATGTTACCTTCCAGCACACCAAGCCGCCTCTGGAGACCGTATACAGCCCTATATTTGCCTGGACCTCCGGAAAGAAGGACCGTTTATTTCTTACTCAACTAACCGTGAGTTATAAAGATAGAAATAACCCAACTATATCCTCACCCAGTGTATAGTACCCTCCATATGTATCTGTCTATTACAGCCTGATGCATCATACGCAGTCTAACATTATTATATATGTGGGACCTATTTTTAATTGAAAATTATAAAAGCTAAGTTTTAGTAGGATAATTAACCAGTGAAACAGTATATATATATTCCTACAACATTCCTTAATCAAACCATTACTGTGAATTCTGTTCTCATATATGAGCCTATAAATAATGTTTTTTAATTTTGTTCTATCAGGGATTTTTTTAAATGACATGTAAAACTAGAAGTTGCTCATTTCTTATCCTGGCCTGCCATCTGGTGGCCAAAATAAGAATTGCAGCATGAACACTTAAAGCCTTGTCAGCGAGGCTTACAGTGTTCAGCGCAACTACCGATGCACACATTGGCCGCACGGGGCATCACTTGATCACGGCATCTAAAGCCTTTAATTACCGCGATCGACATTATTGCTGTTCACGGTAATTAGCCGCAGGTCTCGGCTGTATGAAACAGCAGAGACCTGCCGGCCATGGCGCCTGCTGCACGTGCGAGTGGGTGCCATGTTTACACATCGCTCCAGCGCCGTACATGTACGGCGCTGGTAGCGAACGGGTTAAACCTTGTTTTCCAAAATTCTTTCAATGTCAAGTTTTTGTCTACCTCAGTCGAACAAAAGCATTTCGCAAACATCTTCTTGGTGTAGAGTTTCTTGAAGTTTGAGATGACCTGTTGATCCATAGGTTGAAGAAGAGGAGTGGTGTTTGGAGGTAGAAATTTAATTGTGATGAAATTAAATTGGGCCTCCAATGATTCTGCCAGTGCTGGGTCATGACCAGGAGCGTTGTCTAACAGCAGCAGCTTTTAGCGGCAGTCTGTTTTTCCAGGTATAATTTCACTGAAGGACAAAAGACTTCTGTTGCCCATTCATTAAACACTTGTCTAGTCACCCAGGCCTTCCTATTGCAGCACCAGAACCACTAAATTGGCTTTAATGACTTTCTTCTGTTTGAAAACTCTAGGGTTATCAGAATGATAAACCAACATTGGTTTTAGCTTAAAATCCCCTGATTCAGCACCCCTCAGGAGGGTTAGGGTACTTTCACACTAGCGGTTTTCTTTTCCGGCACCGAGTTCCGTCCTAGGGGCTCAATACTGGAAAAGAACTGATCAGGCATCTCCCCATGCATTCTGAATGTGATTAAAAAAAAAATAGAAACGGATCCGTTTTTTCGTATGACAAACGGAGAGACTGATCCGTTCTTGCAATGCATTTGAGAGACGTATCCGCATTCGGATCAGTCTACAAATGCTATCTGTTTGCATGCAGATTGCCGGCGACGGAACTGCTAGCCGGATCACTCTGCCGCAAGTGGGAAAGTAGCCTTAGTCGGTCTTTCATAGGCTTATGTCCAGGAAGACTAACTTCTTCTCTGGTAAAGTGTGTGTCTCTCTTCTTCACAATTGTAGAAATGGTTGATTGTGAGAAACCATACCGTTGCACTAACTCACTTATCTTTATGCCATTGTCGTGTTTTTTTTTATTTATAATTTCCTGTTTTTGTTTTTATAGGAATTTTATTTTTTGCCTGTTTGGGAGACATAATGTCCCTTCACACTTGAGGTGCTCTATAGAATTTTTTTTTTTTTGCCACTGTTAAAAAGAATCCTCTATGGTGCTAGTTCCACTGCTAAGTGTGTGTGTATGAGGGGAGGGGGAGATGGGGGCTTTACTGTTCAGCGTGATTCTGGGGTATTTTGTAGTACCCTTGGCATGACCGTGGCATGCAGAAGGTTTGCGGAGGGTACGGGTTCCCTCTGCTTGCCTATCGGGTCCCCGCGCTACAGTGACTGGGACCTGATGGCAGAGAAGGCAGCCCAATGCCTTCTACGGAAGCCTGTGAGATCCAGCCGCTTAGGCTGGGTCTCACAGGCAGGCTGTCAGCATAAAAGCTGACAGCCAATGCATTACAATACAGGTTGTATTGTAATGCATTGCCGAGGGGATCAGACCCCAAAAGTTGAAGTCCCAGAGTGGGACAAAAGTAAAAAGAAGTGTTTTTCATAATAAAAAAATATATATAAAGTTTCACACTAGCATTTTCAATTCTGCTATTGAGATCTGTCATAGGATCTCAATAGTGGAAGAAAACGCTTCAGTTTTGTCACCATTCATTGTTGCGCTCCCATCGCATACAGAATAACGCTGCAAGCAGCGTTCTGACACAACAAAAAACGGATCCGTCCCCCATTGACTTTCAATGGTGTTCATGACGGATCAGTCATGGCTATATAAGACATAATACAACTGGATCCATTCATGATGGATGCAGGCGGTTGTATTATTGTAATGAAAGCGTTTTTGCAGATCCATGACAGATCCACAAAAAACACTAGTGTGAAAGTAGCCAAAACAAAAAAGTAGCCCCTTTCCCTAAATAAAACACACAAAATTGTAAAAAAAAAAAAAAAAAAAGTCACCTCATCCCGCAAAAAATGAGCCCCTACATAAAACAATCGCCCAAAAAAAAAAAAAAACTATGGGTCTCAGAATATGGAGACACAAACATTTTTTTTGTTTCAAAAATGCTTTTATTGTGTTAAAATGAAAAAAATGTAATAAAAAAGTAGACATATTAGGTATCACCGCGTCCGTAACAACAAGGTCTATTAAAATATCACATGACCTAACCCCTCAGATGAACACCGTAAAAAAATTAAATAAAAACCTTACATCACAAAAAGTGTAATACCAAGCGATCAAAAAGTCATTAGCACCCAAACATAGTACTAATCAAACCGTCACCCAAAAAAAAAAAAAAAAAAAATATGGCTTTCAGAATGTGGAAACTGCAAAGAAAAAGGGGGTCAGTCAGCACATCCCAAAGCGCAGGGGCACGTTGCTATGGCTGAGAACAACTCTGTAAAACAAAACATGCAATGCAACAGCTCTGTCACGGATGGTGTACAGGAAACAAGACAATGCAATACAATTAATGACTCACTGGATCCACAACTAAGGAACAAAAGGGAGACCCCTACATGAGACCTGCCACTCTCCCTAATTGCTCAGCCTATGCGAACACCCCAAAGGTGGATGGGCGCATATCCACGTACCTCGGCTATCTAATACCGGAAGACCCTACAATAGTGAGGGGACACGACCACCGGCTCCCTACACAAGACACGGAGGGAGTCAGGGTCACCTGAAAATCCAGCAGACAGAAAATCACAAATAAAGCAACAGCACTTATCTTGCAGAGGACTGAGGAATAGAAACAGCATGCACACACACTCCAGGAAGTTGTATAAGCCGCAACCTAATGCATCATGGGGAGGAACTTAAAGGGAAGCAATCAGTCCAACTGCATGACAGCTGAGATAGACTAACGAGATGAGGAACTTAACCAAAACAAAGAAACTCAAGGAGGAGGATCTGGAAAGCTCCTGTCAGAGCTTCTCAACTGTCTGGTTGTGACAAGCTCTCTGCAAACCAAATAAAGTACAAAATTGCATAATAATTGCAAGTGCTATACTAATAAGTTAGAGATGCTTGGCAAATCATTTTGTACAAAATTATTTGAGCCCGTCTGCCGCACGTCAAGGCGATCTCCTAACACTAAATTCTACCTGTTATGTGCCATGACGGCTACCATATAATTCAGCGAGTGTAGGTTCCACATGCATGCTGGGCCTGCCTTACTGTCATTTGTGAAGACACTAAAAAAATCTTTTTTTTCAAAAATGCTTTATTATGTAAAACCAAAACAAACAACCAAAAAAAGTAGTCATATTTGGTATTGTCTCGTGCGTAACGACCTGCTCTTTAAAAATACATGATCAAAACTGTCAGATGAACATTGTAAAAATCAAAAAATAAAAATGGTGCCAAAACAGATTTGTTACCTTGCCTCACAAAAAGTGTAATATAGAGAAACCAAAAATCATATGTACCCTAAAATAGTACCAACAAAACTGCCACCTTATCCCGTAATTTCCAAAATGGGGGTCGCTTTTTTGGAGTTTCTAATGTGACATGGCAACTTAAAATGATCCCACTGAAATCTGCCCTCCAAAAACCATACGGGGTTCCTTTTCTTCTGTGCCCTGCTGTGTGCCCATACAGCAGTTTACAATCGCAAATGGGGTGTTTTTGGAAACTACAGAATCAGGGCAATAAATATTGAGTTTTGTTTGGCTGTTAACCCTTGCTTTGTTACCGGAAAATAATGGACTAAAATGGAAAAATCGGCCAAAAAAGTGAAATTCTGAAATTTTCCTTCAATTCTTGTGGAACATCTAAAGGGTTAACAAAGTTTGTAAAATCGGTTTGAATACCTTGAGGGGTGTAGTTTCTAAAATGGGGCCATATATGGGTGGTTTCTATTATGTAAGCCTCACAAAGTGACTTCATAACGTAAAAAAGTGGGTTTTGGTTCTAAAAGATTTGCTTCTAAGCCTTCTAACATCCCCAAAAAATAAAATGCCATTCACAAAATGATCCAAACATATGGGAAATGTAAAGTAATAACTATTATATGAGGTATCACTATCTGTTTTAAAAGCAGAGAAATAGAAATTTGGAAAGTTGTGAATACTTTTGGGTAAAGTTGGGATTTAAAAAAAATAAATAACAATAAAAAATATTGACTGAAATTTACCACTGTCATGAGGTACAATGTGTCACGAGAAAACAATCTCTGAATGGCTTGGATAAGTAAAAGCGTTCCAAAGATATTACCACATAAAGTGACGCATGTTAAATAAAAAAAAAACGGGCTGGTCCTTAAGGTGAAATATGGCAGGGTCCTGAAGGGGTTAAAAGATAGTATGTTCAACGGGCCCAAAACCTTGACCCGTCCCCCAACATGACCCCGTCACTCCCTCGCCACTGCCATGTGGCTAGCATGGCTCAAAAACACAGATGCAACAAAACATTGCAAAATGGGATCTAGCGACTTTTTTTAACGCCAAAAACTGGCGTAGCGCCCATCGTAAATGACCCCCAGTGTGTCTGATAGGTTGCAAGACAAAAGGAACCGCGGGGAAGGAAACACAGGTGGAAAACCATGTGGCAGATGGCTGGGGGAAGTGAGGGCTTGGCATTTGGAGCTGGACAACTGCCTTACTGCCTGTGGAAATAGATATACCAGCGGACGTATTTGTAGCACCTTTAACTTCATGTACCAGCTGACACTGGGAGCGGGCACTGATGGTTATTGTTGCTTTTTATATTGAGTGGGCATGTGAAGTGACCCGTTCTGCTTATCTAGTGATTTGTGTCTCACTGGGTATTGGACTATGTGTAAGCCCATTCACTACACCTCATGTTACCTGATTTATATTGTATATTGACCCTGGGCACCCCCATATTTTCCCAGATGTACCCACGGATTTGCCAGATTTAAGTGATGCAGTTTGCCAGCTGTTTTCGAGATGCCTAAGGCCCCTTTCACACGGGTGCAATGCGTGACATGAACGCATAGCACCCGCACTGAATCCTGACCCATTCATTCCAATGCGTCTGTGTACATGAGCGGTGATTTTTTTCACACATCAGTTCTGCGTTGCGTGAGAATCGCAGCATGTTCCATATTCTGTGTTTTTCACGCAGCCCTGGCCCCATAGAAGTGAATGGGGCTTCAGTGAAAAACGCATTGCATCCGGAAGCAAGTGCGTATGCAATGCGTTTTTCACTGATGGTTGCTAAGAGATGTTGTTTGTAAACCTTCAGTTTTTTATCACTCGAGTGAAAAATGCATCAAAACGGATTGCACCCGCGAGGAAAAAACTGAACAACTGAATGCAATCGCAGACAAAACTGACTGAACTTGCTGGCAAAACGGTGCGAGTTTCACTGAACGCACCCGGAGCCAATCCGTCACGCTCGTGTGAAAGAGGCCTAATGCTGTTCCTACGGAACAGAGGACCTGCTTAACTTTTTCAGATGGCTGCCTGGATCATGGGCATGAGCTGGTTACGTCATACTGTGCATGCGCTGAAGGATGAACACGTCTTCAGCCCAGCACCAGGACGCTGACACAGTGGGCACATGCACCCTTCCAACTGCCAAGAGCCATTTCTCTCCTCATAACCTGTAAATGTATACTTTTATCTATATATTAGAAAGTCCTGGTTTTCTTCTCTAGTTATTAATAATGTATTACACAATGGGGGTTTATGAAAATAGGTATTTTGGACAGCTTTTGTAGATTCATAGTATTCATCTGTGTATTATTGATATGACTGGAGAAATTGCTTATGTGCATAGGTTATCATAAACGGACACTACAAGACTGGGGATATACCAATTCATAAACAGCTGGGTAGCAATATCTGCGATTGGGCCCATTCACACGGCTGTATGAACGGGTCTGCACTTATTCTGCGGACCCATTCATCTCAATAGGGCTGCAAAAGATGCGCACAGTACACCGTGTGCTGTCCGCAGCCATAGTTCTGTTCCACGGCCCTGCAAAAAAAGATTGCGGACAAGAATAGGCATTTTCTATGATAGTGCGGACCATGTGCGGTCCGCAAATTGCGGAACGCACACAGGCTGGATCCGCAAAAGACTACGGTCGTCTAAATGAGCCTTTTAGGCGATGGGGGCATATTGGTTATATATAATACACATAATGCTGCCCTGATACACTATGTGAATCTATCATATATTAGGAGGACGTAATGCAGCTGCACAGTGTCCTCTTCCCAGCTTGTCCAGGACCCTGAACAGCAAGTTGGTGTAGCTATGTGAACGTATTAATCACTACATAATTAGGCAAATTTAGAATTCAGAAGTCTGGGAAAGTTGGGTAACAACCTCTACAGAGATGTAATGGAGGCCACACTTGGTACATACATTCTATATACACTATATCCATAAATATCATATTAGGACAACCGTGAAAATATCCTGTATGTAGTATCATCTCCAGCATACCTCCACATGCTACCAAAACTGCTGAAAGACAAATCTGCCCAATTATGCAGTGAAGGGAGGTATTATCGCTACGTAACTAGGCAGATTAGCTATTCAGCTGTATCTACTATGGCTGGTACTATATATGTACTACGTCCGGTGCTGTTAGTACTACTTATATACTACAGCTGGTACTATTGGCACCATGGCTAGTGCTGCTACCAAATCTATTTTGATCTATTAGGCTGCTTTCACACGGGCGAGATTTCCACACGGGTGCAATGCGGTAGGTGAACGTATTGCACCCCCACTGAATCCCGACCCATTCATTTCTATGGGGCTGTTCAGATGAGCGGTAATTTTCACGCATCACTTGTGCGTTGCGTGAAAATCGCAGCATGCTCTATAGTCTGCGTTTTTCACGCAACGCAGGCCCCATAGAAGTGAATGGGGTTGCGTGAAAATCTCAAGCATCCGCAAGCAAGTGCGGATGCGGTGCAATTTTCACGCACGGTTGCTAGGAGACGATCAGGATGGAGACCCGATCATTATTATTTTCCCTTATAACATTGTTATAAGGGAAAATAATAGCATTCTGAATACAGAATGCATAGTAAAACAGCGCTGGAGGGGTTAAAAAATAAATAAAAAATAATTTAACTCACCTTAGTCCACTTGATCGCGCAGACCGGCATCTCCTTCTGTCTCCTTTGCTGAACAGGACCTGTGGTGAGCATTCATTACATGAACAGGACCTTTGGTGACGTCACTCCGGTCATCACATGATCCATCACCATGGTAAAAGATCATGTGATGGATCATGTGATAACCAGAGTGACTTCACCAAAGGTCCTGTTCATGTAATGAATGCTCACCACAGGTCCTGTTCAGCAAAGGAGACAGAAGGAGATGCCGGTCTGCGCGATCAAGTGGACTAAGGTGAGTTAAATTTTTTTATTTATTTTTTAACCCCTCCAGCCCTAATGTACTATGCATTCTGTATTCAGAATGCTATTATTTTCCCTTATAACCATGTTATAAGGGAAAATAATACAATCTACAGAACACTGATCCCAAACCCGAACTTCTGTGAAGAAGTTCGGGTTTGGGTACCAAACATCCGCGATTTTTCTCACGCGAGTGCAAAACGCATTACAATGTTTTGCACTCGCACTGAAAAATCGCGGGTGTTCCCGTAACGCACCCGCACATTTTCCTGCAATGCCCGTGTGAACCCAGCCTTAGTAACTAGGAAATTCCTTCCAACAAAATGCGTACTATGTACCCTAAAAATAATGCAGCCTAAACCCAGCCTCTCCTCCTAAGCTTCCTGGCTCCAGTGCACTAGCATCAGTGGGTGAACAGGGATGGGCAGATGACATGGCTGCAGCCTGAGAGCACAGTATTTGTCATGGTTTCCAGCTGTGATGTTTGACACAAGAGAAAATAACAAAGACAAGTAAGGAGATTACATTTTACATTAATTTAGTAAACCTCAAAGCCTAATAAATCTAGAGTAATATAATAAACAGTAGAGTGGAGAAAGGGATGCAAGTACAGGTCTTTGATTATGTGCTGTGAGATGGGAGGGGGAGCAGAAGCAAGGAGACTTTCCATTGGCTCAAGCATGGGGAAAATATCTACATTTTCAGAGGGCATGCACAGGGGTAAAGAACACTCTGCTCAGACTGACAGTTTCTGTCTTTATACAGCACATTGGCAGCAATATAAAGCCAAAAATACTACAAAGGAAAAGTGGAGGAGTTTTCTATATTGCCCATTCAGGTTCTAGCAAAATGAAAGCTATTTCTTGTTAAATCTCCTCAAATTTTCTTGGAAAGTTAAGATCTCTACTTTTAGTTGACTAAGTGAGTTCTTAAAGGGAACCTGTGATCAACTTTATGCTGAGCTCGCTGAGGGCAGTGTAAATTAGTGACAGAAATGCTGATTTCAGCGATGTGTCACTCATGAGCTAAAAGTAAGTGGTTGCTGAGAACCAGCATCATAATCATTGCAGACTGGGCCTGGAAAAGAGTCAGATCTACCTGAGAAGAGTCATAGTTATACATAATCTCCTGCTCTCCACCCATCTGCTGATGATTGGCAGTTCTCTCCTAGAGAGAAAGGGAGAAAACTAGGTAGAAGACTGTCAGTCATCAGCAGGTGGGCAGGAATTCATGAATATCCAGGACTCTTCTCAGGTGGCCGGGACTCTTTTCCAGGCCCAGTCTGCAATGATTGTGATATTGGTTCTCGGCAACCACTTACTTTTACCTTATAAATGACAGACCGCTGAAATCAACTCGCCTGTCTCTGCTTTATTCTGCTGTTAGTATGGGCACCATAAAGGTGATGACAGGTTCCCTATAAAGAGGACCCATTGACTCTTTTGACTTGTTTGTTTTAGTAAATACTTTTTATGAAATAACAATTCAGGAACATCTTTTCTCTCTTACTTCTCCTGTCGTGTTCGTCCTCTCTTTACTCATGAACTCCATTCCTACAGAGCTTCAGCTGAAAACCTTATCAGCTGTATTCAGGATCATAACCCCTGACAAGCAGAGCAGAGAGGAGGATGAGGCAGCTCTTTACCTCAGTGTTGTGAAGTAACTTGTCCTCCTGTGCGATTAGGACTAGTGTTGACCTCGAATATTCGAATAACGAATATTAATCACGAATATTGCAACTCGCTTGCGCTAATTCGCAAATATTTAGAATATAGTGCTATATATATATTCACTATTTCGAATATTCGTCATTTTTTAACATTTGAAAACATGATTCCTCCCTGCTTCTTTCTTGTGGGTCAATGAGTCATTGGCCCACAAGCAACTTAAAGGGACTCTGTCACCAGTTTCTTACCCCCCCCCCCATTTAAAAATATGGTTATGTTCATGGAGCTCTAGCGATTCCTAATGTGGTCTTATAACCGAAATCCGTAGGCTCATTTTGTCTAAAAAACGTTATAACTAACCTGTCCTTCATCTGACAAATGTGCCCAAGGGGATGATCATGTCTTCCAGATGCCGCCCGTACCCGCCGCCACCGTTTGTGCCCAGCTCCTCCCTTGCTGTCATCAGCGCCGCCTCAGAATCGTGTGACGCCTCCGGCTCCCTCACTCCCCCCTCCTTCTTCTCTAACATCCCGCGCGTGCGCACAGGCTTGTGCCTGATGCGCCCGTGCGGACTTCTCCGTTCCGCTTCATGGAGCGAAGTGCGCATGCGACGGCACTTCGCTCAACCACTTGGCGGCGCATGCGCACTTCGCTCCATGAAGCCGAACGGAGAAGTCCGCACGGGCGCATCAGGCACAAGCCTGTGCGCACGCGCGGGATGTTAGAGAAGAAGGAGGGGGGAGTGAGGGAGTCGGAGGCGTCACACGATTCTGAGGCGGCGCTGATGACAGCAAGGGAGGAGCTGGGCACAAACGGCGGCGGCGGGTACGGGCGGCATCTGGAAGACATGATCATCCCCTTGGGCACATTTGTCAGATGAATTTTAGACAAAATGAGCCTACGGATTTCGGTTATAAGACCACATTAGGATTCGCTAGAGCTCCATGAACATAACCATATTTTTAAATGGGGGGGTAAGAAACTGGTGACAGAGTCCCTTTAACCGCTTCACGTCCGCCCATAGGATATAAACGTCCTATGGGTGGACGTCTATTTCTGAAAGCACGTTCTAAAACGTCTTTTCAGAAATAGCAGCTGCACGCTAATCGTGCAGCTGCTGATCGGGTTGCCCGCTGTCAGTGACAGCAGGGCAACCCTAAGACAAGGCAGGGACAGTGCCCAGGTGTCCCTGCCTTCACGATCGCTGCAGACACAGCGCTTACCGAGCGCTGTGTCTACAGAGAAGGAAGCGCTGTGCGCTTCCTGTTCCGGCCCGGCGGTCATGTGACCGCCGTGACCGGAGTGTGCAGGAGCTGTGTGAGGTCTCTCAGAGACCTCGATCAGCCCTGCTGTGAGGCTGTACAGTGCAGGATTGCTGCTGTACAGCCTCTATAGGGGTGCATTTGTCCTGTAACTGGGGCTACTATGTCAGCCCCAGTTACAGGAGAAATCAACAGTGAAAAAAAAAAAAAAAAAGTGAAGCAAATGTCCCCCAGAGGTCTTGTATGACCTTATGGGGGACGAAAAGTGTAAAATAAAAAAAATAAAAATAAAAGGTTGAAAATAAAAAAATAAAAAAAAGTTTCACATGTAAAAAAAAAAAAGTCCCCAAGTAAGGAATGAAAAAAAAAAGTTAAAAATAGAAAAAAATAAAAAAAAGTATACATATTAGGTATTGCCGCGTCCGTAAAAACCAGCTCTATAAAAATATCACATGACCTAACCCCTCGGGTGAACACCGTAAAAAAAAAAAAAAAAAAAAAGTGTGTCAAAACAAGCAATTTTTGTCACCTTGCATCACAAAAGGTGCAACACCAAGTGATCAAAAACGCGTATGTCCCACAAAATAGTACCAATAAAACCGTCACCTCATCCCGCAAAAAATGAGCCCCTACATAAGAAAATCTCTAAAAAAATAAAAAAACTATAGCTCTCAGAACATGGACACATTAAAACATAATTTTTTTGTTTCAAAAATGCTATTATTGTGTAAAACTTTAATAAATGAGAAAAAGTATACATATTAGGTATCGCCACGTCCGTAACGATCTGCTCTATAAAAATGTCACTTGACTGAACCCCTCAGGTGAACGCTGTAAAAATAAATAAATAGAAACTGTGCTAAAACAACCAATTTTTTGGTCACCTTGCCCCATAAAGTGTTATAATGAATGTACCCAAAAATAGTACTAATAAAACTGGCACCTTATCCCCTAGTTTCCAAAATGGGGTCACTTCTTGGGAGTTTCTACTGTAAGGGTGCATCAGGGGGCTTCAAATGGGACATGGCATCTAAAAACCATGTGGAGTTCCTTTTCTTCTGCGCCCTGCCGTGTGCCCATACAGCAGTTTATGACCACATGTGGGGTGTTTCTGTAAACCGCAGAATCTGGGTAATAAATATTGAGTTTTGTTTGGCTGTTAACCATCGATGTGTTAAAGAAAAAAATTGATTAAAATGGAAAATCTGCCAAAAAAGTGAAATTTAAAAATTTGATCTCCATTTTCCTTTAATTCTTGTGGAACGCCTAAAGGGTTAACAAAGTTTGTAAAATTGGTTTTGAATACCTTGAGGGGTGTAGTTTCTACAATGGGGTCATTTATGGGGGTATCCACTATGTAGGCCCCACAAAGTGACTTCAGACCTGAACTGGTCCTTATAAAGTGGGTTTTGGCAATTTTCTTATAAATTTGAAGAATTGCTTCTAAACTTCTAAGCCTTCTAACGTCCTAAAAAAATAAAATGACATTTCCAAAATGATGCCAACATAAAGTAGACATATGGGGAATGTTAAATAATAAATATTTTATGAGGTATCACTTTCTGTTTTAAAAGCAGAGAAATTGAAATTTAGAAAATTGCGAATTTTTCCAATTTTTGGGTAAATTTGGGATTTTTTCATAAATAAAGGTGAAATATTTTGATTCAAATTTATGATTATCATGAAGTACAATGTGTCACGAGAAAACAGTCTCTGAATGACTTGGATAAATAAAGGCGTTCCAAAGTTATTACCACATAAAGTGAGATATGTCAGTTTTGCAAAATTTGGCCTGGTCAGGAAGGGGGCAAATGGCCCAGATGGGAAGTGGTTAAGCAGGAAGGAATCATGTTTTCATATGGAAAAAAAATGACGAATATTCTAAAAAACAAATATATAGCAATATAGTGAATATATTAGTCATTTAGAATATTCACATAATTTTTTCCAATCTGTACAGTTGTTCGCATACTCCTCCCCGACAAGGGTCCCCGTCACCATGGGAACGCCTGTGGGTTAGAAAATACCATCGGATCTGAGTTTTCCCTGAGATCGTGAAAACTCAGATCCGATGGTATATTCTAACCCACAGGCGTTCCCATGGTGACGGGTGACGCTTGTCGGGGAGCAGTCTGCCAAAGTGGAATAACAGTACACATTGTAAAAAAAATAAGAATATTCTAAATAACGAATATATTCGCTATAACTTCATTTTTTAGAATATTCGTCATATTCTAAAAAACAAAGTTATAGCAATATAGCGAATATTCGTAAAATACACATCATAGCCATAGCCAACCAATAGGAAAGTTGCCTTATACAGTCAAAAGAAAATCGTAATACGCGAATAATTAAATCTCATTATTAGAAATAGAATAATGACGAATATTCGATTTTGACGAATATTCAATCGAATATTCGTGAAACATTGCAAAATCGAATATGGCACCTCCTGCTCATCACTAATTAGGACAAGTCCTTTGTGTACTATTAGGATGGTGGCCATTTTATTTCCGTTAATGATTGCTCCCTAGACAAAACAAGCCATTATAACTAATGAAAGGTATTTGGGAATATATTTATAATAAAGTAATATTTAAATATTTTTATTTTCTTAATTCCTGGAGAACCCCTTTAACATCTTTCTTGTCAAAGAAGGCCCTGCACTGCCAGCACAGAATGTGTAGGACACACCTTGTAAAACCCACTTGTAATTTTATTCACGTATTTCTAGAAGGAATAACAAAGGAACAGCACAATGCAGAGTTCTAAGAAAAGATGCTCCAGAATTATCTATGGGTGTTACACCAATGCAGCAGTGAACCTTCTGAGCCACAATCTGATGGGCTGCAAAAATCCAAGGGATCCCCTGGTTTTCACTCTTTAAACCCTATACAGGGATCTGGACTTTGCTGCAGTGAATCCACGGGTCAGGACATTATGAGTAGTCAATAGCATAGTTCTATCAAAAGAGTAGTCAGGAACAGGCAAAGATTTTGAATGCGAGCAGCTTAGAATAGGCCAATGTCTGTATTGTTGAACTAAAAATACCACACAGAAATTCGAGGCAGTGCCAGTACTAAGGGAGCATAAGTGGGAATTCCAAGGTCAGCAACGGGAGTGGATAGTCTCTAATTTCCCTTAACATAGTCTAGACCAGGGATGGGCAACTCGGCCCTCCAGCTGTTGTAAAACTACAAATCCCATCATTCCCAGTCTGCCTACAGCTATCAGCCTACAGCAGGGCATGATGGGATTTGTAGTTTTAAAACAGCTGGAGAGCAGAGTTTGCCTATCCCTGGTCTAGAGCCTGCTCGGATAATACTTTATTATAAGGCAGAGGCCGGAACAAAGTTTAGATAGACTGCCGGTGATTTAATCTTCTGGCGCTGGTTGCTGTGTTACCACCGCAGCATTGAGAAGAAGACAGCTGCACGCCTAGAGCCTCTGGCGACTGGAGCAAGAAGACAAGAGGGAGGTGATGCTACCGCATGCTTCTGATGGCCGTGGTGACGGCAGCAGCACTGGAACCTGAGTGCATGAGTGACAATAGGGAAAGCGGTCAGGTCATCAGTAAGAGATTGTCCCTGTGTAAACCCCCTTTAAATTTGAACCTTAGTAGATGGTTAAGCCAGTGAGGGAGATAGCACCCATTTGCTTACGTTCATTAATAGATGTCCTAATTTAATGAGTGTGTGTTTCCTGGGACCGAATCACTGCAGAAAACTGTTGCTTTATGTTTTCAGAGATGAAATATTAAATTAGTTGTTGACACTGAGCACATCATGGACACCATGCTCTTCTTCAAAAGAGGTTGAACATTATTTTTCTAGCAATTATATCTTTCTTTTTTTCCTTTCTCCCACAGTCATAAATCTATATAAGATGTCAACTTTGTGCTCAGCGTCTGGAAGGAAAGGACCAATTTAAAATAACAGACATCGCCTTGTTCAGAGTATGACAGCTACAAACATGGACACGATGACGTTCGTTTCTCAAATCCACCCTACTGCTAATGAAGTTAGGAGGTAAGATTAATTGTAGAGCACACTGGTCCCAGTAAACGGAGTCTATTATTAACCTGCTGTTTTCTGGGCCTGATTCTCAAGCATGTGACCTCCAAAGAGTCTTATTTTTTCAGATTTTTTTTTTTAATCTTCATTGCATAAAAGTATTACTAGAAAAATAATAATAATAATAATAATAATAGTATGTTAATACTTAAAGGGATTCTGTCACCAGGTTTCACCCCTGTCAGCTAAACATATGCTGATGTTCAGGGCCTCATCAGGATTCCTAATGTGGGCTTCTAAATGTGATCCGTAGCCTTATTTTGCTAAAAAAACAGGTTTTACTAACCTGTCACACAAGGGGATGTCAAGGGATGCAAGGTGCCGGCCGCACCCACCGCCGTTCGTGCCCAGCGCCGCCTTTCCACGCGCGATATCTTACAGCAGGAGGAGGGGGGATGGAGGGAGAGTGAGAGGCGGCACAGAGGATTAGGAGGCGGTGCAGAAGTCTGGAAAGCTGGCGCTGGGCACGAACGGCGGTGGGTGCATCCCTTGACATCCCCTTGGGCACCTTATTTCTTTGAGTGACAGGTTAGTAAAACTGTTGCTGACCCATTATCAGTTGCTCATGAGAGTTGACAAGCTTTTGTAGAGTAAGCAGACTAGACCACCTATATGCTCAAAGAGGGACATTTTGTGCAGTTGTCTGACACTAAAGAAACTCCAACTGGCTCCGAAAATTTAGGATATGCTTAAAATTTAGAACCATCATTGCCATCTGCTTTCTAAGCCATGTCCTACTCAAAATCTGCAACTGATTCAGCCCCCCTTTTTCCACTGTGTAATACACATTCAAAATGCCATCAACTGCTTCCAAGTGACTTCAAATTAAAAAACTCAACCACGTGGACATTGTAGAGTCTGTTTCGGCAGCTGATTTACACTTTAGAAGTGGCATGTTAGAACTGCATTCAAAATTATTCAACCTAGGGGTTTGTTGACTGTTAGAAATATGGCTAAATCAAGAAAGTGGTCCAGAAAGTTAAGAGTGATAATTCCTTCCATGAAAAAAAGCTAAGGATACAAAAATATATCAAAGGCAGTGAATGTTATGTTCCTAGAGATACAGTTTGAAGCATAGTTCACACTTTCAGAGTTAAAGGGGTTCTCCGGGAATTAAAAAAAAATGACTGAAATTCCTTAAACATTACTTTATTATAAGTAAATTCCCAAATACCTTTCATTAGCTATAATGGCTTATTTTGACTAGGGAGCAATCATCCGGGAGAATAAAATTGCTGCAGTCCTATTAGTACACACAAAACCTGTCCTAATATCACAGCAGGACAAGTTACTTCACAACACTGAGCTAAAGAGCTGCCTCATCCTCCTCTCTGATCTACTTGTCAGGGTTGGGGTGTAGATAATGAGCAGTAGCACTTGTTTGCAGTCTGCTACATTACCACAGTCTGTCCTGTCCATCCACTCTGTACTTCATGTCTCCTCAGGAACTCCATTCCTAGAGAGATTCAGCTGAAGATCTTATCAGCTGTATTCAGGCCATTTCCCCTAAGGAACTGGCACAGCTACTGTTCTCTCACACTGCAGAGTCTCCATTTTTCTTACGTGATGCAGCTTCAACTCCCCTCTCTACCCTGTCATCTCTCTTCCCCCGTTCAACTCTTACATGCAGTGAGACCAATGTGAAGCTACATCCGATAGAACTGCTCTGGAGAGTCAGCACACACAGATAGTACAGACAGGTAGCAGGAGTCAGGAGGTTTATATAACTTCAAGTAATCACTGTATACATGCACCTACTATATATTTGCACTCCTGGACCTTTAGATAGGAGAATCATTATATCTGCAACAGAATACAGAGAGGTACAGAGAAACATGGAGAGTGGGGAGGGGCCTGACAGCTGCCAGGAGGGATTTCGTGATGATGTCATCCTGTAGTTCACAGGAAGTCAGCCACACGGAGAGACTATGTTCCATGTTCCTGTTTACACATTAGAGCTGCTGGCCAGACTTGAGATCACATGACCAGGTTCCCATAATGAAAAGGTTCAAAATGTATGGATGCTACTGAGTTAGGGTGTAAAAAAATAATATATGTAAAAAAAAAAATAATTAACAAATGGAGTGTTTCTTTTACCACTTCCTAACAAGTGACCATTTATGGTAAATATATTCTACAAATGAATGAAAAAAAATCTAGTTGGTAACATACAAATTTCAAATTTTATATAGACCGATGTACATAAGTGCCTTTTTTAGTCTGATGAACTTTGTGGCCTTTTTCCAGGTCTGTGCCATTTAAGCTTGAAAACGAAGAAGTGGATGAAATAGCAGAACTCCGATACAAACTTACCAAGGCTAAAAATGAGACTGTACAGCTGGTAGCAAAGTATAATGAAGAGGTGAGACAATCTGCTTCTCTTTTCTTATCTTACAGTTTTAAAGTGATTGTCTCATCGCAGCTGGTTTTGGCTGGGAAAGGCACCGCATGTAGTATTACAGTACTACGGTACAGTACTTCCATGTAATACAAGGACGGCTCATGTCTGCCAAACGGGAACCAATTTCATTGTTTGGCTCACTGTTCTGGCTCCTACAGGGGAATGGGAGCCGCGTTATGATGCCCATATGACCTACTAGGACATGTGGGCAGAGGTTGTCTTCAGGAGTCAACCACTTTAATGGAAAAAAGGCAATTAATGCATGAACTTTGTAAATTTTATTTTAATCCGCTGGTTGGATTTTTTCCACGTGACGCTAAAGTTAATAATTACTGTGTTAACATGGCCTAAGGTTTTTTTTTTTCTGGGTTTGCAGAGATGCTGGTAACATCCACTGGTCCATGTGAACTTGATATTGGCAATAAATGTATGGATTCCTAGAGTTTACGGTGTACAGATTAACCTGACCTGATATCCCTGAATGGACTAGGTAGCATCCTGCTACTACGTAGCTTGCAGCTTAGACTTTAGCAAATGATGTTCTAGGTTCTTTAATGCAGTCTCATGTGAGTGGGTTTGCTCTGTGATATGGCAAATAAATAGGCATAGGGGTATCCTGCTTTCATGAAATCCTCAGGATAAGGGCTCGTTCACACAAATGTTTTTTGCGTTCCATATACTGAACCATTCGTTTCAATGGTTCCGCAAAAAAAATGGAATGTACTCTGTATGCATTCCGTTTCCATAATTCCGTTTTTATGTTCTGTTCAAAGATAGAACATGTCCTATTATTGCCCGCAAATCACGTTCCGTGGCTCTATTCAAGTCAATGTAATTACTGTATATGCCATACGGAAAAACGGATCTGTTAAAAACGGACCGCAAAACACTGAAAAAGACATACTGTTGTGTGAACGAGCCCTAAGTCATCAATTTCAGGTTGGTGGACGTCTGACTCTCAGCACCTCCACTGATCAGCCGTTGCAGTGAGAGCTGTGTTCTCTTCAGTGCTTCCCTGCACACGTGTACACTGTAGCGGGGGTGCGATGTCATTACACCTTCCTCTCCCGTTCACTTTAACGGGAACAAACTGTTGTAATTACGCTGCGCCACCACTACATTGAACACAGAATCAGACCTCCACCAATCTGAAATTGATGACCTATCCTGAAATTGATTTCATGAAACTGGAAAACTCCTTTAATATCATACGGTTTCTGTTAAATAAATGAGCTTTGTGATTAATCCCACAAATAATTTCTATCCCATTTATTTCCCAGTTGTCATCCTGTCAGAGCCAGGTGGCCAAGCTCCGTTCTGAAGTTGAGAAAGGGGAAGCTGTTCGTCAGAGTTTAGAATATGAGTTGGCGGTGGCAAGAAAGCAATGTGGCATGGAAAGAATAGCTCTGCAAGAGGAGAAAGAAAATTCCTATGTAAAACAAGAACTTTTTAAAGGTAAAGTTGCTCCATTACATTATAAAAGTCTGTGGATACTACAATCCTGATAATCTGGTCTATATTTTACCCCCTGAAGGACCGGGCCAGTTTAATATTTTCCCCCTGCCTTCCAAGAACCGGAGCTTTATACATTTTCCATTCATATAGCCATATGAGGGCTCATTTTTTTGAGGGACAAGTTGTATTTTGTAATGGCACCAAGCAATTTACTATATTTTGCAGTGGAAAACAGGAAGAAAAAAAAACACAGTTCTGCCCAACTAGTTATTTTTATGGCATTCACTGTGCGCGAAAAGTGACAAGCATTATTCTGTGGGTCAGTACGATTACAGTGATACCAAATTCATATTGTTTTTAGGTTTTACTACTTAAAAAAACAAAAATCTGAAAAAAAAACCTTATATTTCTGTCTACAGAGCTGTGTGAGAGCTTTTTATTTGCGGTGCAAGCTGTAGTTTTTATTGGTACAATTTTCGGGTACATATAATATATTAAAAGGGAGAAAGAGGGAGTGACTTGAATTTCTTATATTTTTTAAACTTTTTTTTTTTTTTTTTTTTTTTTTTTAATAAAATTCCTTAATTTTTAGTCCCTGTAAAATACTTGAATATTGATCCTCTGATCACTTGTACCATAGTATTCTGTTGTAGTCTATGGGATTTTTGCTGTCTGTCAAGTCCTGCCGCAGGCACGGCTTAAGGGTCCATTCAGACGTCCGCATCTGTTCCGCAGAACGGTGCGGACCCATTCATTTTCAATGGGGCTGCGGACCGGAAGTGCGGATGTGGACAGCACACAGTGTGCTGTCCGCATCCGCACTCCCCAACTGCGGCCCCGCAAAAAAATAGAACATGTTCTATTCTTGTCCGCAACCACGGACAAGAATAGACATTTCTATATAAGTGCCGGCAATGTGCGGTGTCCGACGTCCACTACAGACGTCTGAATGGACTCTAAAGGGGTTGTCTCACTTCGGCAAATGGAATTTCTCATGTAGAGAAAGTTAATACAAGCCACTTACTAATGTATTGTTATTATCCATATTGCCTCCTTTGCTGGCTGGATTCATTTTTCCATCACATTATACACTGCTTGTTTCCAGGGGTTATGACCACCCTGCTATCCATCAGTGGTGGCCGTGCTTCCACACTATAGGCACTTTATCCAATAGTGTGCAAGCACAACCACCACTGCTGGATTGCAGGGTGGTCATAACCCCTGGAAACTTGCAGTGTATAAAGTGATGGAAAAATGAATCCAGCCAGCAAAGGAAGCAATATGGACAATGACAATACATTAGTAAGTGGCTTGTATTAACTTTCTCTATTTGAGAAATTCCATTTGCTGAAGTGAGACAACCCCTTTAACGCCACATACGACTGTATTTTTGGTCCGCATATGATCCACATTCTTTGTGTATCGCACACGGACACAGTCATTTCTATGAGTACGCAAAAATAACCGTGTGCTTTTTGCATACGTATGTCCTTTCTGTGACCCCTCAAAAATGATAGAACATGTCTTATTCTTGTCTGAATAGGCATTGTTACAATGTGTCTGCAAAAAAAAAATAAAAAAATCTGATGCAACACTGACGTCATCAATATTTTTCGCAGATCCGTGTTTTGTGGACCGCAAAATACATACGGTTGTGAAAATGCACCCTAACAGCTTAACAGGTCTAAGAGCCATCACAAGGCCCTTGGCTGTCATAACAGCCCATCGGATCCCTGCAGTTTCACTGTGGGGGCTCCAGTCAGAAGGCAGAGGAAGCCCATCCCTTTGTCTAACCTCTCAGGTGCCACAGTCGCTATTAGGCTCCATTCACACGTCCGCAACGTGTTTTGCGGATCCACGGAGCCGCGGATCCGCAAAACACAGAAAGCGGCAATGTGCATTCCGCATTTTGCGGACCGCACATCGCCGGCACTAATAGAAAATTCCTGTTCTTGTCTGCAATTGCGGACAAGAATAGGACATGTTCTATTTTTTTTGCGGAATGGAAGTGCGGACCCGGAAGTGCGGGTCCGCAATTCCTTGTCCAGGCAGCAAATCGTGCTGCCCCATAGGAATGTATGTGTCCGCAATTCCGTGCCGCAAAATGCGGAACGAAATTGCGGATGTGTGAATGGAGCCTTAATCACAGCACCTGATGGGTTAAATGACCAGGAGCGGAGTTATAGTCCATTCCGGTCATTGCGGCCAGTTGTTATCTGTATTCCACAATCGGCACCTGCAATATATGGAGCAGGGTCAGCTCACGTGCCCACTTCATACTTCCACTGCACGCAAATACCATACCTGTACAGCATTTTGCATTAAGGGGTTAATAATAGGAAGTGAACTGCTAGTCCACTGAAGGGGAGATATACTGTAGTGTTCCTTGTCGCACATTCAAATGATTATGTGGAGGGGCTGGGTATGCGAATTAAATAAAATAGACATATTTGGTATTGCCGCGTCCGTGACGGTCGGCTCTATAAATATATCACATGATCGACCCAGTCCTAATGGACTTATTAAAAAGTCCTTTCAGAGATCGCAGCTGCACGCTAATCGTGCAGCTTCTGATCGGGTTGCCCGCTGTCAGTGACAGCAGGGCAACCCTTAGAGAAGGCAAGGAGAGTGCCCAGGTGTCCCTGCCTTCTGGATTGCTGCATACACAGCCCTGCACTGAGGCTGTACAGTGCTGTATTGCGCTGTACAGCCTTTCTGGGGGGTGTATTTCTTCTGTAACTGGGGCTACTATGTCAGCCCCAGTTACAGGAGAAATCAACAGTGTGAAAAAAAAAAAAAAAAGTAAATGTCCCCCAGAGGTCTTGTATGACCTTATGGGGGACGCAAAGTGTAAAAAAATAAAATAAAAAATAAAGTGTTAAAAAAAAAAAAAACGTTTCACATGTAAAAAAATAATTCCCCATGTAAGGAATAAAAAAAAAAAAATGTTAAAAATAAAATAGACATATTTAGTATTGCCGCGTCCGTGACGGTTGTCTCTATAAATATATCACATGATCGACCCAGTCCGATAAACGCCATAAATATATTTTTTTAAACTGTCAAAAAAAGCCATTTTTGTCACCTTACATCACAAAAAGTGCAACACCAAGTGATCAAAAAGGCGCCACAAAATGGTACCAATAAAACAGTCACCTCATCCCGCAAAAAATGAGCCCCTACATAAGAAAATCACTCAAAAAATAAAAAACTATAGCTCTCAGAACATGGACACAATAAAACATAATTTTTTTTGTTTCAAAAATGCTATTATTGTGTAAAACTTAAATAAATAAGAAAAAGTATACATATTTGGTATCGCCACGTCCGTAACGATGTGCTCTATAAAAATGTCTCTTGACTGAACCCCTCAGGTGAACGCTGTAAAAATAAATAAATAAATGTGCTAAAACAACCAATTTTTTTGTCACCTTGCCCCATAAAGTGTTATAATGAATGATCAAAAAATCATATGTACCCCAAAATAGTACCAATAAACTGGCACCTTATCCCCTAGATTCCAAAATGGGGTCACTTTTTGGGAGTTTCTACTGTAAGGGTGCATCAGGGGGGCTTCAAATGGGACATGGCATCTAAAAATTATGTGGCGCTCCTTTTCTTCTGCGCCCTACCGTTTGCCCATACAGCAGTTTATGACCACATGTGGGGTGTTTCTGTAAACCGCAGTCTGGGTAATAAATATTGAGTTTTGTTTGGCTTTTAACCATGTTTAACCGTGTTAAAGAAAAAAAATTGGATTAAAATGGAAAATCTGCCAAAAAAGTGAAATTAAAAAATTTGATCTCCATTTTCCTTTAATTCTTGTGGAACGCCTAAAGGGTTAACAAAGTTTGTAAAATCTGTTTTAAGTAACTTAAGGGGTGTAGTTTCTACAATGGTTTCATTTATGGGGGTATCCACTATGTAGGCCCCACAAAGTGACTTCAGACCTTAACTGGTCCTTAAAAAGTGGGTTTTGGCAATTTTCTAAAAAATTAAGAATTGCTTCTAAACTTCTAAGCCTTCTAACGTCCCCAAAAAATAAAATGACATTTCCGAAATGATGCCAACATAAATGTAGACATATGGGGAATGTTAAGTAATAAATATTTTATGAGGTATCACTTTCTGTTTTAAAAGCAGAGAAATACAAATTTAGAAAATTGCAAATTTTTCAAAATGTTTAGTAAATTTGGGATTTTTTCATAAATAAAGGTGAAATATATTGACTCAAATGTATGACTAGCATGAAGTACAATGTGTCAGGAGAAAACAATCTCTGAATGACTTGGATAAGTAAAGGCATTCCAAAGTTATTGCCAAATAAGGTGAGATATGTCAGATTTGCAAAATTAGTCCTGGTCAGGAAGGGGGCAAATGGCCCAGATGTGAAGTGGTTAATGGAACTTTCCTGTATTTTTCTACTTGCATGTTCTTCCACTGCATTCCCCCTAATTACCTCCAGTGTATTCATGACAGCTAGTCAATGCACCTTGAAACTTGTTGCTGGCTCCTAACTTTCTGGGTTATTAGCTTCACTAGTGGTCTAATGGCCTCCAGAACTCTACTTTGTCTACTTGCATGTTCCTCCACTGCATTCCTCCCAATGAACTCCAGAAGACATCTAGCCAATGCACCTTGAAACTTGTTGCTGGCTCCTAACTTTCTGGGTTATTGGCTTCACTAGTGGTCTAATGGCCTCCAGAACTCTACAGCAGTTCGCTCACCCTTGTCCTAATGTGCACATGCATCTATACAGTCAGCAGCTATAGACTCTATCTTAATATTAATCTACACAAGGAATTTGTGTTTCCCAAACAGCTCAAATAGAAGAACTTCAAAAAAAGATGCACACCATAGAAGAAAATTTCCAGAGCACACAGTTCGGCTGGCAAGAGGCGCAGAAAAGACTTGAAAGTGATTTGAAGGATCGAGACCTTGTGATTGAAAACTACAAAAAAGAGCAGAGGGTGCTTATGTCTGAGAAAGCCAGTCTGGAAACACATACGCAGGTACCTGTCATATAGCATACATACACTGTCATGATGTCAACCTGCTACACAATAGTGTGAAGAAGCATAATTCAGAGCTTGCAAGTAATATAAAGCCGGATAAAGTGAAACCCCAACTTTAAGCATCATTGAGCTCTTAGGTCCATGGTGTCATAATGTATTTTTATAGTTGTGGGCACTTTACTGTGAAGCTGCACTCTAAACCTCCAGCCTACCTTTATCATTCTATAGAATTAAATGATAAAATTCTTGCTGCCTGTATCCACCAGCAGGGGGAGACAAGAATACAGTGTTGGATGCAGGCAGGCAGCTAGAATTGAATCATTTAAAGGGTTGGTCTGGGATTTTGAGATTGATTGTCAGGAGGGTCCAACTCCCGGATGGGTATTGCAGCTCAGGCCCATACACTTGGACGGGACTGAGCTGCACCTAGGCCACATAACTGTGAACGGGACTTCACTGGCCTAGGAAGAGGCTACGGTCTTCTGAACACTGAGGCATCGTCTTACAGCTGATCGACAAAGGTCCTGGGAGTCTGAGCCCCCACCGATCGGATATTGATGACCAGTCCTGAGGATAGGCCATCAATATAAAAATCCTGGAGTACTCCTTTAACTCCATAGCATTATGAAATGAAGCATGAGATTTGGAACTTTGTATAGGATAAATTGAGATCCAACCCATAAACACATAGGAAGGAACTTATCACGCCCTGTACCCCACAATGCTGGCCAGAAAAAGCCGCCAAAAAGGATTTAGTGACTTTTTGGGGTCACCTGTGCACAAACGTAGCGACTGTTTGCCTTTTTACCCTGCTCACTCCAATTTTGAAAAGTGGTTGGGGTGTGGTTGGCTATGTTATTTATTTTCACTTTAGATTTATCACAGCGACTATTTTCTAAAAAGTCAGTAAAGAAGTCGCAAACTCACTCCAGTAGGAGGGTTAGGGTCTATTCACACGTCCGTATGTGTTTTGCGGATCCGCAAAAACGGACACCGGCAATGTGCATTCTGCATTTTGCGAACCGCACTTCGCCGGCACTCTCATAGGACATGTTCTATTTTTTTTGCGGATGCGGACAGCACATTCCGGCCCCATTGAAAATGAATGGGTCTGCACCTGTTCCGCAAAATTGCAGCATGGATGCGAACCCATTTTGCCGACGTGTGGATGGACCCTGGAGTAGTATTTCGGGACAAAGGTGTTAGGTTTAAAGATTTAAAGATGGAACTATTCCTGTGTCTAGATGCTGATAATAGGATACATCCACACAGAGTGTATACGCAGAGGATGTACCGCCGTGGATTTACGTGTGGAAAACGCGCATTGTTTTACTGTACCGCAAATTCCACTGCAGAATTGCGGGAAAATCAGCCCTGTGTTGGCTGTACCCTTACAGTTTCTTAAAGGGGTTATCCGATCCTGTAAACATCCCCCGTAATGCCTGGGTCCCTCATACAGAACATACTTACCTGGTCCCCGACGCCTGCATACGTCCAGATCCCTGCTTGGCTGCCGTGCAGATCACAACGTCCGGCGTTTGGGACTGCAGCCAATAGCCCCCTTGTATCATGTGTGACGTCACCTGCTAGGGGAGCACGTCACCGTTTCAGCCTGATGTTGTGATCTGCACGACAGGGAGATGCGGCGGCCGTGCAAGGGTCTGGAGGGAGGCAGGCATCGAGAGCCAGGTAAGTAAGAAAGTCCTTAAGGTGATAATATATAAATCTTGTAATCTTTTGTTTTTTAGAAAGAAACCGTGGTCACCCAGGAGCTGCACCAAAGATTAAATGAATTGGATAGAGAGAAGAATAGCCTATTGGATACCGTGAGGAGACAAAAGAGTGAGATTGCATTTGGGCTGGAAAGAGAAGACCGACTGAAGCAGGAACTTGAGGTAAGTGTTCCTAACCTAAGCCTGATGAAGACACCTAAATAGTCTCTAAAGTTTGCTATTGCTCGCCATGTTTTCATTTAGCCATTAAAAGGTGTTAAAGAGATTCCGTTACCAACATTTGCCCTATGCAAGTAATGCTACCATGCTGTTGTGAGGTCAGACCACTCCATTTTCTATGTCCAGATGTTTATTCTATATGCAAAGTGCCCAGCAGGGCGTTTCCAAATGTTCTAAGAGCCCAAGCCTGCCCATTCACAGAGCCCACTACTTCCCTCATGTGCTCCTAGCTGCCTGTGACATCACTGACGCTCTCCTCCTTCTGCTGGTGACATCGTCTCCTCGCTCTGTGACTTGGCCTGCTCATCGTAGTATATAGTAAGGACATCAGCTACACTATACTTGCTGCGCATGCACTTCACCGCTGGCATCTTCACTGCGAGACCACGACGCTCCACTGTGAAGATGCTAGCAGCGCTGCCCATGCACAGCAAGTATAGTGAGGCCGATGTCCTTACTATAGACTGTGACGAGTGGGGAATGCTGTCTGCTCAATGCCGCAGACAAGAATAGGACATGCTCTATCTTTTTTGCGGGGCCGTGGAATGGAAGTACGGATACGGACAGTGTGTGCTGTCCACATCTTTTGCGGCCCTATTGAAATAAATGGGTACCGCACCTGTTATGCATGATGTTCACCCATGCAACCCAACAGACCTTATTGACTTATAATAAAGTCCGTTCCATCTTTTTAAGGGGAGGAATAATGCTGCAAACTGCGCTATTCTTCCCGTGAAATATGAGCTGTAAAGTAGTTAAGAAGTTGTCCCTTGATTAATGTAAAAAATGAGAATCAGACATCATATAGTACATGACAACCGCTTTCTAACAAAGCTAGAACCAGTCCTGTACCTCACATGGATCCAGAGATCTCCACATTCAATGCTCTGCTAGATTTATATCAAGCTGAAAGCTCAAGGGGATGGCCCATAACTGTCACAGCTTCTTACAGTAGATCTGGCTGGTGGCAGTTGAGGGGTGAAAATGAGCATGAGCGTCCACCTCATCATAGTGAACAGCGAGATAAGGAAAAGAACAAACCTCAAATGGCACAATTCAGCTATATTTTATTGAACAACTCAGGCACTAGATACATTTTTAATTGCATGCATTTACAAAAGTATTCAGATCCAGGGGCTGGCTTGAAAAATTTTAAATATTATTCATGGGACAACCCCTTTAACAGCAAGGCCCTGCCCTGGGCACTTGCAGGAGCAAACCTTGCAGCATAAAACTTAATATTCACGCTACTCCTGATGAGAAAATCTCCACAAAAGGTATGTTTGTCCTGCGCTCCTCAGCTCCTACCTAGTACTATCAGCAGATTAGCATGGCCAAAAGTGTTGAAAGACTTACTTTAATGTGAACCTGTCACCATGACCTGGAGAAGGTGATGCTGAACAGATTGATATATAGTTTTATGAGAAGAGACAAATAGCTTGTAATTTGTTAGTTTTAATCCCTGCTCTTTCGGTCAGGGAAGGCTGTTAATCACTAAGTACGACCACCCATCGTACTCCTAAACTCAGAATTAGCAGAGATTTAACTGAATAAATTATACTGCATCTTTTCCCATTGGCAGATTCATTTGAAATAGACTTATATAAGCTAACATTGACAAATATGACCAAGGCTTATAAAGCATCTTTGCTGATCCCTCATTTAGGACCCTCTGCTTGTAGCCAGAACGGATGAATGGCTGCAGAGAACATCTCTTCCCCATTATCCATGTACCTTTATTGGTTATCCATGTACCTTTATTGCCAAGTCAGCAATTTCAGAAGCTTATATAACTAAACTGGCCATGATACAAAAAGCAATGTATTTAGGTGTATGCTATGATGTTCAGTAATCTCTGGGACCAATAATATATCATGCACACTTTTCCTGCTGAAGAACCTCTTTTGTTCAGTACAAATGTAAATGTGTCACGATGGGGAGTAGGGGAAACCCCCCACCGTACAATGTTTGGATTATAGGGTAGCAGCTAAGCCTGGAAACAAGGAAAAGGGAGCTGGTTACAAACTAAGCATCCCTAAATCTTATCCCTGATCTCTGGACTGTATGAGCCGCTCTCGATGGTAGGGGGTCTCATACTCTGGAACCTGGGCCCTCCTGATCCTAACGGTCCCTGCAATATCGCTTCAGAAGGTGGAGACAACCGATTCCTCCATGACACGGAGGAAACTGAGTCTCCAACAGGCCTAGCAACAAAGGGGAAGAAATCAGCCAGCAGTGGACGACACAACAACAGGTAACACAACAGGTAACTGTCCAGAGACAGAACACACCACTGCCAACAGGACCAACATGGACACCTACCTGACACAGCTGCAACAGGAACTCGAGCCGTCAACACTGCTACCACTGGATCCTGGAAATACGCATTGGCCCAAACACACACACTAGGCAGGACCCAGCACAAACACCAAACACAGAATCCAGTAAAAACAACCTGGACCACCATGAGGCATGAACCATGGCGGCACCAGGCCGATGAGCTTGTAGTTCCCTCTCCAGGGAACTCCAGGGACCCCCTTCTAGAGGTAAGGACATACAAAGGATATGTCTGGCATCCATGCTGAAACACCAAACAGGCCAGACATGAAACACCAAACCAGACATAACCACAGACCCCAAACATACAACAAGTGAGGTAGGGTAACAGCAACAGACACAAAGGGGTGACATTGATGTCCCATAAGGTGGCCCTCAAGGACTGGGCAGATGGAAAAGCATCAGCTCCTCAAGACACTAAAGACAATTAGACCTCAGGCTCACAACTCAGAACAATGAGTCAAGAGGCCACACCCAGCTCCACCTTGCACACACATTAACCCCATACACACCAGATAAAAAGGGAAGGGAAACAGCCTTAAAGGGGAAGTGCACACGCATGCATAACAAACAACAGGTTGCCACCGGCAACCATCTTGCGCGGCGAAAGTGTCAGGGCAAACTACCACCAAGCCTGTTATTTACAGGCATTTTCGTGTCATCTATAATCATTGATTAAAGGAGCAATATCTGTTCTTATGTTCTACCTTGTTCTCCTACAGGCTGCAGGTCAGAGAGTGAAGAGGCTGGAGGAGAGCATTGAAGCCGAAAGAGCAGCACATCTGGAGTCCAAGTTTAACTCTGAAATCATCCAGGTAGCTCAAAAATTGCAAAATCTCTGTGATAACTAGAAATTAGAGATGAGCGAATTTTTCGAAAATTCGATTTGGCCGGTTCGCTAAATTTTTCAAAAGAATTTGGTTCGATCAGAATTTATTCGAGGTGAATTGCGTTAAAAATGGCTATTTCCTGGCTGCAGAGAGCCTTTACAGGGTTGTAGAACACTGTGCCTTGCAGTAACGCTCATAGGGAGTCTGCTTCAGTAGTGAAATAATACTGTGAGTCCGTATGACATGCAGATGACAGGCGTCGCTCTTAGAATCACTTCACACATCATTTATTAGGGCAGTCACAGGGCCAAAACTGACCAAATAACTCAAGTATGAACTCATTCTTAAAGGTCAATGTTAGCGCGAAAAGAAGCGCACTCCTTTTACACCGTCGTCAGCTTATTCAACATAGATGTCTACAGAACCTGTTCTATTAAACGCTTATACAAGTAGAGCCCCCCCCCCCCGACAGAGTGGAGAAGGTGTCAGCAGTAAGTTTGTGTTGACGTCACTGATTATTTTGCCCTCCCTCTGATCTGTCAGAACAATAACCCCCCAAAAAACGGATCCTGTCTGTTGAGCATCCTCCTTCACTCGGTAAGCATTTGGTCAGTAATCCATCAGTATTGCTAATGCCCAAAAAAAACAGGAGTGGATCCAAAACAGAGATGACACGTGAATGGAATATTTGCTTGTCTTCTATGTTTTGAACCGACTGCTACTTTTGGCTACCAAATCACAAGCCAATTCTGATGGGACCATACAGGTTTTACAGCTGCTACACAGACAGGATCCGTTGTGCGTCTCATTTTTCCTTCCTTCTGACAGATCAGAAGAATGGTCAAATAAATGATGTCAGCCAGGCCGAAAGGCAAAATAGTGGCCCAGTCATAAGGTGGGGAGGGTGGCAACAGCATGAGGAGACTACAGAGTAGACCAATGACAGTGTGGAGGTGGCAGCAGCAGCATCAGGAGACCACAGACTGGCAAGGTGACATAGTGTGGAGGTGACAACAGAATCAGGAGACCACAGAGTGGCAAGGTGACATAGTAGGGAGGTGGGTGGCAATACGAGTACCAGATGAAGATGGTGGGTGAAAGAAGAAGCACTTGGCATCAGATGTGTGGCATCAGGCGGGTGGCAGCTTCAGAATAGTAGCTGAGGCAGGTAGCCAGAAGAAACCGGTCTCTTTTGTCAGCATCAGAAGACCACAGAGTGGTAAGGTGACATAGTGTGGAGGTGGCAGCAGCATCAGGAGACCACACAGTGGCAAGGTGACATAGTGAGGAGGTGGCAGCAGCATCATGAAACCACAGAGTTATCTGGTGACAGAGTGGGGAGGTGGGTGGCAATACGAGTACCAGCTGAAGATGGTGGGTGAAAGAAGAAGCACTTGGCATCAGATGTGTGGCATTAGCCGGTGGCAGCATCAGAATAGTATCTGAGGCAGGTAGCCAGAAGAAACACCGGTCTCTTTTGTCAGTGTTGGTGTGGCACCATGGATGATCTAGTCTGATGCATCAGGCATTGGTGGGTGGAAATCCTGGCTGATCCACGCCTGATTCATCTTGACAAATGTCAGTCTCTCCACATTTTGGTTGGACAGGCGAGTTCTTGGGGTAACTATGGCCCCTGCCGCACTAAACACCCGCTCTGATGCCACACTACTGGCCGGGTAGGACAGATTTTCCAGGGCAAACTCTGCTAGTTGCGGGCACATTTTCAGTTTGGCTGCCCAGTAGTCCAGCGGATCTTTAATGTGGGGGGGCAGAGTACTGTCCAAGTATGCCACCACCTGCTGGTTCAGGTCCTGCTCCAGGTCTAGCTGCTGCTGCTGGTGAGTAGTTTCTTCACTTGGCGGGTGAAGAAAGCTGCTCATTAGACTCTAGACTCAAGTTGCTGCTGATGGAGCTGGAACTGCTACCATTCAAGATCCGCTGGGTTGCTGGTCAAAACACGACCGCTAGATGACACCGGGAGCTCAGGCCTCTCACGCCAACTCCTGCTGCCATGCCCCCTTACTCTGCTGCGACCTGTGCTTGCTCCAAAAATATTTAGGCCTCTGCCACTCCCCTGTGCAGGGCCTGGCACTTCTCTGTCTGATATACTGTTAGATCAAATAAGTAAATAAAAAGTCTGTAATTTTCTCACTTCACCACACAACGGCAAATACTTTTTTTGTGCCACTAATACACGCTAAAAAGGGCTTTAGAACATATAACTGCACCGCCGAACAGCAAATATATTTTTCTTTTTGCTAATAATACACGACAAAAAGGGCTTTAGAACATATAACTGCACCGCTGAACAGCAAATAGGCCCTTATTTTTTCCACTTATACACGACACAAAAGGCTTTAGAACATATAACTGCACCTCTGAACGGCAAATATATTTTTCTTTTTTCCACTTATACACTCTACAAAAGGGCTTTAGAACATATAACTGCACTGCTAAACTGCAAATAGGCCCTTATTTTTTTGTACTTATACACGACACAAAAGTCTTTAGAACATATAACTGCACTGCTGAACGGCAATTAGGCCCTTATATTTTTCCACTTATACACAACACAAAAGGCTTTAGAACATATAACTGCACTGCTGAACGGCAATTAGGCCCTTATATTTTTCCACTTATACACAACACAAAAGGCTTTAGAACATATAACGGCACCGCTGAACGGTAAATATATTTTTCTTTTGCACTAATACACGACAAAAAGGGCTTTAGAACATGTAACTGCACCGCTAAACGGCAAATAGGCCCTTCTTTTTTTCCACTTATACATGACACAAAAGGCTTTAGAATATATAATTGCACCACTGAATGGCAAATATATTTTTCTTTTTTCCACTTGTACACTCCACAAAAGGCTTTAGAATATATGACTGCACCTCTGAACGGCAAATATATTTTTCTTTTTTCCACTTATACACTCTACAAAAGGGCTTTAGAACATATAACTGCACTGCTAAACTGCAAATAGGCCCTTATTGTTTTGCACTTATACACGACACAAAAGTCTTTAGAACATATAACTGCACCGCTGAACGGCAAATAGGCCCTTCTTTTTTTCCACTTATACATGACACAAAAGGCTTTAGAATATATAATTGCACCGCTGAACGGCAAATATATATTTCTTTTTTCCACTTATACACTCCACAAAAGGGCTGTAATTTTCACACTTCACCACACATCGTTTAATAAGCCCTTTTTTCCCCACTAATACAAGCCAAAAAATGCTTTAGAACATATAACTGCACCGCACAAGGGCAAATAAGACATAGAAATATGTCCTTGTAAAAAAAAACGTGTTAATGGCTGTATCAAACAGCACTTGCACCTAGGGGTGGGCGGTATAGGCGATATAGGCAATATGCGATATAAATTTGGGCCACGATATGGATTTTCGCTATATCGCCAGACCGCGATATGATTGCGCTCTCTGCGCGCACCATTTTCTCCTGAGCCCGCCGGCCGGCACAGTGGAGGGAGAAGGAGGGAGTCCCTCCCTCCCCACTCTGCGCGGCTGCCGCTGAACACTAATGAGGAGAGGACAGAGTAGGAGGAGGAGGGGAGGGACTGTGGCCGGCCATATCCCACAGGGTCACCCTCCTCCCCCCCTAGTTCATTGATGGCAGTGGGCAGTTCCGATCGGAGTCCCAGCAGTGTAATGCTGGGGCTCCGATCGGTTACCATAGCAGCCAGGACGCTACTGAAGTCCTGGCTGCGATGGTATGTTAGTGAGCAGCATTATACTCACGTGCGCCGTGGCCGCCGGTCGCTCCTTCTTCTGTCTTTGCGGCGCATTGCTAATGCTTATAGCATTAGCAATGCGCCGCACAGACCTATGAGAAGAAGGAGCGCCCGGCGGCCACGGCGCCCGTGAGTATAATGCTGCTCACTAACATACCATCGCAGCCAGGACTTCAATAGCGTCCTGGCTGCTATGGTAACCGATCGGAGCCCCAGCATTACACTGCTGGGACTCCGATCGGAACTGTCCACTGCCACCAATGATGGGGGGAGGAGGGGGACCCTGTGGCCACTGCCACCAATGATTAATACTGGGGAGGGGGGGTGGGTTTGAGTTACCATAGGGGGGCAGATAAGAGGCTGGGGGGGGAGCAGATCAGAGGCTGGGGGGGGGAGCAGATCAGAGGCTGGGGGGGGAGCAGATCAGAGGCTGGGGGGGGAGCAGATCAGAGGCTGGGGGGGGAGCAGATCAGAGGCTGGGGGGGGAGCAGATCAGAGGCTGGGGGGGGGGAGCAGATCAGAGGCTGCGGGGGGAGCAGATCAGAGGCTGCGGGGGGAGCAGATCAGAGGCTGGGGGGGAGCAGATCAGAGGCTGGGGGGGAGCAGATCAGAGGCTGGGGGGGAGCAGATCAGAGGCTGGAGGGGGCACATGAGAAGCTGGGGGGCACATGAGAGGCTGGCTGCCATGGTCGCGTGGCTGGCTGCTTCTCCTCGTCGCGTGGAACAAAACATCCAACAACTGGGGGGATCAGTCAATAGCAGACCGCGACGGGAACGAGCCTCCCTAGCATCACGGGTGACGCTACGGAGGCTCGGTCCTGTCGCATCCTGCTATTAGCTGTTCCTCCACACTTTGGCCGGATGTTTTAATCCGCATGACGGGGAGATGCAGCGGTGGCCGTGCGGGCATCAGGAGCAACACTGGTGTCGGTGAGCAGGGTAAGTATAACCTGTATGCAGTAACCCGGGGATTTTAGGGGGCATTGTAGGGGTTGTATAACCGCTTTAAATAAGTGTTTTTGAGGTCAGGAGATCAGCCATATTCTTATCAGTTTATGATTCAGCTTTTTCTGTGCTTTGGAGTCTAGTAGACCTGGTGACTGACCACTATCTCTAGATGCAGTCATTCATGGAAGGACCCCTAACTCAGAATAAACAGAAATTAACTAAATAAAAGATAAGTTATACTGTATCTTTTCCCATATTCCACTGCAATTTCGGTGTGGCAGATTCACTTTAAATAGACTTGGGTATTATCCGCACTCCGCATTCTCTATGGGGACTGAATGGATGCAGACAGCACGCTATGTGCTCTCCGCATTTCTGGAGCACGGCCCCGATCTTCCGGTCCGCAGCTCTGGAAAAAAATAGAGCATGTCCTATTCTTGTCCGCAATTGCGGACAAGAATAGGCATTTCTATGGGGGTGCCGGCCGGGTGTATTGTGGATCCGCAATGCACTACGGACGTGTGAATGGACCCTTATATATACAGCTTAGTTATATAAGCTGTAGTGGATGGTGCGATGTGGAGCCTAAAAGTCTAAAGTTCAAAACATTGTTACTATTTTGCTCATCAATGTATGCCCATGGGTTTCTTAAGGCACCAGCAGGGGCAGTGATAGGGGAGTGTCTATGTAACTAGCTGGTGGGAGGAGCTATAAACTAGCTGGGTGTTAGGGGCAGTTATAGGGGAGTGTCCATGTAACTAGCTGGTGGGAGGAGCTATAAACTAGCTGGGTGTTAGGGGCAGTGATAGGGGAGTGTCTATGTAACTAGCTGGTGGGAGGAGCTATAAACTAGCTGGGTGTTAGGGGCAGTGATAGGGGAGTGTCTATGTAACTAGCTGGTGGGAGGAGCTATAAACTAGCTGGGTGTTCTTAGGGGCAGTGATAGGGGAGTGTCTGTAACTAGCTGGTGGGAGGAGCTATAAACTAGCTGAGTGTTAGGGGCAGAAATAGGGGAGTGTCTATGTAACTAGCTGGTGGGAGGAGCTATAAACTAGCTGGGTGTTAGGAGCAGTGATAGGGGAGTGTCTATGTAACTAGCTGGGTGGGAGGAGCTATAAACTAGCTGGGTGGTGTTAGGGGCAGTGATAGGGGAGTGTATGTAACTAGCTGGTGGGAGGAGCTATAAACTAGCTGGGTGGTGTTAGGGGCAGTGATAGGGGAGTGTATGTAACTAGCTGGTGGGAGGAGCTATAAACTAGCTGGGTGTTGTTAGGGGCAGAGATAGTGGTGTGTCCATGTAACTAGCTGGTGGGAGGAGCTATAAACTAGCTGGGTGTTGTTAGGGGCAGTGATAGGGGAGTGTCTATGTAACTAGCTGGTGGGAGGAGCTATAAACTAGCTGGGTGTTGTTAGGGGCAGAGATAGGGGAGTGTCCATGTAACTAGCTGGTGGGAGGAGCTATAAACTAGCTGGGTGTTAGGGGCAGAGATAGAGGAGTGTGTATGTAACTAGCTGGTGGGAGGAGCTATAAACTAGCTGGGTGTTGTTAGGGGCAGAGATAGGGGAGTGTCCATGTAACTAGCTGGTGGGAGGAGCTATAAACTAGCTGGGTGGTGTTAGGGGCAGAGATAGAGGAGTGTGTATGTAACTAGCTGGTGGGAGGAGCTATAAACTAGCTGGGTGTTGTTAGGGGCAGTGCTGGAGTTACATACAGGATGTGAAACCAGAGTGATTTGTTTATATGTGAAAATGGGTCACGAGAGTCCAAATTGAAAAAAAAAAGCATGGGGAAGTTGTACATGATGTAAGTAATTGCATGAGCACATCAGTTAAAAACCATAGGGATCTCATAAAATCCCTTTAATGTTTGGAAATCATTTAGGCTGAGTTCACATCACGGTTTAGCTTTCCGTTCTTCTTATCTGTCAGAAGAAGAGAGAGAGAGAAAAAAGCAGGGTCTTGTAAAAAAAAAAAACCGGATCCTGTTGCATCAGTTGTCATCCTTTTGAGCCATTTCCGTCTGAGATCCGTTTTTTTAGACGGAAACAAAAGTACTGCATGCAGGACTTTTTTTCCCTGGAAATGGCTCAAACGGATGACAACTGATGCAACAGGATCCGTTTTTTCTTTTTACAGTATCCTGTAAAAACGGATTCTATGCATAACTGATGGGTCCTGTTTATTTTCTCTCTGGCTACATGCACACGACCGTATGTGTTTTGCAGTCCGCATATTGAATGGGTCCGCATCCTATCCGCAAAAAACCCGGAACGAACAGAGAAACAAACAACGTTGGTGTGCATGAGGCCTTTCTCTCTTCTTCTGACGGTTTAGAAGAATGGAAAGCTAAACGGTGACCTTACAGCCATCTTCTGACTACTGGCAGTTGTAGAGTAGATGGAGTGGCACTGCACTTAACAAAGCAAATCCCTCTTTGTTGTTGAGGAGAACGTCACCGGAGTACTTGGCGGGAATAAATGCGGTGTTTAGCTGCTAACAATGGTGCTCAGCCCAACGTGTAACCAGATTGTTACTGTTGCAATATACTTGTACATGAAAGAGACAAAGGGCGGCACTCACCAGTTCTTGCAGAGGTAGTTTCTTTATTTCGTATCAAGGTGAGGTCGGGAGCAGACTACATACATGTGTACATCAGCAAGGTTAGGCGATGGGCGTTTCACACATCAGTGCTTCGTATGGGCCATGCAAAACAGCCGTCGCCTAACCTTGCTGACGGGCCAGACGAAGCACTGAGGTGCGAAACGGACGTCGCCTAACCTTGCTGATGCACACATGTATGTAGTCTGCTCCCTACCTCACATTGATACGAAATAAAGAAACTACCTCTGCAAGAACTGGTGAGTGCCGCCCTTTGTCTCTTTCACGTACATCTTATGACTGCTGTTGTGTACTGCAGAATCAGGCAATGGAAAATGAATAAGCTACTGCTCTTTTCACAGCTGCGCATTCGGGATCTCGAGGCGTCATTACAAGTGGAGAAATCTAACCAGGCACAAACCTCATCAGATTTGGACCTTATAAAAAGTCAGTTTAGAGAAGTGGAAAAAGCCTACGGCAGAGAAAAATCTACTGCAGAAGAACTGGCAGACAAACTGCACAAGTAAGTGTAACAATAATGGCCGACACCTCCGCAGGCATTGCATCTCTCCACAGCCCAATGTCAGATTGGAGAGTATGCCTTAAAGGGGTATTCCGGTAGGTGCAAGTTATCCCCTATACTCGGCTACCTGGAACTCCCGTAGAAATAAATGGAGCGGCCGCTCTGGTCATTTTAGGGAAGCAGCAAGGGCCCTGCAGGGGGTATGGGGCCCCCATTCTCATAATCTGTGGGGGTCCCAGCAATAGGACCCCCACCAATCTGATAGTTATCCCCCCCCCCCCCCATCCTGTGGATAGGGAATAACTTGTACCTACCGGAACACCCCTTTAAAGGTAATTTCTGGTATTTTAAAGGGGTTATCAAACAAATTTAAAACTGTATTTGCATCTACATATGGAGGACTTTCACAAGTGATGGCTGCCGGCGCGGGATCAGCCAGGTAAGTAATCATCACTTTAATGCAAGAGGATTCCCTGTGTTGTCTGGTTTCCTCCTGAAACTGGGCAACCCCTAGAGTCCCAGCACCATATATATGCAGAGGCCTGAGACTGCGACCAGTTATAACGCTGATAGCAGCGATTTAATCAAATGTGACCACAACATTTAAATGCTGGAAACCCAGAAGAAAAGCGCTTCCAGGCCAGGAATGGCTCCCCGTTCAGGGGAGCCGTTTCTTCACTCTGATGCGCTGGGTCTCTCTGAAGAGGCCCTGCGTATAAGAGCTGTAGTTCCTAGTGAGGCCAGCAGGTGGCAGGGCTTCATGGGATAACTGCAAACCAGGCTTGCATTGTAGTACTATTGAACTACCATGTAAGCTAAATGTGACCACAACATTTAAATGCTGGAAACCCAGAAGTGAAGCACTTCCGGGCCAGGAATGGCTCCCCATTTCGGGGAGCCATTCCCTCCCTCTGATGCACTGGGTCTCTCTGTAGGCCCAGCATATAAGAGCTGTAGTTACTAGTGAGGCCAGCAGGTGGCAGGGCTTCATGGGATAACGGCAAACCAGGCTTGCATTGTAGTACTATTGAACTACCATGTAAGCTAAATGTGATCAGAAAATCGTATATCCTAGCTTCCTGGGGGCAGGGGGCTAAAAAAAATGTAATTATTTTTTTTAAATATTAAAAAAAATATAAAAAATAAATACAAAATAAACAATAAAAAAGCATACAGATCATAGGCATCTCTAGATCTCAAAATGACTGAACTATTTAAAGAGGACCTTTCACCGATTCTTACCCTATGAACTAAGTATACAGACATGTGGAGCGGCGCCCGGGGATCTCCCTGCACTTACTATTATCCCCGGGCGCCGCTCCGTTCTCCTGCTATGCCCTCCGGTATCTCCGTTCCCTAAGTTATGGTAGGCGGAGTCTGCCCTAGCGCTGGCCAATCGCATTGCAGAGCTCACAGCCTGGGAGAAAATAACCTCCCAGGCTGTGAGCTCTGCGCTGCGATTGGCCAGCGCTAGGGCAGACTCCGCCTACCATAACTTAGGGACTGGTATCTCCGCCTACTATAACTTAGTGAGCGGAGATACCGGAGGGCATAACGGGAGAACGGAGCGGCGCCCGGGGATAATAGTAAGTGCAGTGAGATCCCCGGGCGCCGCTCTACATGTCTGTATAGTTAGTTCATAGGGTAAGAATCGGTGAAAGGTCCTCTTTAAGTTTAAAATATTTATCCTATACGACGAATGGCGTAACGGAAAAAATACTTAAAATGGCTGATTCACCATTTTTTGATCACTTCCCTCACCAAAAATAAAAATTTGATAAAATGTGATCAAAAAGTCACACACACTCCAAAATGGAATCAATTAAAACTACAGCTCGTCCTGCAAAAAATAGACCCTCACACAGCTCCATAGACATAACTATAAAAAGTTTATTGGGGTTAGAATATGGCGATGAAAGAAAAAATGATTTCTTTTTAACGTTTTTTTATTTTTTTCAGTATTTAAACTATATAAATGTGGTATCGTTGTAATCAGGGGTGAGTGAATCATGTCTCCATACAGCATTAAAATGTATGTGCTTTGGCGAGGCAAAATTCGTTCAGTCTGAAGTCGTGCGAGACTTCGGTGAATAACTTCAGGCTTCAATTCTGCAACTTTAAAAACATTTTAAAACAGAAATCCAAAGTTGGCTTCGGTACCAAGGTACCAGCCGGTACCGAAGCCCAATTCGTATTCCTGTTTTTAAAATGTTTTTAAAATTATTAAAGGGGTTGTCTCACTTCAGTAAGTGGCAGTTATCATGTAAAGAAAGTTAATACAAGCCACTTACTAATGTATTGTTATTATCCATATTGCTTCCTTTCCTGGCTGGATTCATTTTTCCATCATATTATACACTGCTCGTTTCCATGGTTACAGACCACCCTGCAATCCATCAGTGGTGGTCGTGCTTGCACAATTGGGGAAAAAGCACTAGCCTATGTGCGCTCCCATGGTCCCGGCCACCAGAGAGGCTGACCCTTTTTCCTATAGTGTGCAAGCACGACCACTAAAGACAGATTGCAGGGTGGTCTGTAACCATGGAAATGAGAAGTGTATAATGTGATGGAAAAATAATTCCAGCCAGCAAAAGGACACAATATGGACAATTACAATACATTAGTAAGTGGCTCATATTAATTTTCTCTACGTGATAAATGCCATTTGCTGAAGTGAGACAATCCCTTTAAGGCTCCATTCACACGTCCGCAAATGGGTCCGCATCCGTTCCGCAATTTTGTGGAACGGGTGCGGACCCATTCATTTTCTATGGGGACGGAACGGATGCGTACAGCACACAGTGTGCTGTCCGCATCCGCATTTGCGGAGCGCGGCCCCGATCTTCGGGTCCGCAGCTCCGCAAAAGATAGAACATTTTATATAGGGGTGCCGGGCGGGTGTGTTGCGGATCCGCAACACACCACGGACGTGGGAATGGAGCCTAAGGCTTTCACCTTTGCCCATCCCTCTTAGCCTTCATAGTTTAGCTTCTCCCTTGTCATTAGGTGACTAGCTTGTTAATGGGACTTCACTGCTGATCAAAAGTGAGGTGATCTGTCAAAACCCTCTCCACTAGAATTTGAGTTAATTAAAGGAGTTGTCAGGGGTTGGAGTTGTGGTGGTTGGTGGCCTTAGTGGTTGAATCACCATCAATACCATCGATGCTCTTCATAACACCTGAATAGAATATCTACCACCTTGGCTGAAGAGGACAGCTTAATGGTCAGTGTTTTCTGGAGAACATAGCTGAAAGTGTATTTTTCCGAAAATGGTTAGGTGTATGACTGTCACAACTGGTGTATCTTAGATAGTATATGTATGTGGAGATCTCATGCATCACCTGTTTATTTTATTTTTTCATCTAATTTCCAGATTGGAGAAGGAATATTCCTATATGGTAAATGAGTTTAAAGCAGAAATGGAGAAGCGAAACCAAATGATTACAGATCTGTCCATGAAACTCAAGACTTCGGAAGAAAGCTTGGCTGTAATGGAAGAGGACCTGGAAAAGGTGAAGATTAGTGATCTCTTCATATTACACAATGGGGAGAGGAGGGTTAGGAAGTGTAGATTTTTGTTTCTAAAGAAAACCTACCAGTATAGCTTCCAAAACGCAGACATGTGCTAATCTACATGACAAATATTGTATTTGATATCTACTGCCATCCTTTTTTGCATTGGGGCGTACTAGTTTGTTTCCAAGACATCTGATGGCGTAAAGACTATGGACACATTCGGGGGCATTTTTTTATGATTGCATTTTACTTATTTGGCCTAAAAATCACTTTTTCAGTTAGTTTTTAATAAAAATGTTCACCTGTTTCTGAGTTACAGGGTTAAAAATCAGTCTGTTTGCTTTGAAAAATCAGTCTGTTTGCTAAAATCAGTCTGTTTTTAATAAGCTCATAAACACTCAGAGCTCAATTATTTTTAAATTAGTAACAGGATGGCTTAAATAAGTGTTTATGAGGTCAAGAGATAAGGACTACACATGAGTTGTCAGATTCAAAGAAAACAGACTGCGACAGCTTGTAAACAGACTGATTGTTAACCCTTGTAACTCAGAAACGGCTGAACAATTTTATTAAAGACCAATTGAAAAATGACAAAATAGATTGCTGCACCATATAACGCGGTGATAGAGACCATAACAGAAACTTGATTGATCCCTTTATGAAGCTACCTGCACACATTGCGGATTACATGCAGTTTTTCTGTGCGGATTCTCGTGCAGGAAAAAAGCTGCGTAATACAGTACCCACAAAGTGAATGGCATTAGACAAACCTCATGTACACATAGATTTTTTATTTTTTTTGTTCTATGTGGAAATTGACCTGCCGTACAAGTTTTGAAATCGTCAGCATATCAATTCTTTGTGCGTTTATTTTTTATTTTTTTCGTGCGGATTTCATCCTTTTCAATGCAAGGGTGAGAGCGACGGAAAATCTGCATCAAATCTTCACCAAAAACTGCAAGCAACATGTGGTTTTTGGTGCAGAAACGCACAGAAATCCACATGAAATACGGCACAGAGTTTCTGTTTGGAAATCCGTAGCGGTGCACAGGTAGCCTAATCAGTGGGGTTGTCGGGCTCTGTTGGTGTCCATCGTGTGACGGTTCTGTCTCTGGCTTGCATTGAGTTATTCTGCTCCTATGACAGTTTGTGAACAAAGCCTTACTAATTCTATAAAATGGCGGCAATTGTAGTACAGTAACCACACCTAATAAATATTAAAGGGAATCGGTCAGCTCCGAAACACCCTCTAAACTACAGTAATCTGTGTATAGTGTACATGATGCTGGGTCCAGTTATGTAATTTATATCATCATATTTACATGCATTCAGACGCTTTGCTCCAACAAACCAGCAGTAAAATGCCATAAGAAGACTCCTCCTTGAGTTTTTTCTGCTCCACTTTACTTGATTATAGCCCTAATACTGCATATGTGCCATATAAATGTTGTAGTGGGTCAGCCCCATGCTTGGGTCCCCACCCCAATGGGCTAAAACGGATAACTGCTCTGTAAGAACATCTTCAGCTCTGGTTACCTGCCGCATCCACATATAACATGGACAGCCAGGCATTTCAATGATTTGACAAGTAATGACAGTGGCAGTAGGAGACATGTGTGGCTTGTGCTTCCCCTGAAGATAACGTCTGGATTAGGGCTGCACGATATGGGAATTTTGTGCGATTGCGATTAGGGCCCTAAAAATTGCGATAACGATATGCGATGCGATATTTTAAGGGAATTGTGCTAGAGGTTTATTTGCTTGGATTTTCCCATATGAGCCGCTGACGCGGCTGGGTATGACATAGTTATAGGGGATCTGTGGATGGCACTGTTGTGGGGGATCTGTGGATGGCACTGTTGTGGGGGATCTGTGGATGGCACTGTTGTGGGGGATCTGTAGATGCGCTGTGTTGTGGGGGATCTGTGGATGACGCTGTGTTGTGGGGGATCTGTGGATGACGCTGTGTTGTGGGGGATCTGTGGATGACGCTGTGTTGTGGGGGATCTGTGGATGACGCTGTGTTGTGGGGGATCTGTGGATGACGCTGTGTTGTGGGGGATCTGTGGATGACGCTGTGTTGTGGGGGATCTGTGGATGACGCTGTGTTGTGGGGGATCTGTGGATGACGCTGTGTTGTGGGGGATCTGTGGATGACGCTGTGTTGTGGGGGGTCTGTGGATGACGCTGTGTTGTGGGGGATCTGTGGATGACGCTGTGTTGTGGGGGATCTGTGGATGACGCTGTGTTGTGGGGGATCTGTGGATGACGCTGTGTTGTGGGGGATCTGTGGATGACGCTGTGTTGTGGGGGATCTGTGGATGACGCTGTGTTGTGGGGGATCTGTGGATGACGCTGTGTTGTGGGGGATCTGTGGATGACGCTGTGTTGTGGGGGATCTGTGGATGACGCTGTGTTGTGGGGGATCTGTGGATGACGCTGTGTTGTGGGGGATCTGTGGAGGGCGCTGTGTTGTGGGGGATCTGTGGAGGGCGCTGTTATGGGGGATCTGTGGAGGACGCTGTTATGGGGGATCTGTGGAGGACGCTGTGTTGTGGGGGATCTGTGGATGACGCTGTGTTGTGGGGGATCTGTGGATGACGCTGTGTTGTGGGGGATCTGTGGAGGGCGCTGTGTTGTGGGGGATCTGTGGAGGGCGCTGTTATGGGGGATCTGTGGAGGACGCTGTTATGGGGGATCTGTGGAGGACGCTGTTATGTGGGGGATCTGTGGAGGACGCTGTTATAGGGGATGTGTGCTATGACACATAGGGCCATGAGGGGGGGCAGCATAAGACATATAGCATCTTATGCTGGTCCCCCTCATGGCCCTATGTGTCCCCTCATGTGTCCTAAACTGCGCAAATAACTGGCTTTGTGTGTAAAGTATTTTACTAGTGTGTAAAACAAGCTCTCTCCTATTGATAACATGGCCGCCTCTGTACTCACTGTCACGATGAATGCACTACAGCGAGCGGCAGCGAGCTGGCCGGCGGGCGCGTGACTGACGTCACTTAGTAACGCTCCTCCCACTTCAGGAAGCAGGAGCGTTACTAAGTGACGTCAGTCACGCGCCGGCCGGCCCGCTCGCTGCCGCTCGCTGCAGTGTATTCATCGTGAAAGTGAGTACAGAGGCGGCCATGTTATCAATAGGAGAGAGCTTGTTTTACACACTAGTAAAATACTTTACACACAAAGCCAGTTATGTGCGCGGGGCCCCTTCATATATAATCGCAGCATTTTCGGGTCGGCCAAATCGCCATATCGCATTTGCTGATTATCGCGATTCGATTATTTTTTCGATTTATCGTGCAGCCCTAGTCTGGATCTTTGGTGATCAGCATGCCATGCTGGGGTTAGACAACCCTGTTGATAAACTTTTCAAGACCTCTTACATAGCCTTGAGACCATATATTTGTATGTAAAGCTGCTATGTAGAAGGGTCAGTGTTAATATGGCTGGCAAATTATGGGATGTGCTTAATTTTGGGGTCTCTCCTCTTTTGTCTCTCCTTACCCCTCAAATCCTGACTTAGGCCCCTCACCCAGTTAAGCCAGTACTCTCTGCTCTGCACTGACTACGGGCAATCACCCCGAAACAGCTGTCTGCAGATGAGCTGCTGGCTTAATTAATCTCCGAGTCATGTCTCAAAACCTAGTTAAAGGGTCAAACATTGACTTATAGGAGAGCTGCCTTATATCTGGTGACGTTAGAGGCAGAGCTTGTTAAGAGATCATTTGCATTCCTTTCTTCCCAGAATTCTAGAGGAGCATGTATGGTCTATACGTCTCCTCACGCCAATTAAAGCGCTCTCACCAAGGAGAGACAGTACCTCCCCAAATCCTGACTTAGGCCTCTCACCCAGTTAAGCCAGCACTCTCTGTTTTGCACTGATGAGGGGAAATCACCTGAAACAGCTGTCTGCAGATGAGATGCTGGCTTATTTAATATCCAAGTCATGTCTGAAAGCCTATTTAAAGGGTTGAACATTGACTTATAGGATCGCTGCCTTATAGCTAGTGATATTGGAGGCAGAGCTTGTTAAGAGCTCATTTGCATGTCTTCTTCCCAGGATGTGCTTATGAATTAGAAATATGCTGCATTTGAGACATTCTGTTCTCCATACATCTCTTATCCCATAACGATTAATTTATTCTGGTATATTATGCAAAGCATAACATTTTTCTCAGTTGAATCATTTACAGAAATGTTTCTGTGTTCAGATACAGTATTACATGCATGTTATGACGCCCCCTGGTGTTCTTTTGATTGTCTCTCAGAACATCCACCTAATGTGTTCAATGCTTCTGATCAGACATTCTCAGTAGCTCAGTCCCACTCCCCTGATCCTCTTGTCCCTGGGCGGTGGAGTGATTCTTGCTATTGTATCAGTCAGCCAATAGAAATGTGTGTTCTAGAAGCGACATTTTACCCCCGGTGAAGTTCTGAGAGTGAATAGAAATAACAGTAAGGTGCCTGATAACAGGTATGTAACAGTAATATCTAGATCCTGGAGTATTTTTACTCAATATCAATAAGTTGATATTTAAAGGGGCTTTCCCCCCAAAAAAATTCAGTTTCACTGCATCGGCAGACTGTTGCTTCTCAGTGAATCGGTTACAGAACTGCTCTAAATGACTTGATCTGTAGCCCTTATCCTAACAGCTTATAAATACTCATTTAAAGGGGTTTTCTGACATTTTACTGGGGATAGGTCATCCGTATCTGATCGGTGGAGGTCCGACATCCGGGACCCCCGCCAATCAGCTGTTTGAGAAGACAGCAGCGCTCGCATTAGCGCCGCAGCCTTCTCTCTGCTTGTCCTAGGCCAAGTGACAACTCATTCATGTGTCACGTGGCCTAGGAGCAGCTCAGTCCCATTGAAGAGAATGGTGCTGAGCTGTGATACCAAGCAGTGCCACTATACAATGTACGGCGCTGTGCTTGCTAAGCTGTGAGTACCAGTGTCTTCTCAAACAGCTGATCGGTAGAGGTCCCAGGTGCCAGACACCCGCCGATCAGATACCGATGACCTATCCTGAGTATAGGCCATCAGTGAAAAAAATCTCAGACAACCCTTTTACTCGCGAGATAACCCTTTTAAAGTGCACAAAGATTTAGTATTTCAGCCTATTTCTGAGCATTACATCTAGTGAGTGTGTCATATGTGCTACAGTAGGCCATAATAGTTTGTGTAATACAAAACATTGCTCTATATTTAATAAAGAAATGTAATTTTTATTGTCAATCAGAGCAAAAAATGCCAACTGTCCTTAGAAGAGGCTTATGGATGTAACGTGAGAGAACTGCAGACACTGGTGGAAAGCTTTAATACGCTAAGCCATCGTCAATCAGGTTAGTTGAAGGTCCAGTGTGACAGATGCATCTGCCAGTGTTTTAGAGGGACTCCATTGTGGGAATTGTACAGATGTCTCCTTCAAGCACCTTCCCCACACTTTCTCATTTGATGACATGACTGAAGTAGTCCTCACAGCAGTCCACTACTCTGACTGCCCAGGTAAGACGGAAGGGAAGAAGACCTGCTGTTGTCAGTCCATACGTTGATTTACAAGTTGTATAATTTGGGAGAACCATCAGGAGAGGGCACACAGGTTAGACATTGAATCCAACAGAGAAAAAGGTCTTCTCAATGTACCTGCAAAGGGAACAGATGTTTTCATGGGGCTGAGCCAAATTCGACAGCTCATGTAAGGTCGTGGATACATAAAGGTTATGTAGGACACTAAAGACTTAACAAGACACTTTCTGGTTCAGCATATTTCACATTGTAGTTTCTTTTATCTTTTATGCCTAAATTAAAATGACTCAACATTGTCAGAAAAAATAGACTAGGACAGCTTTTTTAATCCCCTAAATTCCAAAGTATTTCATCCCAAGGCATATACAAAGTCTCCCAGTCTGTCTCTTTAGATATCTAGCACCTTCATTCGGGGAGGTTTATCATGAGAAGGTCAGTTTTGCAGGTGTCTGCTTTGCTTTGCATGTTTGATAAATGTGGTGCATTTTTAAGTCTAACACTTTTGTTTAAAATGTTACTCCACTTTCTACTTGACTCCTATACTGGAGTAAGGGCTGTATCACACCAACAGCAGGGGTGTAGCTATAGGGGAAGCGGCTGCTTTGGGGCCCTGACCCAGAAGGGGCCCATCCAGGAGGAGGAGGAGGACTAAAGGATTTGGTCAGGGCCCCCTCAACAGTATTACACAATGAAATTATATACAGTGACAGTATAGACAGTGTATAAAACGGATGGAACAGCTGCCTGGTCTGAGAGAGCGATCTTTACTAACCACAGTAATGGGGGCGACATGAAAGGGAGGGGTCGCTAAAAAATTACTGGGGGAGGGGGGCCCCATTCAAACATTTGCTGTGGGGCCCAGTCATTTCTAGCTACACCACTGACCAACAGATTATCTGACAGATTTTCTGACCAATCATTGGTCAGATGGCTGATTACACACACAGATCTTTTGTTCTACACACCAATTATTGGTCTGATTGGACAGAAATTGGTCAGATAATTTGTCGGTGTAATACTGCCATAAGACTGCAACAATTTATGCAACTTTTTAAATAGCTGAAGGTGGTAAATGTGTCTTAAAGGGGTTATCCAAAGTCTAAAACATGTCCCCCAATGCCCAGGCCCCTCATATAGATTATACTTGCCAATCTCCCCGGCCCCCACCTCTCTCCTCATCTCCCCGTCGCACGGATCAAAACATCAGATGACAGGAGGAGCAGGGGACGGGGACGAGCCTCCCTAATGTCACCCGCGATGCTGGTAGATGCTGCGTGCAGGGTTTAGGATGTGGGTGCTGGGTAACCGGGTAAGTATAATGTGTATGAGGGGCCCGGGCTTTTGGGGGCATATTTTAGACTTTGGATAACCCATTTAAAGGCATTTTTTATTAGTGCATTCTACTTATTTTGGATCTGATACAGAGGATAGGTCATCAGTAGTAAAATCTCGGAAAACCCTTTGTGACTACCTTAAATTGACCTTAATTCAGCTGGACAGGCTAACCATGCCCACTTCCTCAACCACTTTTCAAAACTGGAGTGAGTGGAGTAAACATGCAAAATGTCACAAAATGTTATGCAAATAAGCCCAATAGGTCACAGAATATAAGAGTTCAAGGTTTGATAAATTGCTCCTATATCAGTGATGGTCATATCCATGACCAGCAACGATAACCACGGAAGGTGACATTTTGAATGTTATGATAGGCTCATATCCACTTGTAAAAGCAATCTTTCTGATAACTTTAGATTTGTGAGTTTATATATCATTTTTAAATTAAAGGGGTAGTACAGGATTCTACTTATTTTGGGCTAAACATATTTATTTGTCAATTGGTCTTTATTAAAAATGTTCAATAGTTTTTCCTCTTCAGCTTTCAGTTTCTCTGCATCGGCAGACTGTTGCTTCTCCTTCTCAGTGAATCGGTGACAGAACTGCTCTGATGCCTTGCTCTGTAGCCCTTATCCTAACAGCTCATAAACACTCGTTTAAAAGGGGTTTTCCTTGGTCGTGGAGGTCCGGCACCAGGGAACTCCTCCCATCAGCTGTTTGAGAAGGCACCGGCGCTCCATGGATCCAGAGATCTCCAGATTCATTGCTCTGCTAGATTTATATCAAGCTTACAGCTCAAGGGGAGTGTCTTTTCTGCTGCAGCTCAGGGGGCGTGTCCATGCTCTCCCTATCACAGCTCAGGAGACAGTTAAGGGTAAAACTGAGCATGTGCGGCCATCTCAGTGAGCAGGACAAAGAAATAGGAAAAAGAACAAACAGCAGGTGGCACTATACAGATACATTTTATTGAATAACTTAGTTGCTATTCAAATATTTTTATTACATGCAATTGCAAAAGTATTCAGATTCAAGTGCTGGTTTGAAAACTAATATTTTTGGTGGGATAACCTCTTTAAGGAAGTATCTATTCAGAATGAAGCAATGGACCACTAATTGAAAGATATAATTATATTCAGCTATGCTAGTCCTACAGGGCATTGTACCTGGGTTAACAGTGAATTTCCTGGTGACAGACTCCCTTTAAAGGGATTGTACATCCCAGGGGACCTTTTGATCAGATTCCCCCAGCGTGGCCGGACCTGAGGAAGGAATCATGCTTACCTGATCGACGCCGCTGGGTTCTGGCTCCTTCGCTTCTGTCTCAATCACTAGCCGCAGAAGTGACATGTCCCCCGTGAATCACCTGACTCAGTGACATGATGCATGTGAGACACATCGCCCCTGGGGCCAGGTGACCCGTATAAACCCAGATTTTGCTGATTTTCCATGTGTTACCACTGTGTTATTTGCTAAGTATATTACTCAGGAATTGTAGATTTCACTTTTTTTTCCTGCTTCAGTACTGTTTATCTCATGGTGACCTTGGATGTTATCTTGTATACCATTTTACCCATCAGTGGTGTTTTGTTCCATGTTTTCATGGTTTTTATCCACATGTGTCAATAAATTATGTCTTATTTTTGGAGGTGCGGCTTAGTTATGGTATTTAGCATAAACCCAGATGTTGACACAGGGAGACTACACAGACCCCTTGAAATGAATAGGTCAGGATTCAGTCCGGATGCTACGGGTTCACTACATGCATCGCATATGGACGGGAAACTCCCTCATCTGAAAGAGCCCTTAGGCCCCTTTCACACGGGTGTTGCGGGAAAATGTGCGGGTGCGTTGCGGGAACACCCGCGATTTTTCCACGCGAGTGCAAAACATTGTAATGCGTTTTGCACTCGCGTGAGAAAAATCGCGCGTGTTTGGTACCCAAACCCGAACTTCTTCACAGAAGTTGGGGCTTGGGATCGGTGTTCTGTAAATAGTATTATTTTCCCTTATAACATGGTTATAAGGGAAAATAATAGCATTCTGAATACAGAATGCATAGTAAAATAGCGCTGGAGGGGTTAAAAATTATTATTATTATTTTTTTTATTTTTTTTAAACTCACCTTAGTCCACTTGTTCGCGGCCCGGCATCTCCTTCTGGCTTCATCTGATCTCTGTGCAGCAACAGGACCTGTGGTGACGTCATTCCGGTCATCACATGGTACGTCACATGATCTTTTACCATGGTGATTCACCATGGTAAAAGATCATGTGACGTACCATGTGATGACCGGAGTGACATCATCAAAGGTCCTTGAACTATAATTAATGCTCACCACAGGTCCTATTCAGTAAAGGGGACAGAAGGAGATGCCGACATCGCGATCAAGTGGATTAAGGTGAGTTAAATGATTTTTTATTTTTTTTTAACCCCTCCAGCGCTGTTTTACTTTGCATTCTGTATTCAGAATGCTATTATTTTCCCTTATAACCAGGGAAAATAATACAGTGAATAGACTGTCACCTAGCAACCATGCGTGAAAATCGCACCGCTTCCGCACTTGCTTGCGGATGCTTGCGATTTTCACGCAACCCAATTCACTTCTATGGGGCCTGCGTTGCGTGAAAAACGCAGAATATAGAGCATGCTGCGATTTTCATGCAACGCATAAGTAATGCATGAAAATCACCGCTCATGTGAACAGCCCCATAGAAATGAATGGGTCGGGATTCAGTGCGGGTGCAATGCGTTCACCTCACGCATCGCATCCGCGCGGAATACCCGCCCGTGTGAAAGGGGACTTACAGTTGCTATCAGGCAAAAAAAAAAAAGATGAATGGAAAGTAATAGGAAAAGATAAATCGATTGCATACTAGATCATCTGTTTTTTCAATCAGTTTAACCCCTAGAGTCCCAGACGATTTTTCGGAGCCACAATTTTTATATATTTTTTTTCATTCACATAGCTGTTTTCTGCATATTGCATGCGATGTAGTGGGAAGCGGGGAAAAATTTAGTTGAATTGGAAAAAAATACAATTCCGCCACAGTTTTACGGGTTTTGTTTCTACATAATTCCCTATGCGGTAAAATTGACCTCTGCCCTTCATTCTGTTGGTCAGTATGGTTACAACAATACCACATTTATACTGTTTTTCTTGTGTATTAATACTAAAAAATAAAAAAGTAAAAACTTACGCTATTTGCCGTAAGGGATAAATATTTTTATCGTTTAGGCATTTTGGGACACAGCGATGCTCATTATCTTTTATTTTTCTATTTTTTATTTTAATTTTAGGGAAAGGTGGGTGAATTAAGTTTATATGTGGTTTACACTAATTCAATAGAACTGCAATCTTTGATCTATTTCCGATTATCCTGTGGAGCCCTGTAGGCGTCTGAAACGCTGAGTCTCTTCATAGATACCCAGCACATCAGAGTGTAGGAATGGCTTCTCCGATTGTCCCGGCTGGGGGTGCTGTTCCTGACGCACACTTGACCACGGCATCTAAAGGGTTGAATGTCCGCGATTGGCTTAATCTCAGACATCTTCTGTTTGAAACAGAGAACTGGAGGCTATGCCGCTTGCAAGCAAGTGTCATATTTAAAGACACTCCTTACGTCGTACATGTATGCCTCTGGGACAGAAGGGGTTAACTGATCCATAAAAATAAAAAAAAAACAATAAAGAAACATTGCTATCTCCCAGCTAACACACCCCTTGTCCATCAATTCAACCAATCACAGGTCACTTGCCTTGTTTCCAGGTGAAAATGCTAAAACTGTGTCCCCATGTGTCATGTCAGTGGGTCATGTGACTTCACCTCTGCGGCCAGTTCCCTTGTCAAACTGGATGTTGATGAGGGGGGAACTGGAGAGATTCAGCTGCGGCGAAGGAATCCGGGTGCAGGGAGCAGGTAAGTATGCTTTCTTCTGCAGGTCTGGCCATGTAGAAGGGGGTGGGGAGTAAAAATACTTATTTCAGGAAATATGGTTTTAATTTTATTTTTAACATGAACACCTTTTTAAAACGAATTATTTTTAGTTCAGTAGACTTCACAATTCGATCTGATTGCTTATACAATGCTTTGGTCTTTCAGCATATTATATATTTTATCTCCGGAAGGCAATCCAGAGGCAGGCTTACTAGGCACATAGCCATGGCACACCTGTGGGCCTT